>NC_056739.1:1093443942-1093791442 GCF_019279795.1 Protopterus annectens | reverse complement strand
CCACATGGTCTCGGTGCTGTATTGACCTTCCCCTAGGTATTTCTCAGTGCTATAACCTGGCACATAGACTTTGTCCCACTGAGTACACTAGTTGGGCGCCAGAATTCAAATTCATGTCTGACCACCTCATTGGGCTGCTTTGCTTGCCATCTGTATAACTGAATGGCAAATGGTAATTTCTAGTTTGTTCCTGTCCAACAGGCAATGATGGATCAATCAATCGGTCTTCACTGCAAAAAAGTGACTTGGCCACAGTTGCAGATTCGACTGACCCCAAGGACTGCAGCCATTTCTGGATGATTTTCCTTATTTGCAAGCCTATGTAGAAACGCATGGACCTGACTGGGTTCAGCATACAGACTATTGTATATCATTAGCATACACTATGGGATCACAAACTTACCCAGGCATGTAAGCCTGCAGTAGTGTGGCAGGTCACTCTAACAAAGGCATATAACACCGTTAAGTGCAAGCATGGAAAACCCTCTGCGCAGTGTTCCACAGGGATCGGGTGTGGGACAAGTTCTGCTTGATGCCACTGCTTGGTAAGGAATAGGCAAGAAGCAGTGTCTGCGGCTGACAGGCTGTGCAGAAGAGAAGCAGTGTGAATCAAGCTCATCTGTCCTATATGAATAGGAAGCAGTCACTTCCACTGTTTCATACTGACCCGTTCTACGCAAGTTCTGCCATTCCTCTAAGTGAGAAGGCTCATGGTCTTCATGCTGTGCTGAGCTTACCTTGCTAGGTGAAGTACTATGACCTGCCCAATGGACTTTACTAATAGCCAATTTGGACTTTACTAGTAGCCAATTTCTACACCACATATGTGATTCCTGTCTCAGCACCGCAAAGGACTGGTTTTCATGCGACATGCCACATTGGCGGTATAATGTTCATTTAAACTTGGGGTGATCCACTGTTAAATAAAAATAAGTTAGGACAACACAGGAGGCTCAGATGCAAGAAAACTTTACTAGTGTACACCAGGAGGCAAAAAACCATACAGTACAAGTATAGAATTCTGTCTGACATGATACAGGAAGTAAGGCTTATTTTATACATTATACATCCAAGCTGTGCCCACCTTACTGACGTGGTCAGTCACAGGACACCTACATCACTATAGTCTACAATATTCTATTCATAAGAAAGTGCTGAGGTTATACTTTTTAAAAGTTTTCCCATGAGAATAATACAGCCTTGCAAAGCACCTGGTCAGTTATAATGTCTTTCTGTAAATGTTATTCTTTCAAGGTTTCAGTCCTGCTCGAATACAATAGTCAGTTCAGTTCTTAATATGCTTCTTTGTTCTTCTTGCAACATTAACTTTTAGCAGCTGTGCTGATAATATTCACAAGGCCAACTATCTCAGAGAAAAGATTCAATGCCTTATACATGCTACATGCATTTTCCTGACCCAGCAGATAATCATTAGTGAAAAACATAAGCTTGCTGAGCTGGCTACTGCCAGGGTCAGAGTTCAATCACACTGCAGCTCCAAAGCTTCAAGCAGTTACATATAAGATCATTCTTACTGCCATATTGTAAAATAGAATAAAATGCATTACATACTATTTGCTTTTAAACTAGCACTTCATATATGTTTAAGTACATATTTTCTAACATTCTCCCTCCTTTTAATACTTTTTATTCTATTCAGAAACATAAACAATATCATTTTGTTCCCTAGCCTTCTCCTCTCAGGGATTTTCAACTAGGCAAGTCATTTGTTTTATATTTCAGAAAGAATTTCATTTGGAACTAATAGATCCAACTCAATGTCTTGGTACATAGTCTCAGTTACAGATATGTCAACAAATTCTCTAACTAATCTTTTCATACAGGGTATCCCACAACAGACACATGCTCCTAATATGAGCAAAACACAAATGGCAATCAAAATATTCATTAGGATTGAACCCCACCCACCAAACAGATTCTGGAAAAAGTTTGTCAGTGGGTTTGGGCCTGGTTCAGTCATGGCCGATACCTGCTGTATTACCTCTAGGTGGTCATTGATTTCGTGCTTATTATCTGGTATATACGCACAGCATTCTTCTTTGATAAGCACGCACGTACCACCTCTCACCGCTAGGGTGAAGTCAAGAGCCATTCGGTTTTGTAGCACAACAGTTCTCATTGCATTCAGTTCATCAGTCACAAGTTCGAGAGCGGAAAAAGTTGCATTACTCATTACTTCGAGAAGCTTTGACAATTTTCTCAGCTCCCAGATCGATTTGACTGCTCCATAGGCTGGGAATATTCCAGCCTCAGGATATAACACTGTCACTCAAGTCCATATGAGTCAATTTTTCTTTATCTTTCACGGATGGATGGTCCTTCCAGCCAGCCTCGATCTTACCCACTGGATTAGCGTGTTTTTCGACTGAATTCCCAGTTCTCCGGGCTACATCTCTTATATTTCGTATCTTACCCAGAGGTAATTCTGTAGTATGCCTTATTGCTGGAACCAGATAATCCAAAAAACAACTGCTGGACCAATTCTCAGGTAACCATTTATATGCCTTTTTCCCCACAAACAAAATAACAGTTTTCTACTTTAGTACTGATGCGGGTTAACTCTGAATGAAACATTTTCTTGTCTATAACAGACAATTGTTTATGCAATTCAGGATTTTTCTGCACATCTTTTATCGTTGTTCTCATTAAGCTCAAATATGAATCATAGTTTGTGCTGCAACTAGTACTTTTATCTTTTGCCTTAATATAGCATTTGTAAGATACAGTTATGTTACAATTACTTCAACCAACTTGGAGTGTATCATTTTTATAAAAACAAACAATTCCTTTCTGTGTGATAGGTAAATACAATGCAACTTTGTCCTGTGATCTCACAGAACCTGTGACAAAAAGTAAATTCTCCCAAGTCTCATTTAGCCCCAAGGGGACAGCGGACATCAAAAGTCCTCCATATGCTGTTGGTATAGCAGTACAAACTCAGCAGTTTGAAACGTTCATAGTCTCTACATATACACGCTTCATGGCCAGGTATGTGTTAAAGTTTGGATGCCAGTCTATGGACAGTTCATCGCATTTTGTTAATTTCATTTGTGTGGTTATATGCAGGAAAAACCACAACAAAAGGAAAGTCACCACAATCATAGTCAATAGGTGTATAATTAGCAAGATGGTCAAACAATATCTTCGGGGTTGGTTCACATTTCTATTCGCTTTGCTCCTGGCCATCCTGCCTTTCTGGTGTATCAGTTAAAAAATGTTTATCAAGCTGAAAATTCTTTACCGGTTTACAGTGTGTTAGGTGGACCCAGGACAACCTCTCAGCAACCTTTATTGCAGTAGGCATCGCCAACAGTACCTGGTATGGACCTTCCCACTTTGGACTCGACCAATTTTTCTTCTTGATGACCTTTAATCAAACCCAGGACCCCGGGGTCAGCACCGCTTCTGGTTTCGTTTGTTCTTTATCTGAAAAAGAGTTTAACTGCAAAACAGTCTTATTGGTTAACAATTTCTTCATATGACTAGCTAATGAACTGTCAGCCTCCAGATCTGCAGGCATGAGAGCTTTCCACTGTGTCACATAGTATGCCCTCCCAAATATTACTTCAAAGGGGGTCAAGCCCTTTACATTTGGAACTGTTCTCATGCTTAGCAATGCTAAAGGTAAACAGCAAATCCAATTCCTCTGAGTCTCACTCATCAACTTCCTTTATTTATTTTTCAAAATCCCATTGTACCTTTCCACCAGTCCTGCAGACTGTAGGTGGTAAGCACAATGATTTTTCAAGGAGATCCCAAAGAATTTCCCAAGTTGTTGAATCGTCTGGTTGACAAAGTGTGTCCCATTGTCACTATAGATTCTTTCCGGTATGCCAAATCTAGGAATTATTTCTTTTACTAAGGCCTTTGCCACTGTTGCTGCATCCGGATTTCTAGTTGGAAAAGCTTCTACCCATTTTGAAAACATGTCTATAATCACTAAACAGTATTTTTTCCCTTCACATTTATTCAATTCTATGAAATCCATACAGATAGTATGGAACGGATATGGTGGTGTAGGAAAACTCCCTTGCTTGGGTTTGAATGCTCCTTGTGCATGATGTTTATTACAAATGTGACATGCTTCACAAAATTTTTGTGTGTAATTCGTAAACCCGTATGTTTGGAATACTTTATTAACTAACTGTACCATCCCCCCTGTTGAGACATGGCTCTGTCCATGGCTCAACAAAGCTGCATATCTAAACAAATTAGACAGTAATATTGGCTTCTTCTCTTTGGAGATGTACAGTCCATTTTCGAGGATTGCACCTCGTCTTATCCATTTTTGTTTTTCTGCTTTTGTAGTTAATGTCTGCATTGTTTTTAACATTTCCAAATCTAAAATCTCAGATGGTTGTAATTCCTCATTCAAAAGCAAAGTTTCTGAGTCTGAAGCTGCCTGCTTTGCAGCTGCATCAGCTCAAGCATTACCTTTTGAAATCGGATCCTGTTGTTTTGTATGAGCTACACATTTACAAATAGCTACTTTGGTAGGTAACTGAATGGAATCTAATAAGTTTAAGATAAGTTGCGCATGATTAATTGGTTTGCCAGTGGATGTTATCATTCCCCTGTTCTTCCATTGTTGCACAAAGACATGCACTGTAGAGAAAGCATACTGACTATCAGTATAGATGTTCACACATCTGTTTTTTGCTAGAGTGCAAGCTCGTGTCAAAGCTATCAATTCTGCTGCTTGAGCAGACAAGTTATGCTGCAGGGGTTGTGCTTCTAAAATCTCTGTATCTGTGACTACTGCATACCCTACTAGATTCTTCCCTGTAGGACCCTTTCTGCATGATCCGTCCACATAAAATGTCACCTCGGCATCATTCAAGGGTATATCAGTAAGATCTTGTCTGGGCAAAGTTATTTGCTCAATTTCCTGCAGGCAACTATGTGGTGTGCCATCCACAGGAGTCGGAAGTAACGTTGATGGATTTAATGTTGTACATCGTTCAATTACCATATGAGGTTGGCTCAGCAATATGGTCATACAGGAAAGATGCCTAGCAGGAGATAGGTATGCTATTTTTTCTTGCAGTAAAATTATCGCAACTGCATGAGGCACTCTCAAAGTGAGAGGGTGGAATAACACCACTGAGGCTGAAGCCTGAACCGCCATTGCAGCTGCGACTACTGCTTGTACACAATGTGGCAATGCCCATGCCACTGGGTCTAACTGTGATGAATAGTAAGCTATGGGGCGTTGCTTATTCCCATGCTGTTGCGTCAAAACTGACGTCATATATCCCTGTTTACAATTTACGGTTTGGAAAACTCTTTTGTGGTAATTTGGAAGTCCTAAAACTAATGATGAAGCTATCAATTGTTTTAATCTGCAGAAGGCTGTTTCTGCTTCAGGTGTCCAGTGTAATATGTCTTGTGCTGCCATTGGTGTTTTCAATATTAAATCAGCCAACGGAGCGGATTCTAAAGCATAGTTCGGTATCCAACTTCGACAAAAATTAGTCGTTCCCAAGAAGGACATCATTTCCTTCTTGGTAGTTGATTTAGGTGCCTGTAGGATTGCTGTTTTTCTATCCTCATCTAGTATTCTACCTTCCTTGGATATCACATATCCTAGGTATCTAACCTGTTTTTTCCAAAGTTGTAACTTGTGTTTGTTCACTTTGTGTCCTTGTGCTGCTAGAAATTTCAATAATGCTATTGTATCATCCCTGCATTGCTGCTGGGTGGGGGCTGCTAGCAGGATGTCATCTACATAAAGTAGAATCTGACTGCCCCCTGGTGGAGTAAATCCTGCCATGTTACTAGCCATTTCTTGTGCAAATATCATTGGACTCTCACAATATCCCTGCGGTAGCCGAGTATAGGTATATCTTTTACCCTGAAATGTAAAGGCAAACCAATACTGGCTATCAGGATGTATAGGTATTGAAAAGAAAGCGTTGCTTATATCTACCACAGTAAAATAATTTTGTTGTGGTTTTAAATCATTTAATAAAGTGTGTGGGTCTGGCACCGTAGGTGCTCTAGGTATTATTGCATCGTTTACAGCTTGTAAATCCTGTACCATCCGCCATTCCCCGTTTGCTTTTTTAACAGGAAATAGAGGGGTATTACATGGTGAATCCAAAGATTCTACCAGTATCCCTTCCTTGAGTAATGCTGCTATTATAGGCTTAATTCCCTGCTCTGCATCCTTCCTCAAGGGGTATTGTCTTTTTTGTGGTCTAAATGCTGACTTTGGTGTAATGGTCACTGGACCTGCTGTCTGAATGAGCCCTACATCTGATTTCCCTGTTGACCAAAGGATGTTTGGTATATCATACAAAGCTTTTTCTTCTTCTTCTAACAGAAATGCCAATCAGCTGTCCTCACTATGTTGTAAGTGTACAGCTGGACGCGTCTGCGTTAACCAGTTCAACTTCTGTTTTTGTACTCCCTGTTCTGATAATTTTAAATCAGTTTGTTTTTCCCATCTTGTCACTTTTTCACCTAAATCTGCCCATCTTACATTTTTATGTTTTGTCAAACTGACATGTGGCAGTCTGTTGGATTTGTACAATTTCATAAATTCCTGAGGTAGTGAACAGCTTGCTACGCTGTTACCCTCAGTATCCCAATATAAGGTTCGTAACATTAGTCTATTAGCCGGATTTTTGAACAATTCTTGCTCATATTCTTTATCGGGTCCAGGTGTGCTACAGTAGTATAGAGTACAGTGTAACAAATGCTGCTGATCAGTGTCAAGGGAGGGTACCTTACTGATGGCTACGTTCATCAGTTCTTCGGTTATTGCCCCTGGACCAGTCGTAACTAGGTCCTGGCTGTACCAATAATAGGCTTCGCCCTCTGATCGCACCACAAAAGTATCCATTTGTCTTTGTGCCTCCATACCCTGCATGGTAGGAACTACTGCTATGCCAAAAATCTGCATAAGGTCTCTTCCCAGTAGGTTTACTGGACATTTTGCAGAAACTACAATTTTACTTTTTTGGGTCATACCTGAAACAGGATCAGTTATTGCTATATCATGGGAAAGTGGTTCCCTATATAGCTGTCCATTTGCTGCTTTTACTAATATATAGTCAGGTGATTCAGAGTGTTCTGGCAACTTTGAAGGGTGTATCAAAGTCCGTGACGCTCCTGAATCACACAAGAATTTTACTTCCCTTCCTTCCACTAGAAGTGTAACTTCTGGTTTTGTGTCTGCCAAATAGAGCTCCAAGCTCAACAATGCTAAGTCTAAAACTTCACTTTCTTCATCCTCTACATCTGTTTGTACTTCCTCTATTCCTTCTACTACATTTACATTTTCTCTTTGTCTATTAACCTTTCCTGATGATTTCTGATTGTTATCACTATCATATAGTCAATCCTCATCACCTTTATCTTTTTCTTCTGTAGTCGTCTTTTTATTTAGCCTGCAATCCCTTGCTAAATGTCCTTTTTTACCACACTTAAAGCACTCACCTTTCTTTTTTTCTCTCTTCAAAATCCTCTATCTTTCTGTCAGAGTGTTTATTACCCTGGGCATTTCTCTTACCCTTCTTACTTGATTGTACTACAAAGACTTCTGCTCTGTCTTCAGCTGTGAAGACTTGCGTTTTCTTTTTCTTTTTACTATTAAAGTGTCTTTCAGCATGTCTAGCATATTCAAATAAGGCTTGTAGCCTACTTGTTCGGTGATCTATCATATGCTTTGTAATAAAGCTACTGATAGGGGCAATGCAACCTTTTAAAAATGCATTTTTCAACTGTTGTTCATATGCACTATCATCTTTCTGATTTTCAGGAATAGTCATACCACTATTGTTATTGAAACATTCCAATAATCTACCATAGAACCCGTCTACAGTTTCATTATCTTGTTGTATGCATTGATTAATGCAAGTCCAATCTGCTCTAGGTTTCCATTTCTCAGAGATTCGGTCTGTAAGGCCTTTCACTCTGGTGTCTAACTCTGCGTCACTATGTAGGAGTGGCTTAAGTTGTGCGTCACGAGCGTTCCAGGTGCCACAAATCATGTGCCAGTCTGGACCTATTATTTGTCTAACCACTTTCTCTACTTCTTCCCCATTTAAGTGATAACTTAGTCTCATACCTTGTAAATCTTGTATAAACTTTTTATGGTTGATTTTTGGATGGGGGATTCCCCTCTGTAGCTTTCCGGATATCTTCCGGTGTCCATGATCTATACACTAGGAGAGTTGGGTCCTGTCCTTCCTGTCCTGCCTGAGGGTTCGGAACCTCGATTAGTGGACAGATTTCTCTCTTCTAGTGAATCTCTCCCTATTTGATATGAATCTGCGTCCCTAAGTGTTTTACGTGTTCGGGATCTAGTTTCAATAGGTTCTCTAATGAATGGTTGTTTTAGTGCCCCTGCAATCTCAGGATAACGTGGAGGAGGACTGGCTTGTCCTCCTGCTTCATATCCTAAAAAGGGTATCGGAGGGGGCGGAGGGGCCATTGCTATTACTGTATTATTATCTTCTTTATCTAAAAATAATGCTTTTGTATTTTTAATTTTCTGTTCCCTTCGGTTCACTTCCTCAATCCACCTATGTGCCTGAGGAATGCCTAACTGTCGTCGTTTTTTTGCCTGACCTTCTGCGTCAGATTTTAACTGTTTCAAGAGTTTAACTAACGAAATTTTGTTTAATTTACCGTCAAATTCATACTTATTAACCCATTTTGTGTAATATCTTACATTATCTGCTCGTTGCAATTGCATATATTTTGCGTCATCAGTTAGGGGTGGATCTCGCGATTTTTTAGTGCACTGATTTCCCATGTCTTAAAAAAGACTGTTACATAACCCTTTTTCTTACCACGTGGTATCTTTAGTTCCTTACACAGTTTATCTAGAATAACTGCCCACCTTATTCTGTTTCCCTGATCTATGACAAAATATACAGTAATCTCTAATGTCCCTGATCTGCACAACACATCTATGACAATAACATTTTTACTGTAACCTAGTCCCTGATCTAAAACAGAAAAAAGGCAAAACTCTTCCTACCTGAGCCTCTTGGGTCCACCAGTTCGAGACCGCTCTTCGGCCACAGATCAGAAAAGTGGCCAGCCTCTTAAAACGACAATTCAGTCGGAGGTCTTTGTGCTTTAAGAAGAACCGTTTCGGTAGCTTCTCCTGCGCAGTATTCGACCACCGATAGACTCTGATCTGCAGCTGTCGAGGGCTTCCGTCACGAAAGGACCAAACTGTTAAATAAAAATAAGTTAGGACAACACAGGAGGCTCAGATGCAAGAAAACATTACTAGTGTACACCAGGAGGCAAAAAAACATACAGTACAAGTATAGAATTCTGTCTGACATGATACAGGAAGTAAGGCTGATTTTATACATTATACATCCAAGCTGTGCCCACCTTACTGACGTGGTCAGTCACAGGACACCTACATCACTATAGTCTACAATATTCTATTCATAAGAAAGTGCTGAGGTTATACTTTTTAAAAGTTTTCCCATGAGAATAATACAGCCTTGCAAAGCACCTGGTCAGTTATAATGTCTTTCTGTAAATGTTATTCTTTCAAGGTTTCAGTCCTGCTCGAATACAATAGTCAGTTCAGTTCTTAATATGCTTCTTTGTTCTTCTTGCAACATTAACTTTTAGCAGCTGTGCTGATAATATTCACAAGGCCAACTATCTCAGAGAAAAGATTCAATGCCTTATACATGCTACATGCATTTTCCTGACCCAGCAGATAATCATTAGTGAAAAACATAAGCTTGCTGAGCTGGCTACTGCCAGGGTCAGAGTTCAATCACACTGCAGCTCCAAAGCTTCAAGCAATTACATGTAAGATCATTCTTACTGCCATATTGTAAAATAGAATAAAATGCATTACATACTATTTGCTTTTAAACTAGCACTTCATATATGTTTAAGTACATATTTTTCTAACATCCACCCATATCTCCTCGACAGACACCACAGGTTGATTGCGAAAACCAAGACTAACAACCATGCTTCTAAGGCCATGATGGACATTACATCAGATCATAGTATGTCAGTACACTACACTGCTGATGAACCTTGCTGTCACTGTTTAATGTCAACTTTATGAGTCACACACACTTGCATATAATGCACTCTAATACCAATATGCATTCATAAACCAGATTTAGAAGAAACGAGTAAAAATCGATGCACTGTATGAATGCATTTTGATTCCAAAGGTACTTACCCAGCACGTTAGTTATCTAATATATTAACCGGGGTTCTCTTTATTTTTTCCGAACGTAGAAATGTGTTTTTCAATTACCAGTGCCTTCTCAGGACGTTCGCACCGAGCTATATTCTTTGGAATTGCGGGTATGGACATGGGCTGAATTTCCAATAAGCCTCTTTTGGCTTTTATGACGTCCATCATCAGGTCATAGATGTAGTCAAACTTTCGTTTCTGAAATATTGGCTTCGCTACCCACTCCTGCTTTGCCTTCGGATACACCACGTTGTATCTAAGCTCTCCCTTTGCTGCAGAGTTTTGATTAGGGAATCGTACCACTGCTTGTTCATGATTCAGATTTTCATTGTGATCAAGGATGGCCAAAATTATTCGTGCCTTCATCCCTGCAAAACTGAAATGCTCAAACTTTGGGCAGTATTTTCATAGTAATGCATGGAACACCTCTAGGTTGCCGGTGTGGCAGAACTTGGTAACCTGCTTTAAATCTTTAATAAAAACTCGGTTGGCAACTATCCTCTTCAGTGCACTGTAGCATGCATCTTCTTCATCCATCCACTTCTTCTCATCTCCTTTGTCCACTGGCATCTCATGACTGCAACATGAAACCTTTGTTGTACCACTCCAGCTGTGTCAGTCTGTTACATGGTAAAGCAATGGCAACCACTTCTCCTGTAGTACAACTTCATCACCTTCGCACGTTTCAGCACACCACCACAGATGATTGGAAACACTGTGGCACCACTGTAGCAACTCTCTGTTTACTCTCCTTTTGCCAGCTTCTGCAATTTTCTTTGTCAAGCTTTTGGCCATATGCCACACATCAAACTGGTGATCCACTGCTGGGAATTCCTTGCGCACCACAAATCGAATGCCTGGATGTCGGTTGGTTGCCACAAGACTTATCTTAACATTTCTTGACAGCAAGTTCGACAGGCACTTCTTGAAAGCTTTCTTCTCAAGTGCCACTGAAGATACCCCTGTGCAAACTTGCTCAAGGCAAAAATCAATGATACGTCCAGAATCCAGGTCCATCATGCTATAGCAGCAGTATTTGGCTGAATATCCTGGACTATCACACCGCCCATCACCACCTAACCGGATTTCCTTCCCCTGACTATCTGCCAGCATACGATTCTGATGGTGTATCCAGGTATGCTGCATTACTGGGAACAAATATTGCCTTTGAATGGTGTAGAAGGTTGTCTCACTGATAAACTCCAGCCCAAAATATGCACAGAAATGCGCAATATGGGCATATGTACTACCACTGAATAGAAGAGAAGATGCCAGTAGTAAGTTCCCAGCAGGCATTCTGCCTATAACTGGTTGACTTTCCCACTGAAGAAATGCTTGTCCACTAATGCAGCATACCTTCACAGATACATAGGACCCTAACTTCATTTTCTTTTCCACTTCGGCAGCAGGACTTCGGCATTCTGGGCAGGTCAATTTTAAGAGCAGTGAATCAAGGCAAGACTCAAAACCAATGAACTTTGGTTCACTTATCATCTTCTCATCTTCATCCTCTTCCACCACTGTGTCGTCCATGTCAGTGGTCATCATGCTGTCAGAAAAGTAGCTCCAGTTGGGATAGTTTTCCGTCTCATTTGTCCGCGCAACCGAGGACTCACTCTGCATGCTTGTGTTATGCATATCTGGAGCAAACTTTATTGGAGTGCTGCAAGCCTGCACGTGAAGAGACATGTAGGCACTGGAGCTAGATGTGGCTACCTCACTGCAGGTATCATCCTCCTGTTGAAGACATGGGTTGACACTCACTCTACGCCCACTGTCATCATTTGAAACTTGATCTTCTGGTGTTCACAACTGAGTCATTTCAGTCTGAACAAGTGTGGATTTCCTGCTGTATGTGTGGTCCATCAACAATGACACTGCATCCTCAGGGAACTGTACAGCTGCATCCTTCATCTTCCATGGTCTAGAATTCTGTTCCACTAACTTTGCTTGAACTCCTACACTGATTCCTTTCTTTTGCCGGAAGTTGGTTTGGCACGCTACTGTATTCCTTTCCACTGCAGTCATTTCTATGGCTTCCACTATTTCTTCATATACTTGTACCTGCAACTCAAAGAAAACTACCTATGAAATTTATACTGCATAGCAGGCCGTCATAGTAAATTATCCTGTTTCGGACAGCAGATTGCACACTAATTTGATTCAATGGATGATGCTCAATTCACATTTCCATGTTTCAACAGTGTCACTGTCTGTGTCAGAAGCATTATGTCTATTAGCATTACATTTTTTTTTTACCATTTCTACAGGTTACTCTACAGCAGTTAACAGGTAGTGTGCCAATTCCAGCTTTTTTCTTGCAATGGAAGGGAAAATGAATGGACATGTCACTGTACCGGCATTGAACACCTGTGCTGTACTCCATAATGCCTTCAGTGACTATCCACAAAACAGTTCAAACCCTTCACACTACACCAAGTCAATACTTACCACTACAGACAGTTTAATCGCTGCCTTGTTGAACAGTACAGAAAATGCACGTTGCTCACTGTCTATCAGTACACACATTGTGTAGTGCAGCATTACTCATGTCTCTCCCTAAACATAACCCTTCTGTCACCAGTTCATATTGTACAAGTCTTCATACATGCATACGTCTACAGGTTCTGGCACAGGACAGTCTTCCATGTCATCTGGAGCCACTGCAGGCTCTGCTTCCTCATGCACTGTTTCCATTTCATTCTGCCTCTGCACATGGCCATTAGGCTGTGGTAATGGGAAAAAAAATAGGCAACTGTCACATAAAAACCATCACCCTCAATGTCATCAATGATGAATGTATGAGTAGGAGAAAATGAAGTTACTGACCTTGCATTCGCGGTACAGTTGGTTATTCACAACATCTGGCAAGGTTGGCTGGGTTGTATTGAGAAGTTCCTCAATAAGCTGTGGGCGATAATAAAGGCATTAATGAATCATACTACACAAGCAATAGACCATACACTATACATGTCATGCTAATCAAATGCAAGTATCCCATAATTGATGTGTTGTTCAAGCCTCTTACGTTTTCATGTTGTTTGCGCTGCAGCCGCTGTTCAGATGATGTCCTTGGATGTGTGGTTGCAAAAGTGAAAAGTGTAGGTAAAGCATCCTTAAGCAGTTGACGAGCGGGCCACCTTGGCTTCATGTTTTCTGGCAGTAGTTCACTCTTGTAATCCCGCTGAAATTGGTTCTCTGTGAAATGTTTCGAGCACAGGAAGTGACATGGTTTAGAACTGCTGACCGATTCTTTCACAAACCTGCCTATGTTACCGACATCTACCCCACAGTTCACCACCCATCGTGTACACAGTTTAATGTCACGTGGAAAGCGATGGAAGGATACACCAGGTGGCAGATGGTCTCTGCGAACATGACAACCATAGGCAAAGCACGTCGGCATGGCTACACTCACCTAAGTAAAAATAGAAAGAGTAGAGGCTCAACTCCTATTGACTAAGTTTTTAACAAAGCACAGCTCACTTGCACCAAACTCTTGGGTAATTCACTATACAACTTTGTCAATTCCTATACAACCTTGGCTGCACTTCAACATTAGCTGTAAAAGACCTACACCTACACAAATCTTGCGATGGTTACTCATTCCTTCTTGGGACAGTCCCCACTCACTTGCTGTGTTGTCAGGGTCACCTTACCTGACCTTTGTCAGCCGCCACTCAAATGCCTGGTTGTTCAGTGCCACTGCCACCTAAATGCAGTCATTACACAGCTTATCACACTAAGGTAATGAAGAATTGATCAAATGTAGAATGAATAATTGTCCAGAGAGACAAATGGATGCTGTCGAGTAAGGTTTAAATAACCTTCATGCATTAATACTGCTGCCACAAGCCCATATTATGACATGCAGAGACAGGATTGGCAACCATGGTAGTAGCAGTTCAATTGGTACACCAGTAAAATTTCCATATATTCTTTGTCCTTTATTAATGCTTGCTAGTAGCCTGTTTACACTGCAACTGCCATTCAAAGCTTCAGTTTTGGTTCGATTCACACAAGGACATTCACACTGTGGAGCATTTACCTCTTGTAGCCAGACAACCCTCTACCACCTAGGAACACAACTTATGTGACGTGTTAAACTTAACATATACTCTTAGTTCTCTCCTCTCCTGACAGTATTAATGGCAGTGAGATTGCTGGCAACAGAAACACTACACCTCAATCACCCCCCTGTATTCTCTCTGAAAGAATTGGCTGGACTGTGGGAAAAATGGATTGCAAGGAACAGACATCTGGCATTCCACTTGTGGAAATAATGTGTCTAAACAGCTAAGGAAAGCCACATGTCCACAATGACACTGCAGGGCCTGTCAGCAACCACTGCATTTGCATTAGTACGCCATTAGCCCACTACTGATTCCACTGCTTGCTCAACATTGCCCGTAAGTGTCAGCGGCTGTAAAGAAAAAATAAACTAACCTATACACACGCTCCGCCTTTGGAGACAAGATGTTCATGCAGACAGTATGACGATTAGGCATGTACGAACATAAGAAATTCAGAGTTAGTTAATGATTAAACCAATTTATTTCAAGTCATACAAAATCATAAGAGATGTCATAATCAATGAAATACAATGCATTTTGCATTTGCTTTGATGCCACGCAGTGTTGCTGTGCACCATGTAATTTGACAAATAACAGTTCAGTCCTGAAATATCCATAGTCCCTCAAAAGGATGAAATCCAGTGGAACCCTCATCTCTTTCTTCTGCAGGAAAGGTTGCTCGTACACAAGTCACCACGCAAGCGGGGAGGACCACTCTGTTGCCGAAGCCAAGCTTGTGATTGTTGTACACCCACAGAATATATGCTCTATATGCCAAAAGACGGTACAACCTGAAAGAATAAAATATTGTCAAGAGCAGCTTGCCAGTATGTTAGTATTATGCACATTATTATCTGCTGCCTCCTATATTTTAACAGGAATGTTATAGTAAAGTAGGCCATTAGGTTGGCCAACCATTCGATGTTGTCGTTACTCATACCTGTTACTCCAACTTGCTCGTCTGAATCTTCCTCTAAGCATACATTCATGCCTGAACAACATTTGCAGTACTTCTGGTATTAAACATGCCAATTCAAACCGTGGATGCATGGTAATGCATGTATTAGTTGGTTCTGACTTTATTTCTCTCCATTTATGGATAGCTCGCTGTGAGGACACACAGCATTGGCATTCGAGTAATGTGTTCATGAGTGCACAATGGCCACACAAGCACCATGTCATGTTAGACAGATTTGAGACATCAGGTGCCACTGACTCCTGCTCCACATCACTGTTGTTGGTCCTGCGACGCTTCCTCCTTGGCTCTCCTGGACGATATGTCGGCTCAAACTGATATCCTTGACGGGAACTCTGTTGTCCTTGAGAACTCATGCTGGCAGTGATACTATGGCAAAGAATACACAAGCAGAAAAAGTTGTCATACTTGGCCCTCCAATGAAAAAAAAAGTTTATTTGCCCGCATTATGTCATACATGTCTCATCTGCTGCATGGCGACCAAGCATAGAGCACCAAGTTGACCTGCATTCATTACACAGCGTAGCAGCTAATCACTTATGTTGATGCAATGTATGCCTGCAATTACTCAAAAAAAAATTTGTATCTGCTCCAAGTTAGCACATCCCAGACTGAGTACTAGCACACCACTGCAGGTATACTACTCCTCAATACATTAAGGATTTGCATATGGGTCTGCGGTGATGAGCTGAGGCACTGTCCTAAGTGCACCAACATAGCTGATAAGCAATGCAGCTACAGACTACAAGTAGAACTTTGCACAGTAATGCGGCCGACTGTATATGCTTCTGGTTAGGTTCATCATCTGCCATGCAGTCTGAAAGACAGTGCCGACGTACTGGAACACCCAAGGAAACATGCCCACCAAGCAAGATTGTAGTACTGGTTTATTATGGCCATGAGCTACGTTGAAGCCAGGCTGTCTGTAACATGTCACCCACCACAATTTTAGTATGAAGATCCCTGAAACTAAGGCAGAGAAGAATTTATCAATCCAAACACAAATGTATTTCTGCGAGTATTGAGTAAAAAACATTTATGCATTACTACTGCTGGCACAAACCCATATCATAGGTTCATAGGTTCACAGGTTCATAGGTTCATACTAGGCTATCTGCCCAAGGGCATTTATAAGCCTAGCCCATAGTTATGTGGCTTTCGCCACCCCTTTAGTTTGAATAAAAACTATGCCTATCATTTTTCTGTGCCTCTGTCAAGCAGTGACACTGAAGTAATCCCTGGGGTATATCTGCAATCTCCCATCCATTGGTCAAGATTCCTCTTGAACAAGGCCAGAGAGGTGCTCTGCCTCACATGTACTGGGATTTTGTTCCACAGCATAGGGGGTCTCTGGGTGATGAATCTGTCCCTCCAGCACGTTCTATTTATAACCGTGTCAAGGTTTAAGTCTCCCGCCCTTGTGGTTCTGAGGGAGATAGATTTTTTTGAGGTGAAGCATATTCATCAAATCTGGGTTTGACATGGCCTTATATGTCAGGCACAGGTCACCTCTGAGCAAGCGGTATGAGACTGAATAGAGCTGGAGTTCTTTCAGTCGGGCAGCATAAGACATATTTTTGAGACCCTTTATCCTTTTGGTGAGGAACTTTTGGGGCCTTTCAAGCTGCAGCAGGTGTCTGGTCAGATACATTCCGAAGGGCATTGTACTCAATCATAGGTCTAATGAGTGATGAGTACAGGGGGACGATGACCTCCCTTGATCTAGATGTGAATCCCTTCATGATCAGGTGGGCAATATAGAAGGTTTTCCTAACTACTTTAGCAACATGAGTGTCAAACGAAAGGCTACTGTAAACCTGGGTCCCCAGATCCCTGATGACTTTTTCTGTGCTCAGTGGATTGCCACCTATATGGTAGCTAGGGGTAACCTTGTTTTTCCCGAAGGGTATGACTATGCATTTTTTGGCGTTTAACTTCAGGCCATGGCTCTGGCACCAGTTATCCGTTTCTGTGAGGCCCTTCTGGAGGATATCTGTGTCAGATGTGTTTTCGACTATGGCCCAGTTTGCAGTCATCTGCAAACTTTGTCAGCCATAACCCTCCTGTGTTTGCTTGTACTTCAGAAAAGTAGATGCCGAACAAGAGTGGACCCAGGACTGAGCCGGTGGGACACCACTTGTGACAGGCTTTGAGTCTGACATGGCTCCAGCAACTCTGACCCTGTGGGTTCTGTCACTTAGCCAGTTTGCAACCCATCTTGTGATGTATGGGTTTACATTCAAGCTGATGAGTTTTTCGATGATACCTGAGTGGGGTATTGTGTCGAAGGCCTTTGCCAGGTCGAGGTAGGCTGTATGGACTGCCTTTCCTCATCAATGGCCTTGGTGACTGTCTCGAAAAAGTCAACCAAGTTTAAGAGGCAGGATCTGCCTTTGACAAAGCCAAACTGGGTTGGATCCAAAGTCTGCAAGTTCCCTATGTCTTTATTTATGAGTTCCATTATGATCCTCTCCATGGCTTTGCAGATAAGGCTTGTCAAGCTAATGGGGCGGTAATTTCCAGGGTCTGTGGAGGCACCGCCCTTATGAAGTGGGACCACAGTGCCGTGCGCCACTCCTTGGGCGTATCCTGAGGTGAGGCTAAGATTAAACAGCTGTCCTAACTGTGGGTTTAATTCCTCGTTGAGTTCGTGAAGCACACAGCCGGGGACACCATCCGGTCCCATGGATGCTGTGTTTTTGCCTTAGTGAGGGCAGTTCTCACCTGGGCGTTGGAGATGTTTGGGGCTACAATCCTCTGGAATAGATATCTTTCCTTTTGGGGAGGGAGAAGTTTGCACTGAACCTGTCAGCCAGTATGTTGGCAATGTGTGTAGGTTCAGTAATTTTCACATCATTTTGAACTAATTCTGAGCATATCTGGGAGTTTCCTCCTAGGTTTCTAACATAGCTAAAGAAGGCCTTATGATTGTCTTTAGAGTCCTTGGCGATTTTTCTCTCAAAATTTGCCTTGGATGATTTTATGAGAGCTCTTAGTTTTTTACTTATAATGATCAGCGGTGTCTTACCTTTCAAGGATTTTGCTCTATCTTGTAGTAGTTTCCTCCTTTTGTTGTAGAGCTTGTTTATGGCTGGGGTCCACCAGACTGGACGCTTGCCTTTGGTACAGAGAGTCTTAGTTTTGTTTGGGATTGCCTGATCCATGCAGTCCTGTAGGTGCTGGTAGAAGGCATTTGTAAGTGATTCAGCGGTTTGAGTAATGTTTACCACTGGCTCAGGGGCCTTAAAGGAGACCACACTAGTTTTTAGAAGTGTGAAGTCGGCTTTTGAGAAGTTTTTCACTGTGGTCTTTTTGTTTCAGGTGGGCGCGGGATGAGGACCTCCAGCGAGATTAGTTTATGATCTGATCTCACCAGTGAGGGTATACTTCGGTGTTGAACATTTTGATCCCATGTTCGTGATGATGAGATCAAGTATGTTTTCTCCTCTTGTGGGGATGGTGACTAGTTGTTCCATGGCATTTGAGTTTATGAACTCCAGGAATCTTTGGGTTAGAGAGTTCGGGCTTGAGTAGTGTTCCCAGTCTATATTAGGGTAGTTGAAGTCACCTAGTATGATGGTGTTTGGAGATACATTTATCCCCTCCAATGTTTTCAGGAAGGCCATGTGAGGTTCCTGAGTTTGAGAGGGTGGCCTGTAACATGCTACAAATTGCAGAGCAGTCTTGCCTATGGTTAATTGCACATGGATGGTCTCCGATGCATTGTGCGTTGCCACCAACCTTGAGGTGTGGGTGTCCTTTATGAATATGGACACCCCCCCTCCTTTCTTGGTGTTGTCCGGATTTTGGGGCCGGAACGCATGATATGAGGTGAAACCTGTCAGTGCTGGGGTGCTCTCAGGAGCCTTGAACCAGGTTTCTGTCACAGCACAGACATCGATGTTCTCCATATTGAGAAGGGCCTCGAGTGCGTGCATCTTGAGATTGAGACTTCTGGCAATGAGCAGCATTACCCTTAGTTTTTTTCCTTTTTGGTGTTCTAGGGTGGTAGGTTTAGAATTTGAGCCTTGCCTAAAAAAGGCACTATGGGGTGGCAAGAGCCTTTGCCAATATCCGGAAGCCCAGGGTGACAGGTGCAAGCCGTCCCTTGAGCAGCGTGGCTTGTCCAGCATGTCATCCCAGGCAGACAGACATTGGATCCCCTTTGAATGACACCAGAATTTAAGCCAATTATTAAAGCTGATCATCTTATCACTGTATTGTGGCATCATTCTAGGTGAAGGTAGGATACTGCTCAAGGTCAGGGTCATACCTGCCTGGGCTACATAATCAGAGAGCTCCTCGATGTCCCTTTTCATTTAGTCCAAGGAGGTACATCTCAGGTCGTTGACACCAGCGTGGACAATGACTGAGTCGTACTTGTACCTGCTGTTGAGAGACCTGAGTGCTTGCGTTATGTGGCGGATTCTAGCGCCCGACAGGCAGCTTACTGTGACCTTCTCTTTACTCAGTCTGGTGAGCGGGACGTCAGTGTGTCTGACTATGGAATCACCAATGACAAGTGTGTCTGGCATTTTGTTTGGCCTTAAGGGCTGTGACTGTTTGACACTCTGACTGTGTGGTCTATGTGTTGCATGTGTTGGGTCGTGAGGTGGTAGTTGTTTGGGTGTCTGCTTTGGTGGCCTCTGCTGTTTTGGTAAATTTTTGATCAGAGCCTCCAAAGTATGTCTTTGTGTGAGTATGTGTATGATTTGAAGTTGTGATGGTACCATGTGTGACTGGGTATGTATTGTGTGTGGTTACCTTCTCCTCCTGTCTGGTCTTGCCAGTCCTATGTTGAGAGAGCTCAGCCTCCAGTTTGGCCGTATAGTTGCATCTCTCGCATGTATTTGTGTTTTGTGGGAGAAGGAGAGGATTGTCTGTGTACATGAGGCAATTGTAACATTGCCTCAATATTCCCAGGTTCACCAGTTGAGCTGGAGAGGACACTAGCAACTGATCCCTCGACATACTAGAAGTAGTAGATAAAGAGACTTTCAAAGGACTCCGGAAGTGGGTTTTAGGCTGGTGGGGTACTATCTATAATAAGAGTGCTTTATCAAGGTGCAAGTACTGTAGGAGTAAGTGCTAGGCTTTACAGATAGAGAATAGTCTACTTGGGAATCAAGTAGAGATGAAATTTTCAGTTATAGGATATGCTGGTTAGATCAGCAGTACAGCTCGAGGAAGGTAGTTCTAAGGGAAAATTGGAAGAGTGGAATTTAGATGGCCCAAATAGTTTAACCTTGTTTAACCGCTGCTCTTGTGTGCAACAGTGGTAACTCAGGCTAAATCAGCTTACTGCGTTTAGCGTGTTTTATAGCAGGGGGCTGAAGGGAGCTAGGAATTGGCCCAAAACAACCAATGGACTACTAGTTTCTGGCTGAAACTTCACCAAATCAGACAAAAAGGCCGCTCAGTGCTTCCCACTCCCACTGGTAAGCAAAGAAACTTCCCTCCTTCCTAATAAGGCAATGGATCAGTAACAGGAACTAAAAACAAAGCCCAGGGATCAGCAACTCTGAAACTGGACTACTCTAGTTCAGTAAGGTGGGAAAACAAGAGATTTTTTGTTTTATTACAGAGACAAGGAAAAAAACAGACAGTAAATGCTATAAATGCTGTAAATCGGCTAGCGCACTTTAGTGTGTAGCCTACAGAAACAATTTGCAACAATTAGTAACTTAAAGTGCAATAAACAGTGTAAAATGCAGAAATCACTTAAAGTAGCAGTAAAACAGGCGAAATGCAGTCGCTAGCTTAATAACAGTGGGAAAGCCACAAAAATACTTATATCTGGTAGAAAGTCACTCTTTTAGCTCTCTGCTGCTTGGATCACTCTGCAGGCCACCACGAGGATCTGTGCTGAGTTGGTACAAGCTGGAAAACAAGTGTTTAGCGTGTTTTATAGCAGGGGCTGAAAGGAGCTCAGAACTGGCACAAAACGACCAATGGACTACTAGTTTCTGGCTGAAACTTCACCAAATCGGACAGAAAGGCTGCTCAGTGCTTCCCACTCCCACTGGTAAGCAAAGAAACTTCCCTCCTCCCTAATAAGGCAATGGATCAGTAACAGGAACTAAAAACAAAGCCCAGGGATCAGCAACTCTGAAACTGGACTACTCTAGTTCAGTAAGGCGGAAAACAAGAGATTTTTTGTTTTATTACAGAGACAAGGAAAAAACAGACAGTAATTGCTATAAATGCTGTAAATCGGCTAGCGCACTTTAGTGTGTAGCCTACAGAAACAATTTGCAACAATTAGTAACTTAAAGTGCAATAAACAGTGTAAAATGCAGAAATCACTTAAAGTAGCAGTAAAACAGGCAAATGCAGTCGCTAGCTTAATAACAGTGGGAAAGCCACAAAAATACTTATATCTGGTAGAAAGTCACTCTTTTAGCTCTCTGCTGCTTGGATCACTCTGCAGGCCACCACGAGGATCTGTGCTGAGTTGGTACAAGCTGGAAAACGCGCGTTTAGCGTGCTTTATAGCAGGGGGCTGAAAGGAGCTAGGAATTGGCCCAAAACGACCAATGGACTACTAGTTTCTGGCTGAAACTTCACCAAATCGGACAGAAAGGCTGCTCAGTGCTTCCCACTCCCACTGGTAAGCAAAGAAACTTCCCTTCTTCCTAATAAGGCAATGGATCAGTAACAGGAACTAAAAACAAAGCCCAGGGATCAGCAACTCTGAAACTGGACTACTCTAGTTCAGTAAGGCGGGAAAACAAGAGATTTTTTTTTTTTTTTTTTTTGTTTTTTTACAGAGACAAGGAAAAAAAACAGACAGTAAATGCTATAAAGGCTGTAAATCGGCTAGCGCACTTTAGTGTGTAGCCTACAGAAACAATTTGCAACAATTAGTAACTTAAAGTGCAATAAACAGTGTAAAATGCAGAAATCACTTAAAGTAGCAGTAAAACAGGCGAAATGCAGTCGCTAGCTTAATAACAGTGGGAAAGCCACAAAAAATACTTATATCTATGATATGCAGAGACAGGTTTGGCAAACATGGTATTAACATTTCAATTGCCACACCAGTAAAATATCCATATATAGTTTGGCCTTTAGTAATGCTGGCTAGTAGCCTGTTTACAGAGCAACTGCCATTCCAAGCTTCATAGTTTTGGTTCAAGCAATTGTGATTCACACTAGGTGCTAACACATACGTAATAAGAGCTGTAGATGGCAGGATTACAACACTTATTTGACTGCACTCAGATTTAGGCAAAAAATTCTCCCATTAACAGCTGTTGTGCACGAGCAGACTAGTACTTCGCAGACCTTCGTCCCTGTATCCATTTAGGTCTCTCTGGCCACTCTGTGATTAGGTAGCAATATGGATGGAAATGTTCCAACAGTCTCTCCTGCATGTCTGGTTGATATGGCGACTGAGACTGTAGAGCATTTACCTTTTGTAGTGTGAGAACCCTCTACCACCTAGAACTTGAGACATGAGTTAACCTTAAGAACCTATACTCTTAGTCCTCTCCCACCAGTATTATTGGCACAGAATGTTGGCAACACAATCACTACATCTCAATCACCCCCCCCCATTCTGTCTCTGAAAGTGTTTGATAGACAGTGGTAAAATAGATTGCAACAAATAGACCCGTGGCATGCAGGGTCATCACACACTGACATGTCTGCCCTTGGGCCCAACACTTCGGTATGCTTGTAAGCCCCTCTGGGCAATACACTGAGGAATTGACAATTATTATTTGAATATAAAACATGACGAATGGCTTAAATAGCAAAACAATGACCTTTAAGGGACGCTGAGCAGGCATCGGCTTCTGAGGGTGTATTCAGACCTATGCAATTATACATTAAAACTACTTCAACTTCAAAGGCAAAGACTAAAGCACCTTTAGAGACAAATAAACAAGTACAACAACCTCATGGACAGGCACCCATGCCCAAAAAACAAATGCTCAAAATGGCCGAAGACTTAATTTCTTTGATCAGGGGTTAACATCCCCCTCCTGATAAGAGGCCTATGCAAGAGACAGACTGACTCTTCAGATCACGTTTCCATTTCATCAGATTCCTCTTCTGATCAGGAATACTCCCTTCATCCCTACAAGGATTATGATGCTGAAGAATCTATCCCTTCAGCCTCTACTGCCGAGGACCACTCCTTTGGGGAAACCTTGCATACCATGAGGGAGCATTTCCACTGGGACAGACAAGATTTTTCAGAATCTAAGCCACGGCTCAGAGACTTCCTTTTACTACAACACAGGCCCCTAGCTATTCCACCTGTGTTAAACATTGTAGATGTTTTTTCAGAGTCTAGCCTGACTCCTGATTCCTTACCTCCAGCTCCTGTTAAGCCGGACAGATACTACAGGGTTCCTGATTCACAAATTCCTGTTCAAAAACCCAGCTGCAGACCCAGAAACTGTGTGTCCCAAAGGGGTCAAGGCTTCCACTCCAAAGAACACTACCCCCTCTGACAGATTCTAGGGCTCTGGACAGATGCATGCAGCTGAACAAGTTGGAAAGCATGCTTTGCAATGTGGTTTTGATTCTCTGGAGGCCTCCAGCAGGGCCGCTGTTACGGGTTCTGTCATTAGGAGGCATGCTTGGTTAAAGCAACAAAATCTGCCTGATGATGTCAAAGCAAAATTATTACATGCTCCATTACAGCATGATACCTTGTTTGGTGTTAAGGATAAGGAAAATGGAGGACAATGCTAAATCTATGCAAACTGTCAAGGATATCTTGTGCAGCCTCCAAGATTTAGCAGACACTGGCCTACAAAGAATTGGTCCTTTCCAGTGTTGGACAGGCCACGAAGGGGCAGATCCAGACGCCCTATAGGCAGATCCCAGCCCCAAGGTTCGTACAGGTCTAAACAATGGGCTACTTCTACCTCCCAAAGTGGAGAAGACAAATCACAGCCATAGAGGAAACAGTCCCAATGTCTTCCCCCTGCCTGCGCCAAGCACTTATCTTCTGACAGCACCTTTAGGGGGAAAAGTAGCATTTTCTTCTCAAAATTGGCACATTATAACCCAGGACACATGGGTCCTAGACATAGTGTCACAAGGCTACAAGTTTCACTTCCATACCCTGCCAAGGGAAAACGGTTGGCCAGACCTGCCAAAAAAATCAATGGGCAGAGGCACAAAAACCAGTGTCGTCCCTTATGGACATGGGGGCCATTCAACAAGTACCAGAGCAAGAGCAGGGACAAGGATTTTACTCAAGACTGTTCTTGGTATCAAGAAAGGACAAGGCCTGGAGACCAATACTGGACCTTTCTATTATCAACACATACCTGGATATACCAACATTCAAAAATGTTGACCTTACAGCACCTACTGCCCATGCTGGGCAAGAAGGCTTGGCTTGTGACTTTAGACCTAAGAGAGGCATACCTGCATGTCCCAATCAGACAAACATAGCAAGTCTGCTGGCCAAAAAATCTCCAGTTTTACCAATCCTGTCCCAAGATGCCCTCCAGAAAATACCCCCCACCAACTATCACTAGGGAGTAGGTCCTAAATGCATTTTCCAAGACCGAACATTCGGCATCAATGACTGCTTTTCCAGTTGGCCTGAAACAGTCTACTGAACAGCTTAACCAGCAGAATATCGCCATTATCTGCAGTTGTAACTCCGAATTGTAAGTCACCTATAGCAAACTGACAGTCATTTATAATCGTACTGTCACCAACCACAAAAAGTAAAATTCTTAAAATACAGTCATAATTACAAAAATGCAGCACTAAGACCTTGTGCGACCTGTGAGTTCCACAACTAAGCCGAATTCTGTAGAAAGCAATGTACACCGATTGTTTCATAAATAAGCATACCCACCCCCAACCAAGCAAGCATGGCCTGGTCTGTCCACATGATGCACCTAGACAATATCTGACTTTACTACTTTATAATGAATAGATTGGTTAACCTTCAGATAAATACATACATTGAAATGCATAAACCATTAACAGCTTAGCATTTAAATTTCTAATTCAATGAAATGAAAGTCAGTAACAAGCCAGAAAACAATGCACTTAGCACCTCATCAAGTTGCAGATGACCATTGTCACCTTTGCTGGCACCCATTGTTTAATCCAGTATGTCCAAGATCAAAAGCCAAGGATTACTGTAGCAATTTTAGAATAATTAACATGTAAACCAATTGACTCAAACTTTCATTACCACCAATTGAAGTTATGTAACTATTTTTTTATATAAATGAGTCTAATGTTTTAGTTAATGTAACCAACTTCAAGAAACTGTAATTTGCAGTGGAAATTTACATCTGCAGAAGACACTAAAGTTATGCATAAAGTTGTAAAAGCCCTAATCATAAGCTTGTAACGCACTTGGAGCACATGTGAAAACATAATTTCAGTGAAACCCCAAATAGCTGCCCAAGAGGAGAATTGAGAAACAGAGGTTGGCATGAGAGGACACACATTCATTGTAATGACACGCTTTATAAAATAGGCCTACAGGAACTGGTGCTGATAATAGTTGAACTGAATGCACACAGGACAGACAAAATAGGATACGAGGACTGCCTAGGTCCACATGGGTGGGGCAGTAGAACTAAAGAGAGCGGCCACTCTACACCACTGTCAGCTGGCTTGATAGTAGCCAACACATGCTTCACAATGTGATATTGTCACAATATTGCATACAAGAGTGGATAATGTGCAACCTGGGTAAACTTCCTACTGTGGAAAGGAGAATGGGGTAGAATCAGTGACTAGAAATTCATCCCCAGTGACACAGTATGCCCACAGTAAAAAAAAAACACTGGTTGCCACAATCAGATGGAAGCAGTGCTCATAGAAGACTTCGAAGGTCAGATACCAGGCTGAAGAAGATGGATGTAGAGAAAGCACAACATTTCTAAGGATTGCTTAGGGCTCTATCACCTCAAGAAGAGGAAATAAGTGGAGTTGAAAAGGACTGGAAACACCTCTAAACAGCATGGGTGAGGAATATAAAACATATATGTAGCTGAGCCAGGTAGGGAAGTAAGGTACATAAAGAATAGTACAACTCCAGGAAGTCTGCAAAATAAAGGAGGAGTGCAGGGAAAAATGGGAGAAAGAAAAGACAGACAAGACTAGGAGGGAATACTGCATGGATAACAAGAACGCTAAAAAGGTGTTGCAATAGGAAAGAACAAGGCATCAGAGGCACTCTACCAACTTCTGGAAGGTGAGTGAGTAGATCGCTGAAAGAAAATATATCAGGTTGCAAGGCAAAAACAGAAAGAAAGAGGACAGTGAGACACCTTTCATAAGAGATGCCAACAACAACTTGTTCACCAGTACACAGGACAAAGGGAAATGAAGGAGTACTTCGAGCAGCTTCTACTGAGGAAGACTATACAGAAGCTGTACTTCCTCAGACACAGCCTACAAGGAGAGAAAAGCAGGATTCCACCATGGAAGTAGTAAGAATAGCTCTAAGGAAATTGAAGACAGGGAAAGCAGCAGGATGTGTTGAGGTGACAGCTGATATGATAAAGCTTGGGTGGCACAGAGGTTGGAGTTGTTGCCTCATAGCAAGAGGTTCCATGGTTCAATTCTTGCCTGGGGTGCCTTCTGTGCTGAGTTGATATATCCTCTGTGTGTTCTTCTGGGTTTCCTCCAGGTACTCTGGCTTCCAGCCACATTCCAAAGACATGCAGAAGGGTTTGTGAGGAGCCAGGTACTCGAGGATGAGTTTGCCTTAGTAAAATGAATATGTACTGTCTTGTGTGGTCATAGATTTTAAGTGTTGATTCAAGGAAACAGACAGATGATGGTAGACAGACATTTAGCAGTGTGCTACACGCATTTTGGCTTGAATGCCTAGTGTTATTTGGACTACTAGGCAGTTTAAGTCAATGTCAAATGAGTCATTTATCACATTAAAAGTCGAATATTTCACCCAGGCAAAATACAACCATAAACAAAACCACAGGCCACTGGATAAAAAGAATTGTTTCATCACCTCTAGCGCTAAACACCTTCAAGAGTAATAAATCATAAAAATAAAACAAAAGTAATGTATATACACAAAGTCTAAAACACATCACATAATTACTCTATTAGTAAAAACAAAATATTTCCAATTGCACTCATGTTTAACCCCAAGCTACTGAAGTGTTAAACTGTAAAATATACACAGCCTTTTTATATACAAATTTTGCTGACATTTTCACCCATCTTTACTGTCATTTGTTCCAAAGTACAACCTTGCAATGAAGAAAAATTGCCTTGAAGATACTACTTTAAATGCAAAGCTATTGGCTCTTTTTAAGATTCTAAGATTTTAAGTAGCTGAACAGCATTTCAGAATATGACAGCTACACAATATCTAGGGTTGATGAACTAATCAACAAGTTGGGAAGGTGAGTTTGTTGACCACATTAGACTTAAAAGGGATACTGGTGAACCTTCTCATGTCCAAAGCCAAAAAATACCGCTTTTTCAACACCAGACAGCATTTTCAAATATATAGCCCTTCTCTTGGGTTACATGAATCCGAAGTAACTCATAGCAGCCACTGCTGGTCTCCACACCACCACAGTCACTTCACAGCACCAGCTCAGCACCCCAATAGCTGTCCATGCTGGGTCTACCAGCTCCTTATCCTTTCCACTGGACTCACATAAATGCACTCAGTACAGACAGCTTTACACACTCAATGCATACCTTGTTTGTGTAAGCACACTATCTTTGTACCAGTACCTTTCCTAACAACAGGATTTATGGCTGTACTGTACTTGCATGTGCATGTAATACCCAAATCAGCAGAATATTGTGCAAATAATACTTTGTCAAGAGACTGAGGCAGTTCAACAGCGGTGCAATGTGCCCGATGTCAAAAAAATAAATGTGTCAAAACAAGCTAAGTAAAGCCGCATGTCCACAATGCCAAACTGCAGGGCCTGTGCTTGGAGAGCCCTACAGAACACATTTCCCCTTATGTGAGCGAACACTTAGTGCAACACAAATCTTAACAAAAAAATTCAGTAAGACAGCATCGCATACAGGAGGGCTCAATGCTAAATTTGCTTGGTTGGTGAGATAAATTCACATTAAAAAAGAACTGAAAAACCCAACATGAGCGACGTGGACACTGCACACCCACACTGAAGGCACTGAAGCCAAGACGAGTACAGGCAGCAACTTTCAGTTCCATGTTTATTGTTATGTTGGGACTCATGCCACTACTGGTAATCAAACGGACTCATAGTCATAGTAGGTCCACAAAGCTATTGCCAACATAGAAGCAACATGCGGCAATAACTACAGAGCTTGAAAGAAATGCATGGTCGGCATAGTCACCAAAAAACCCACAAGCAAATGGGAATGGTTTGGCAACACACAACGGTAATGCACAATCAGTACCCAACACAATAGGATTTGCAAAGCAGACATCTATGTCATTATGATGACCAAGCTATCACACTTTTTAAAAATTATATTGCCATCGTGCAAACCCTTTTGCACAGCTCTCAACCTTCCATCTTCAAACTGAGGAACACTAGCCTAGAGAATACAGAACAAATAGCCACAATGTGGAACATATAGTAGCAGCTCACCAACCAACAACTAGCAAGATCCTGGAATGGTTAAAAGACGCTGAGTTTGCTTACAAAAAACGACCATTTAATGAATTGATAGTATATTTTTTCAGTATACCCTGAATATCAGCAGTGCTTTGTAAAGAAGCAGTTGTTGTAATGCATATGTGGCATTTAGGGTCGGATCCCCCAAAAGCCCCACCCCCACAGATCCATTCCAGTGTCCGATTACTTGACTATTTTTCCCCAAACAAATCAGTACATTCTCAGAAAGATAACAGACATGACATTCAAAGTTCTGTGACTGTGAAACTCAGTCATTGTAACATCCTTGAAAACCATGTCAGAAGGAAATGCATCTGGGCAGCGGCACATTAAGTTTACCTTTGGGCTGTTTTGCAATCATAGACCCCTTGCACATGTTTCGGAATATGCAACATTTCTTATTCGCATTCTTGAAGGCATCAAATTAGAACATATAATAATTACATTATATAGCATTTATAATACACCACTTGTTAAAGCATTTTTTAAAGTTATAGGCAGTAAACAAACTAAGCATATGAAACAATGCCAAAACTACCCTATTATGACCACTTCAACCTTAGTCCACTCAAACTTAATTCTTCACTCAAAATGCACAGTCTCTGCAGACGTGGAATTTGTGAATAATTTATTGTAATTTTTTTTTTAATATATATTTATATAAAGGATATTAATTGTAAACAAAAACCATCTGTCCTTATTTAGAAACTTCAATCTTTTGTTGAGGCACAAACAATAATATGAGGCCCAAATCAGAACATTCTTCCAAACCTGGCCAGTTCTGTCATATGCTCCCCCTCTGTTAGACAAAGGGACAGAGACAGAGAGAAGAATTAATGTTGAACAGGAAAACCTTCTTAGACATAGGGCACACCTCAACTGGATCTGTGGACCTTCCCCGAGAACAGACAACCTTTTCAATTTCTGCATCTTGGCACATACTCCACTAGCCTGTAGGGTGAATGCCTTCATCTTTCCATGGAAGTGGATGTTCCTATATGCCCCCCTTACCAGTATTACAAAAGGTAATCCTGAAAAGTAAGAAGGACCAACCAGAAGCCATGCGAGTGACTCCCAACTGGCCAAAGAAAGACTCGTTCCCATATTTAAATTTCTAGCCAAGGGCAATCACCACAAGGTACCACACAAGGTGGACCTACTCACTCAGCAGCCACCTCAGTTTACACTGCAGCCATTCCAGTGTCCATTACTTGGCTTGCATATCCTCAGTTATCATAAACACGTTTCAAATTTTAGAGCAGAAACACAAACAGACATTTGCTAAACAAAGCAATATGGTCTCACAATGGAAACTGACTTAGCATGAACAGTAAACCCCAATACCATTGAAACGGCATTGAAATGTACATTCAAAGAAAATGCAGCTGTTCGGTGGTGTGTTTGCTCCATGATGCACCATTTTGATTGTATTCAGTTATAGTCCCGATATAGTACAGCATCAGTTGCGAGTGTTTAAATGTTAATGTTGAACATTTTAACAGTAAGTAATGAAATAAAACATATGCATCAATAGTAGAACTGTTCAATTCCAAACATGTCATCCAAAAAAGGCTACTCAGTATCAGATAATCACCATTTGTGGATTACTAAAATTAATCTGAATAATTCCACATTAAAGAGAGCTGTAACTAGTGAATATGTTACTACAAGCAAACAAGTGTATATTTCAGTGTTTCATCTACAGAGTCAGTGCCCCATGCGTTAGAATACAAAGCCTCAGTTACTTGAAAAAAAGCTAGTAAGCTGGTAACATTGCAATATGGAATGGATGGCAAACCAAACTAAGACACACTCAGGACTGCTGTACCCACCATTACATTATAACATAATATTACCAATAGATCTGCAAGTTGTGCTAGTATAACCTACAGCCATCTGCCTCAAAAGCAAACATATGTGCTACTAACACTGCTTTCAAGTTCAGCAAGGCAACTAGAAATGGAAATACATCCAACTCACTCTCCAGTCTTCTATGACACCATCCAGTCTCCAAACATCAGCAGCACACCAAACTTTCAGTCCAACAAAACAGAATTTCTTCTACTCCAATCTCCCAGACAAATTGTCCATTTAAACCGCATATCAGGATTCACCCACTTATCTAGAGCACACTCTTCGGGTTTGGTTTTGGAAAGGAATGTGTCACAGAAAGAACATTCCACAAAACATTCTCTATTTCAGAGTACCAAATTAATGACACTGCAAGGCAGCAAGGAAAGATGACCACAATAAATTCCTTGGTAAAGCTAAACCATTGAGTTCATTACTTCACTTACAGTAAAGTATCACTTGATGACTACACATCTACTTCTGCAAACACCATGCAAAATTTAATTAAAATGTAAACACTTCTGTTTATACTTTTATTTTTGCTACATTAACAATCTGCCTCGCAGTGTCTTACAAACAAACCACACTAACTCATTGTTCACCTATGAAAAAGAAAATGTACTAGTTAACAGCTAAAGTGCCTTCCAGGAATGTGCTGTACTCATCATGGGTTGGCACTATTCAATACACTAAACTGTGGAACAATAGACATGAAAATAAGAACTTCAACTTTGAAATAACATGTGCATCCAGCCTGACTAAAAAGTGCAGCGTTTAAAACCAGACTTGCGATCGGACACTTTCACAGCGCATTTCTGGTGGAAAGCTTTTGATACTGTACTAGAAATGGGCACAAAGCAACACTTTAAAATGAGTGTATAAAAGGACACAAAGCAGATTTCATTACCCGCCACATAAAATAATCTGCCACACACATAAGATGAAAACAAGTTTGAGAATAAACCATTCGCCTGAAATGAGGCTAGCAACACCACATCAACTCCTTGAACAGTGCGACAAAGGCATGTGGTAGAGTCAGATTTCAGTGCACGACTTCACTCCAGAGCAGTTCATAAAAAGCTGCCCGATTAATTCCACCATAGGAACAACAGTGCAGCCTGAGCTAATTTTCAGAAAATCCATTTGTAATACCAACCAGAAAACAAATGTTGCTAACTATAAGAGTGTGACAGAAAATGAAAACATGAAAGTTGTTCAGCAGACACTGAACTTTCCAATGGTATAAATGTTGATAGTGCATATCAAACTCATATTTGCCAATGAATGATGATAATGTGCATATTTTCTATCTTTTTGGAAAAGCACAGCACAATATCTTGGTCAATGTACCATGTAGACCGATAAAATGTGTTTTTAATTTGTTTGTATGATTGTCTGCTTTAAAATGCAACCTTAACCATTACTGTGTGATGCTCCTTTTCGGAGATATTCACAGAAATATGATTAAAATACTCTCATAATTCATAAACAAAACCTAATATCTCATCAGATGTAAAAGATAGATGGTTCAATATCAGTGTTGAAGTTGTGTGGCTCAGTGTCCTCTTCAAATTGATGCATCATTTGTCATCACCATGCTCCCATGCAAAGAGATGGGCATCAGAATGAGAAGTATTGACAATTTATAATTTCATAATCCTTCAGTCCTAACAAACTGATATCTGTACCTGTGTACAGTAGACAGACTGTTGTCTTACCATGTTGGAACTATAAATACTGTCTTCAAAATGAGATATTAGTTAGCACATTGAGAAGCTCCATTGCAAAGTTATTACCAATATATGAAAATATTCCTAATTTCCATAAACTAAGTCCAAAACATAGTTTGCAATCTGTACATATGTACAACATACAAGCACAGTTCTTTTATCATGTAGACACATCATTGTAAATATACACATTCTTGGTGTAGCCTTCATAATGCTGAATGGGTACATGCCAAGAGAAAAAGCAGGGTAAGGAACACCAACCCACTGATATGCCTAGGACAGACACAGTACTTCTAGTCGTGGGCATCTGAAGTGTCCCATACCTGTGCTGGCTACCCATTCAGACTCTGGTAGCAGCAATGACTGCTGATTGCATGCAATGCCAGCACTCTGCCTTTCCTCTGCCTTTTCCATTTGCATGTGTCCTTTCGGCAATGGTCATAAGGACGCAAAGGGGGGACCGAATGTAAAGGATCTTCCCCTGACTGACACATATTTACTACACCTGAAGGGAGGGAGACTGAGTGGAGAGGTCAACCAAGACAACATGTGAAAAGACTAAGACTGCCCCAGACTTTGTCTTTTTGCATGTGTCGTTTCCCTGAGGGAAACACTGCATCACAGTGGCAGCCCTGAGGCCATGCATAACTAGGACAGCAGCACTATGGGACTGAGCTGAAGAGTCTCCCAGTTCCCAACTGCAATCCAGGTGGACCACAAGATCCCTGGATGGCTGGGTATGCCTGCCATGATGCACCCACCAACACAAGAGCAGTTGGCACAAATCTCTGAAGAGGAACTTTCCTGGCCTTGGTGCATAAGGGCTTGAACACAGCAGTATGTAAAACTGATCTAATGTTGCAGCACATTCAAACTTGAATCTCTATCTGAACCAATACAATTCCAAAAATAAGACTAAAACAAGAATACAGTTACAGACATTTTACACTGACATACAAAGTTATATAATAAAACCACAGCATTATTCCCTTATAAATCAGCACTCAGAGTGGAAAATGCTGTGGACTTTCCTGCCAAGACAAAGTAATAGCTTACTCATCCAGAACTAAACAAACATGAAGTAATTAACACCAGTTTACACTGAGAGCACAAAGAAGACTGGGATTGAAGAAATACAAGAAAGAGACTGTGTGGGAATGGGAATTACATAGCTAAAGTGGGAGTAAGCTATGTGATCAGAATTCTTGACACTGGGATTGTCCCTTTAACATCACTGAAGGCTTAAATATGCAACCAAGTACTTTTGAGCTAGTGTCCACAAATTAGCCAAGCATTGATTAGCATGCCTACAGTTCTAAATACGGATATGGTCAGTATTTCATACATTTTGTTAACAGTGTAGTGGATAATACAGTAAAATTGCTCACTAGAAGCTGTAATATCAGTGATACTGTCCTTAACATATTCCTGCCAGGACCCCATAAAATGAAATGCAGCAGATAAAAGAATATATGTTACAGAGTCAGTATTTCACCAGATGATTGTAATGCAATTTAACAGATGCTTTCCTGGCATGCCTTTCTAACTTCAGATTACAAAAACAGACAACGGCAGTGGAGGATTGGAACTATGCACGATGGCCTGTCTGTTTAAGGAATAAGGAGTGAAATGGCAGACTCTACCCCAAAACATTCAAAAACATGGAACAACCTCTGTCTTGAATGGAACAAACACCACATCAGCCATGTGGTACATAAAAGATGAGGGAAGACATGCTGGCTGTCTTTGCAAACAGACAGTTATCTTACCGAGAAGTCATAATGTCTATTGAAACCACCTTGTGCAAAAATGACAATTTCACACAACTGTACAAATAGCACTTTTGTCTATGGAGGACTCTATATAAAAGAGAAAACCTACATACCCCTAGGTACAGTTACACCCTACATACCCCTAGGTACAGTTACACCCTACATACCCCTAGGTACAGTTACACCCTACATACCCCTAGGTACAGTTACACCCTACATACCCCTAGGTACAGTTACAGCTGATTAGTAAAAGTATGGGCTGCATCAAGAAAATGGTTTCCATGATTCTGTGATACTCACTTTGAATATGTTTTTTGTTCCCTTTTATACAGAAGTTGTTAATAAAGCTGTTTCACCACACTCCCTAGTACACAAGGATGGGCACAGATACATATTATCCTGGTTTTAAAGAAAGTTGACGTAGCAAACAATTGTTTAGCAAAATCACTGAGGAGAGAACAATCAATGAATCAAAAGCGTCAGAAGAACATTCAGTTTTTCTCCATATAAATGAATTAGGGGATCCCCTCTCAAACATTTGTTTGCAAAGCAAATATAAATCTCATGACTCTTAAGTTCTGTTATTTTTACCATTAAATTCAAACATGAAAGACAGAAGTTTTCTAGTTTCTTTGAATTCAGAATGTGTACAGTCTTCTCAACGTTTTCATAGGTTCATCGGTAGGTACTAGGCTATTGGCCCTAGGGCCTGTACAAGCCTAGCCAAAAAGGTAACCTGGCTTTCGACAACCAAGAAAGTTATTTTCCTGTGCCCCTGTCAAGCAGAACCACAGAAGTGACCCCCGGGGTGAATTACCTATTACCCATCCAATCAAGATTTTTCTTGAAGAGTGCTAATGAGAAGATAGGTAGTCTGTTCCACAGTATGGGAAGTCACTGGGACAGGAATCTATCCCTCCAGCATGTTCAGTTTGAGGTGACAAGGTTTAGGTCCCTAGAGCGTGTAGCTTGGAGTGATTGGGATTTCTTTAAGTGGAGCATGTCCAACAGCTCTGGGTTTGAAATAGCTTTGTATGTTAGGCAGAGACCGCCTCTGAGTAGGTGATATGCGATGGAGTAAAGCTGGAGTTTTTAGAGACTGTCTGCGTAAGGCATCTGTTTGAGGCCAGTAATCCTCTTTGTGAGGCATTTTTGCAGCCTTTCCAGTTGTTGTAGATGTCTTGTGAGGTACATACCAAAAGGGGCGTTGTACTCTATAATGGATCTAATGAGTCATGAGTAGAGGGAAACAATGACCTCTTTTTCAGGATGAGAAACCTTTTGTGATGGTGTGCCACATAGAAGGATTTCCTGACCACAACAGACCCAGGGAACTACCACCCCATTAGCCTGACGAGCCTCGTCTGCAAGGCCATGGAACGGATCATGGAACTCATAAACAAAGACATAGGAGATCTCCAAACTCTGGACCCAACACAGTTTGGGTTTGTAAAAGGCAGATCATGTCTCCTAAACCTGATAGACTTCTTTGAAGTAGTCACCAAAGCCATAGATGAGGGTAAGGTGCTTCACACAGCCTATCTAGATCTAGCCAAGGCGTTCGACACCATCCCCCACTCTGGAATTATAGATAAGCTCACTAAACTAGGTATACATCCCTATTACTGACAGAACCCACACTGTGAAAGTAGCAGACTCCAAATCAGACTTCAGACCAGTGACAAGTGGAGTATCACAGGGTTCAGTCATGGGTCCTCTCCTGTTTGGTATCTACTTCTCTGAAGTACAGGCTAACACAGAAGGTCTTTGGCTAACTAAATGTGCAGATGACTGCAAACTAGGAGCCATAAATCGAATTTCCTAACAATGTGGACATCCTACAAAAGGGACAAAGTGGAAAGGAATGATGCTGAAACGGAGGGGAAGCTCAAATAAGTAGAGACTGGGATTTTGGATACAAAATAAGGGGAACAATAACCACACAGACTATTCCATTCCTAATGTAGCAGAAAGTATCCTAAGAAAGACGCCAATATAGGAATGAAGAAAGGAGATTCTGATGATGACGATGGCTGCTATTACAGATAGACAATAGGCAAGAAGGGGGCTGGAATTTATTGGAGGAAACTGGCAAAGGAACCAAGGTACTGGGAGCAAATAACTTGAGAGGGAAAGATGATAAAATTATTGGTATCTTCCTGTTCTGTTTGGACTAAATGTTAGAGACTGATATCAATCCTTAACATGGAAGGCAGAGTATAGGCAAAGAGAAAGAAATAAGGGGGTCCTAAAAGGAAAGACCAGCACTAGTAGAGTTTTTAGTAGAATTTACAACAGAAGCTGCCATTAAAAAAGAATAATAAGTAGAGTATATAAAACATTTGATGACAACTACAAGAATCAGAGGAGGTTAGAAAGGGTTGGGAAGAGAGATTGGATAATCAATACACAAGAAACAATGGGAGGATATATGTATGTCTCCCAAATATGCAACAAAACAGAGAAGATTTACGATTTTTGGAAATGTTTACATAGATAGATAGTCCAAGTAGACTCAAAAGAATTTTTCTCAGGTAAAAAGCATATGTCAGAGGTGTAACAGGGAAGAAAGAGTAACTGGGAACATATTTTCTGGGAGTGCAGTGAGTTGGCAGACTAAGGATTTCATGACAGATGCACTGTTGGAGATGCTGGGTGGCAGACTGTTGTGACCAAGATGTTTTTTCTGAGCTATGAGACAGAACTGGAAATGACTACACATGGTAACGCCTTGCTGTGTCTAATTATGGTGGCTGCCAAAAAATCAATTACTAGAAAATGGAAATCAAAATCAAAACCAACTACACTACAAGCAGTGAATATAGTAAAGATAAAACTGAAACTGAGATCTTTAGAAAAAGAGTAAGAGCCAACTACATAGGAAAAAAATGGGAATTGTAGGAACACATTAATGGTGGAATCAGGTTGAAAAGAAGCAAGACTTAAATGAGCTATGTAACGTCTAACTGAAATTAATTAGGTAGATACGTGATGCATAATGTTTGCAAATGGGAGTGTGTTGGCGTAGTCTGTTTTCATTTAGACAACATTATGAATCGCCAAGGTTGTGAGATGTATCTTGGAAAAAAAAAAAGGCCAGGAATATGCCATCACGTTCCCCAAAACTACTACTATACCAAATTTGAAATCAGGCAAATTTACTTCTATGCGCTTATCACAGAGCAGCTCTCAATTAATTAAAATGATCTACATTACATGCATGTAAGCTTTGGTTGCAACTTCCTTCATGACACAGCTAGATCACAACTACATAAATGCCATAACCCCAGCAGGAAGCAAATTACCACCCACTTAAAAACATTAGCTCCAGCAGATCTCATGATACAGCTTTATGTAACTTCATAAAAAAAAAAAAAAAGTGAATAAGCTACTGCCTACAACACCAGAATCCAAAGACAACATGCTCCAAATACATCCAGATAATTTAACTAATTCATATCCCATTTCTTCCACAATCCACTGCCTTAAATCAGCCCTTAAATAAGCACTGGTAACCCTGCATGGTTAGACATTCCTTTATTTAACTTACCACAAAAACCTTCCAACACAATATTTTACTTTTCTTCCTACCTTTACTCCATCCGTCATGCAAGTTTCTTCATTTTTTTGCATCAATTTCCTTTTCTCTAAATCAGCATTTTAACCTCATCACCAGCACCACCTTTCCATTCTTCTCACATCTTTTAAAAATCTACATACAAATCTATGGGATTTTCTGGAATACTAAAATATATGTATATATTTAGTTACTTTTAATATTTAGTTTATAGTGGATTACAACAGTAATAAAATGGCAGGAAGGGTGAAAAAGGCATGCATAAAATTTCCCTAGTCACAGGCCAAATAAGACATCCTAAACCTTAGCCCACAATTTCTTCACTGGGCACGGTTCACAGCTAAGCTGCTAACAGGTTCTACTGTCCACAAAAAATTTCTATGCAAAAACAAATATGGAATGTGCAGCCAGTCATGATTTCACTTTTTAAACAACAGTGCATCTACCAATAATTCTGCTTACCTGAAAAGTGTACTGCTCCCACACTTAAAATCTACAACAAATCAGTTTCCTACACAACTAACAAACAACATTTATCTCAAAGCCTCTTTAAATATCAAACAAGCTTGTTTAAATATTAAACTTTAACATGTGATTACAGAAACCTATATAAGTCTGTGTATAACACACCTCATAAACATCTCAGGTTTTATACAACAATCCATAAAGTTTAAAAATAATAAAAGCAGGAGACATCCTCCCAAACTGGCACCAAGTACTAAGTTTTTAACTAATATATATTTCACATTCACTCACACAATTACTAAAAATTTGACTTGCAAGCTAGAATTTACTTTGCTGTAGAGATCCTGTTGTAGACTGTTGTTTACCTCTCAACTAAAGAGTATGTTGTGTGGAACACCAATGTCCTGTGCTCTCATGCTGTTATGTCAACTACTCCACTTGCATCAAAACAGCCTCGAGTTCATACTTGGAATGTCAGTCCAACCCCGTGCTCTGATTCAAATATATGTATGTAAAAAATAGGTGGATGGGTGGAGATTTGAAACTACACCACATTTAAATAAGCAAACCTCAGCTTGGATTGCTTACCTGCAATATTTCCAAATATTAGATGAAAATCATCCAAAATACATGTATTATGTTATAAAGTAAACAAAGCATCAGGTCCTATGCTGCTTAAAATGATGTTTCTGCACCAGGGTCTGACATGTAAATATAGCTGCTTTAAGAAGTTTTATTTAAGAGTATGTATGCATTTCTAAAACAGTTCACATTGAGCCAGAGACGCACTCAGTGTATTTTTAATACCTTGAACGACTATACCAGCTAAAAGTCCAGATGACTCAAGGGTGTCCACATTATTTGGCTTTTCATCCACCTATTCTCCTAACATAATGCTTTTCTTCACAAACCATCTGCCAAAAGTAACATACACAGTGATATTCACAGCCATATATGACATTCAATTAACATACTGAGCACATATGACAGTTTGGAAATCTATACAACAGATAAAAAAGCCTAAAACAAGACCAGCACGTCTATGCCTAAAGCACATTTTACCAATAAGCAGTCTGAAACGTAAAAAAAGAATGACAGCAATTCAGCAGTTTAATGAAACTATGCCCCAACTCAGTGATTGAAACAGAATTTCAGTAATTAGAAACTTACTATAGCTAACTTCTACAAACTACAGTGCCAATATAACAGGACCCATTTATCTACCGATCACTGGCTACAGGAGGAAGTGCATAATGAGAAGCCACAAGGAACAACAGAAACATTCCAATCTTTTTTCATCCAAGACGAACCAAGAAACCCCAAACTCTGCTCCTAAGTAAGAGGTGGCACACATTAAAAAAGTGCAAGACAAACACCCCACACATCAGTTCAGAGCAGATGTACTGCACTCCGGGCATGTTTAAAAACAAGATCAGTACTCGTAGCCTCAGTAAGAGCAAATTCAAAATGCAGGAAAATTAGCCGTTTACTACAAAGTTTTTTTCATTGCGGTTCCCTTCTGCAAGAACCACAATGAATGATCGTACAAAACAAAACAGCTCTAATGTAAGACATTGTTCAGCGCTTATACGCTGAAGTATATAAGTTGAACACATTGTAGTTTAGAACGGACGTTCATTGGGGTTCCTGCAGAAAAGAACCGCAATGAACGATAGATAGAAAAAGGCGAATATGTTAAAAACTGCTGTTACAAAATATTGGCAGCTTACCTGTTTACACAGTAATTATGGACAAAGCCTGTAATGATGTGGAGGAGGCGTTAATGCTTAAAATCAGGGACATATGTTACACGTTGCTCGTGTAAGCTGAGAAAGTTGCTCGTGTAAACTGAGAAAGTTGCTAGAGTGATATCAAGTCTGAAACTTAAATGGCTATTATATTTTGGTGAATTCAATCCTCAGTAAGGTGCCATAAGAGGAGTAAAGTCTGTTATAATTCGCCAAATAATGTCAGCCATCTATTGAGAGGTAAAGTAAACACAAAGAAGAACATTATAAAAAAAATGTTAATGTAATGTTGTGCTTGCTACACATTTATGTAAAAGACTTCCACAACAACGACGCCCTAGGAGTGTAACTTGAAATTTGGAAGGAGCAACTCGCAGCTTTCAGATGTACTGTTGCTGTTACTGTTGGGGGTGGGGCTTGCTTTAGCGGGAATTTTTAAATGGGATTTTATAAAATATCTTTAACGTGACCTTAATGTAAAAACACGCTGAATGGTAAGTATAGAAGATAATTTACACTGTCAGTTACCATTTCAGCATGTTTTACATTAAGGTCAGCTACAAATCGGGATGCCAGTTTCTCTTCTAATTACTGCTTCTCATGGCGTGCTCGGTGTTAAGCACAGAGGCGCCATGAGAAGGTACTCGGGGTCAATGAGGTAGCACGGCTTGTTAGCACTAATAGTTATCAACCACAACAGCTCATGTTTTGTGTGCATAACTGTGCAATCACGCTCTAGCTAGCCCTTCTGTTACACTCCTTTAACCGTAGTGTTACATAAGAAAAAAATAAATAAACAGCTTAGCGAGTGTAAATAGAAGGCTAGGCAGATCATGATCGCATAGTTATGAGCACAAAAACACATACACCTATTGGAAACGAAATCTGTTACTATTACCAACAAACCAAGAACACGTGTACGCGTTTCTAAATACAGCTATGAATGCACAAAAATGGCAAGTTATACTGCTTATTCTCACTAAATAAAGCAAAAGCAGAAGAAATTCAGCTACTTTAGTGAATTAAAAAAAAAAGTTGACTTACCAATTTAGCAGATCCCTGAAAAAACGCTGTTAACAGCAAAGCTTCCCGCAACAGGTTCCTTTGGCAAAATAATGCGTACAGGAAACACCGACAGGAAAAGAACTTCTCTACATCCTGCAGCTCTATTTTAGCACTCCAAGGCTGGGGGAAGGACAAGGCAGCTGTGACATCACAGAATGGGTGGGTTTGATTGTTTGATCGAGGCCGGCTGCGGTGATGTCACTTCGGGGGAGGGAACTGTTAAAAAAAAATACCTCCACTGCCTGGCCGCGATGATGTCAGTAATTGGGGGACTCCAGCATGCTTAACTTAAATGTGAGAGAATGTTTTTGAAAGGGAAACAATCCTTGTACGCTAAGGTAGGCTTGTTTCAGAAAAGTGAGGGGAATTGAAATGTTTTAAATGATGCTTTGTTGTTTGTTTATGAAGGAACGTGTAAATAGGGAGGAAAAAGGCAGGGAAGTTGAGGAATTCCTTTTAGAAACCCGTTGTACTCCTTTAATAGATGACTGGAATCTTCTTAGGGTTGTGTTAGGTATTGTTCAGAGTGTTGTTCTAGTATAGGTTCATAGGTAGGTACTAGGCTATTGGCCCTAGGGCCTATATAAGCTTAGCCAAAAAGGTACCCTGGCTTTTGCCACCCAAGAAAATTATTTCCTGTGCCCCTGTCGCGCAGAGCCACACAGATGATTCCGGGGTGAATTTCCTATTTCCCATCCAATCAAGAATTTTCTTGAAGAGTGCTAATGAGGAGCTTTGTTTGATATAGATAGGTAGTTTGTTCCAGAGTATGGGAAGTCTCTGGGACAGGAATCTATCCCTCCAGCATGTTCTGTTTATTGTGGTGACAAAGTTTAGGTCCCTAGAGCGTGTAGCTCTGAGGGATTGGGATTTCTTTAAGTGGAGCATGTTCAACAGCTCTGGGTTTGACATAGCTTTGTATGATAGGCAGAGATCACCTCTGAGAAGGCGATATACAACAGAGTAAAGCTGGAGTTTTTTAAGACGGTCTGTGTAGGGCATCTGCATAACCCAGCCACTGGGGATGCACAAGCCAGTGCATTTTGTTGTGCCGGTCCCAAGCCCGGATAAATGGGGAGGGTTGCGTCAGGAAGGGCATCCAGCATAAAACCTCTGCCAAATGACTTATGCGGACAACATTTCATATTTCCATACTGGATCGGTCGAGGCCTGGGTTAACAACGACCGCCACCAGTACTGAAAGCCAACAGGGTGCTGGCGGAAATTGGGCTACTGTTGGCCGAAGGAGAAGAGGAGGGAGAAGGCATGCCCGAAGGCAGGAAGAGAGGAGGAAGGTTAGGAGTGTAGTAGTGAGGGTAAGAACTTTGAATGTTGGCAGTATGACTGGTATAGGGAGAGAGCTAGCTGATATGATGGAGAGAAGGAAGGTTGATAAATTGTGCATGCAAGAGACCAGATGGAAGGGAAGTAAGACCAGGTGTATAGCAGGCGGGTTCAAATTGTTCTATCATGGTGTGGATGGCAGGAGAAATGGGGTAGGGGTTATCCTAAAGGAACAGTATGCCAAGAGTGTTTTGGAGGTGAACAGAGTGTCTGATAGAGTGATGTTTATGAAGCTCGAAATTGATGGTGTAATGATGAATGTTGTTAGTGCATATGCTCCACAAGTTGGGTGTGCGATGTATGAGAAAGAAAAAATTTGGAGTGAGTTGGATGAAGTGGTGGTGAGTGTACCCAAGGGTGAGAGACTAGTGATTGGAGTGGACTTCAATGGGCACGTTGGTGAAGTGAACAGAGGGGATGAGGAAGTGATGGATAGGTATGGTGTTAAGGAGAGGAATGCAGAAGGTCAGATGATTGTGGATTTTGCGAAAAGGATGGACATGGCTGTGGTGAATACTTATTTTAAGAAGAAGGAAGAGCATAGGGTGACATACAAGAGTGGAGGAAGATGCACAGAGGTGGATTATATCTTATGTAGGAGGGCCAGTCTGAAGGAGATTGGAGACTGTAAAGTGGTGACAGGGGAAAGTGTAGTTAAGCAGCATAGAATGGTGGTCTGTAGAATGACATTGGTGATCAAGAAGAGGAGGAGGAGTGTGAAAGCAGTGCCAAGGATTAAATGGTGGAAGTTAAAAAAGGGTGATTGTGAGGTGGAGTTCAGGGAAGAGTTAAGACAGGCACTGGGAGGCAGTGAAGAGTTACCGAATAGCTGGGTAACTACAGCAGAGCTAGTAAGGGAAACTGCTAGAAAGGTGCTTGGTGTGACATCTGGACAGAGGAAGGAGGACAAGGAGACCTGGTGGTGGAATGAGGAAGTACATGAGAGTATACAGAGGAAGAGGCTGGCGAAGAAGAAGTGGGATTGTCAAAGAGAAGAAGAAAGTAGACATGAGTATAAGGAGATGAGGTACATGGCAAAGAGAGAGGTGGCAAAGGCTAAGGATAAGGCATATGGAGAGTTGTATGAGAGACTGAACACTAAAGCGGGAGAAAAGGACCTGTACCGATTGGCTAGACAGAGGGACAGAGCTGGGAAAGATGTGCAGCAGGTAAGGATGATAAAGGATAGTGAGGGAAATGTACTCACAAGCGAGGAGAGTGTGTTGAGTAGATGGAAAGAGTACTTTGAGGAGCTGATGAATGAAGAGAATGAGAGAGAGAGAGAAGGTTGGATGATGTGGGGATAGTGAAACAGATTAGCAAGGAGGAAGTAAGGATAGCTATGAAGAGGATGAAGAATGGAAAGTCTGTTGGCTCAGATGACATACCAGTGGAAGCATGGAGGTGCTTAGGAGAAATGGTAGTGGAATTTTTAACCAGATTGTTTAATGAAATTTTGGAAAGTCAGAGGATGCCTGAGGAGTGGAGAAAAAGTGTTTTGTTACCTATCTTTAAGAATAAGGGTGATGTACAGAGCTGCAGTAACTACAGAGGGATAAAACTGATCAGTCACAGCTTGAAGCTATGGGAAAGAGTAGTGGAAGCTAGTTAAGAAGGGAGGTGAGGATTAGTGATCAACAGTATGGTTTCATGCCAGGAAAGAGCACTACAGATGCAATGTTTGCTCTGAGAGTGTTGATGGAGAAATACAGAGAAGGTCAGAAGGAGTTGCATTGTGTCTTTGTGGACTTAGAGAAAGCATATGACAGGGTGCCTAGAGAGGAGTTGTGGTATTGTATGAGGAAGTCGAGAGTGGCAGAGAAGTATGTAAGAGTGCTACAGGATATGTACGAGGGTAGTGTGACAGTGGTGAGGACTGCAGTGGGAGTGACAGATATGTTTAAGGTGGAGGTGGGATTACATCAAGGATCAGCTCTGAGCCCTTTCTTATTTGCAGTGGTGATGGACAGGTTGACAGATGAGATCAGACAGGAGGCCCCGTGGATGATGATGTTTGCAGATGACACTGTGATCTGTAGCGAGAGTATTGACCAGGTTGAGGAGACCCTGGAGAGGTGGAGATATGCTCTAGAGAGGAGAGGAATAAAGGTCAGCAGGGCTAAGACAGAATATATGTGTGTAAATGAGAGGGAGGGTAGAGGAATGGTGAGGATGCAGGGAGTAGAGATGGTAAAGGTGGATGAGTTTAAGTACTTGGGATCAACAGTTCAGAGTAATGGTGAGTGTGGAAGAGAGGTGTCGAAGGGAGTACAGGCAGGGTGGAAAGGGTAGAGAAGAGTGTCAGGAGTGATTTGTGACAGACGGGGTAGCAGTAAGAATCAGTATATTAGAGGGTCAGCTCAGGTTGGACAATTTGGAGACAAAGCAAGAGAGGCGAGATTGCGTTGGTTTGGACATGTGCTGAGGAGGGATGCTGGGTATATTGGGAAAATGATGCTAAGGGTGGAGCTGCCAGGTAAGAGGAAAAGAGGAAGGTCCAAGATAAGGTTTATGGATATGGTGAGAGAGGAAATGCAGGTGGTTGGTGTGACAGAGCAAGATGCAGAGGACAAGAAGAAATGGAAATGGATGATCCACTGTGGTGACCCCTAACGGGCACAGCTGAAAGAAGATGATGATAATGATGATGTGTAGAGCATCTGTTTGAGGCCGGTAATTCTCTTTGTGAGGTATTTCTGCCGCCTTTCCAGTTGTTGTAGATGTCTTGTGAGATACATACCAAAAGGGGCGTTGTACTCTATAATGGGTCTAATGAGTGATGAGTAGAGGGGAACAATGACCCCTTTTTTCGTGGATGAGAAACCTTTTGTGATGAGGTGTGCCATGTAGAAGGATTTCCTGACTACTGTGGTGATGTGATTAGAGACTACTGTCCATCTGTGTGCCAAGGTCTCTTATCACACTTTCTGTGTTAAGTAGACTACCACCTATGTGGTAGCTAATGAGTACAGAGTTTTTACCAAAGGGGATGACAATGCACTTTTTGGCATTGAGCTTGAGGCCATGGCTTTGACACCAGGCATCTGTCTCAGTGATGGCCTTTTGTAGGATGTCCACATCGTTAGGAGTTTCGATTATGGCTCCTAGTTTGCAATCATCTGTGAACTTCATTAGCCAAAGACCTTCTGTGTTAGCCTGTACTTCAGAAAAGTAGATACCAAACAGGAGAGGACCCAGGACTGAACCCTGTGGTACTCCACTTGTCACTGGTCTGAAGTCGGATTTGGAGTCTGCTACTTTCACAGTGTGGGTTCTTTCAATGAGCCAATTGGCAACCCATCTTGTGACATAGGGATTTATGCCTAGTTTAGTGAGTTTATCTATAATTCCAGAGTGAGGGATGGTGCCAAAACCTTAATGAGATCTAGATAGGCTGTGTGAACCACCTTACCCTCGTCTACAGCTTTGGTGACTGCTTCAACGAAGTCTATCAGGTTTAGGAGACATGATCTGCCTTTTACAAACCCAAACTGGGTGGGGTCCAGAGTTTGGAGATTACCAGTGTCCTTGTTTATGATGATATGTTCCATGGCCTTGCAGACCAGGCTCGTTAGGCTAATGGGGTGGTAGTTCCTGGTGTCCATGGTGGCTCCCCCTTTGTGGAGTGGGATAACCGTCGCTGTGTGCCATTCAGTGGGTACAAAGCCTGAGGTGAGGCTATAATTGAACATGGTGCTTGGGTGGAGTGCCAGTTCATTCTGTAGTTCATGTAGTACACAGCCTGGGATGTTGTCAGGTCCCATGGATGCTGTGTTCTTGGCTTTGGAGAGTGTGTTTTTTACCTGTGCAGCTGTGATTACAGGAACTTTGCATTCTTCCGGTACAGAGACGGGCCTTTTAGGGGGTGAGAGGGGCTAAAGTTAGCAGTGAATCTATCTGCCAGGATGTTGGAAACATCAGTTGGTTCTGTATATTTAATGCCATTGTGCTGTAACTCAGAGCAGATCTGAGTGTTGCCATTGAGATTCTTGACATAGCTATAGAATGCTTTGTGGTTGTCTTTAAAATCAGTGGTGATTTTGTTTTCGTAACTAGCTTTGGAGGATTTTATGAAGGATCTCAGCTTCTTACTGAGGCTGACCAGGGAGTTCCTCCAATCATGGGATTTTACTCTTTTTTTCTTTCTTCTGTTGTAAAGTTTGTTTATGGCAGGGGACCACCAGACTGGCTTCCTTTTTTTGAGGATAGCATCTTGGTTCTGTTAGGGATAGCACGATCCATGCACTCGTGTAAGTGCTTATAAAGTGCATTTGTGTAGGATTCAGCAGTCATACCTCTATTGTCTGTCTGCATGGGTGTTGCGAAGTTTGCCATGTCTGTCTTAAGAAGCACAAAGTTGGCTTTGGAGAAATTTTTTACAGTGGTTTCCCTAATGGGGGGTGGGGGCGGGATGTGGGTGTCTAGGATGATTAGCTTGTGGTCGGATCTGACCAATGAGGAATTGACCTCTGGTGTGGAACACTGGTCACCCATGTTGGTAATGACCAGGTCTATAATATTGCTGCCCCTGGTGGGGGTGTGGATAAGTTGATCCAAGGCATTGGAATTTATGAATTCCAGAAATGTTGAGCAAAAGAGTTGGTACATGAGTAGTTTTCCCAGTTAATGGTGGGGTAGTTGAACTCACCCATTATTAGGCTGCTGGGTTGTACCCTAATATTTTCCAGTGTATCAAGAAATGAGGAGGGGAATCCTGGAGCATGGTGGGGCTCTGTAGCAAGTTACAATTTGGATTGCTGTCTTACCCAGAGTTAGTTGTACTTGGATAATCTCAGATGCATTATGCTGAGCAACTGACCTGGAGGTGTGGATATCCTTAATGAATATGGACATGCCTCCACCTTTAGTGTTTCGGTCCAGGTTAGGTGGCCAAAGGTGTGGTATGAATTATAACCTGGTAATGCAGGGGTTCTCTCTGGAGCCTTGAACCAGGTCTCTGTCACTGCAAAGATGTCGATGTTCTCCATTTTAAGGAGTGCCTCGAGTGAATGCATTTTGAAGTTTAGACTTCTAGCATTGAGTAGCATTACACACAGATTTTGCTTGCTTGTACCTGTTACAGTGGTGAATTTGTCATTTGAACCTTGCCTAAAAAGGCACTATAGGGGTGGCAAGAGCCTTAGCCAGGATCCGGAATCTCAAGGGTGACAGGTGCAGGCCATCTCTGGCAAAGCATTGTGGTCTGTCGATCATGTCATCCCAGGCAAACAAATACTGGATCCCCTTAGAATGACACCAGAAGCTTAGCCAATTGTTGAAGTCAATCAATTTGTCTTTGTACTGTGGTATCATTCTGGGTGATGGCAAGATGTTACTCAGGGCTAGGGTCATACCTGCCTGGGCTACAAGATCAGAGAGCTCCTCCATGTCTCTTTTCATGTAGTCCAGGGAGGTACATCTCAGGTCATTTACACCAACATGGATAATGACAGAGTCATATTTGTACTTGTTGTGGAGTGACCTGAGTGTGTGCATTATGTGGCAGATCCTGGCACCCGACAGGCAGTAACTTTCTGCATGTTTAGCCTGGTGAGTGGAACATCAGTGTGCCTGACTATAGAGTACCTATGACTACAGTGTTGGGTACGTTGTTATGCCTTATGGGCTGTGGTTGAGTGGCACACTGAGTTTGTGGGCTATGTGTCATTTGGGTTGTTTTGGGGGGTAGAGGTTGCTTGCATTTCTGTTTTGGAGGTCTCTGTTGCTTGAGTAGATTTTTATTAAGAGCCTCCTCAAATGTATGTGTGTGTTTTGTGTTTCTATGTGTCTGTTTTGGTGGTGTAGGCTTTGAGGGACTATGTGATGAGTGTGGTGTGGTGCAAATGTTTACCTTCTCTTCCTGACTGTCTAGTCCAGTCTTGGGTGAAGAAAGCTTTTCTTCCAGTTTGGCTATATAAGTGCATCTCTCAAAGGTTGTAGTGTTGGGTGGTAGGAGGAGAGGGTTGTCTGTGTACACAAGGCAATTGCTGCATTGCCCCAAGATGCCCAGATTCATCAGGTAGACAGGAGAAAACACCAGGAGTGGACCCTTAGACATTCCTGGATAGGTGTTTATTTATTAAAATTGAACCTAAATCTAAAGACATGCGTCTGGAGCATTTCTCCCTGGGCCTCCACTGAAAACAGGATCTGTGGAACCTAGTCGGACTTGCCCGGTCAACAAATGTTAAATAAAAAAAATAAAAATAAATATTAAGTACTAAAAACTGTTTTCCTCTAGACAAGTGAGGAAAGTTGAGTGCTGTAATAATTTGTAGCTTATTTAGTGCTTACAATGAGTTCTGAACAAGTGCTGAGCTCAAAGAAACAGATTTGAGTGCTAAAACTAAAAAAAAAAAAAACTGGCTAGTTCTAAGGCAAAATTTGAAGAGCAGACTTTATGGCGCTGGGAATAGTTTAACCCTAGCTAAGCGGTGATGCATAAAGTGTATTTTTGTTTTAATATAACAGTAGCAAATGAGCAAACTGATTTAAACAAATTAACCAATTAACCAATAAAAAGCTAAAAACTGAGCCCCGTTCCAGCAGTCTTCGATCAGACAAGTTCTAACTGCACACTCCTGCCACTAGGGTGCAGGGGAACCTTCTCCAAAAAAAGATGGTCTGTATTAGTGCTCAAGTTATACAACCAAAGCTAGATTAATCAGGTCTGAATTTAGTCTATGCTACAGCAAACAAGGCATACCAATTTCAGAAAGAAACAGTTCAAATAAGCAGGCACAATAAGCCTTTAACCAGAAATTCCCAGCTCAGAAGGGCAGAATCTAGCCTCTCCTCCCAGAAGAGTGCAGATCACAAACCTTCTTAATGAAAAATAACAGGCCTGAAGCCCAAGTGCTTTAACCAGAGCTAATACACTTTTAGAATAACAGATACTGAGTCTTCAATCAGCAATTCCCAGCTTAGAAGGATGTAAGCTACCTGTCCTGCCACAACAGCGCAGACCACAGACCTTCTTAATGTAAAACAACTGGTCTGGAGCCCAAGTGCTTAAACCAAAAGGCTTAGAATAAAAGTTACAATTTAATCAGGCTACTACCAAGCAGTAATAAATGGAGCAGAATAAATACAACTGAGTACTTTTAAGGAGATGCAAAAGCAAAATAAAGTGCACTTTTTAAGTAAAGTGCAAGGAGAGAGGAAGAAGGAGCAGAAGAAAAATTCAAGGTTAAGAACCTAAGTGGGTTGGCCTTCTCAAATGTTCTCTCTGTATTAAGTAGAGTGAACACCAGACTGGGAGGGGTGTCCCAGATCAAATTTACAGTAGGGGTGGGCAAGTGCAAAGCCACTAACCATAAGACCATCACAGGAATAGGGTGGGGGAGGGAGGGAAACAGTTTCAGGACAGATGAGAAACAGAAAACAATGCCAGAAAATATATAAAATAATTCAGTCAGGCAAAATTAAGGCAAAGCAGAACTCTGAAAGGTTAAAATGCCAAGAAATGTACTTATCAAGCAGTGATATATTTCCAGATTGTTTGAGAATCACACACCAGCCAGAACACCAGGAGTTTCCAACAGTGTATATAGTTTTTTGCCTTCATTTATTTGCTTTTTGTTACAGATATGGAGCATTAAGATGTTTGAGATATTGTGATGTATTGCATTTCTGCCATTCTTTCTACACTTTTTCTTTATCCTGCTTTAGCCTTCTACTCTTTTTGGATAGCCAAATTGCTTTATGTGTTTTTACTCTCTTTCTTCTGGGAGTTGTAAGGCTGTTTAGGAAAGTTGCATTGAATTCATGTAAAGCATCATGTAAGGGTAGGACTTTTTGGATATTCTAGTTCAAAGATAAGTAATGCATATGTCTAGATTAAACTTGGGCAGGTTGCATGTTGTTTTATAAACATGCCATTTAAGTGGATGTGTCAGATGTATGGTTTAAGTTCTCCAAATCTTTTAGGTTTCTAATACCATTATGGGAATGGATGCCATTCCTAAGTCAGGGAATGGTTAAAGTTTGTGAAATTAATATTGTTTCAATCTTTCTTATCCAAAGCTGCTCTTCATCGCAAACATAATGGGCCCATATCTGATTCCTGCAATTCATACAGAGTTACATTTATGGGTAGCATTGCTGTAGTTTTTTTTGTTTATTGTATTCGACTCATTGGTCCTACTACTACTGTTGGAACTGTCTGGTCATTTTTCCTTCACATTGCTCTCGTTTTTGCCTTGAAATCTTGATATTTTCTGAGTTTGCTTCTTGCTATATATAAGACACTGTAATGGCAGGGTGTAGCAATTTCAATGATCAATGATACTTTTGTGTTTTTTTTTCATGAACTAATATATCTGGTGTTCTCGCATCTACTTTTTTGAACTGCTGGCAATGGCTGATACAATCTGATGTACACTTCATCATTTGCTAGAATACTTTTTGGCTTGTGATCACAATGCTTCTCAGCGGGTCTATATTAAAAAGACAAATGTTTACTTACCCGAATGCCTAAACGTCGACCCATCTTCATCGAACCGTGGAAACATTGATCGTCCAGAAGCGCAAAAGCGGAAACGTTGAATCATCATGGTTGGCCTTCTGCAGTATAGCTCCGTAAGGTAAGTAAACTACTAAGTAATAAAATAGTGATTTGGTGCATGACTTAAAGAATTGTTTGTCCAGCTTGGTGGCTCCTCGTTCATTGCGTGTTCACTTCCATAAGGTAAGTGTGCGATAGTTATGGACCTTAGTGTTAGGGTGCGGGTTAAGGTAAGTGCATAGATGGTAATGTATGTTAGATTTAGTGTAGGGTTTTGTTAAGTGTATGTGTGTGGATTATTTAGTTTGTTTGGGTTTAGCTTTTTAAGGTAAGTGTGTGATAGTTACAGACCTTAGGGTTAGGGTGCAGGTTAAGTTAAGTGCATACATGGTGGTATATGTAAGATTTAGTGAAGGGTTAGAAGTAGGGTTTAGTTTAGGGTTAGAAGTAGGGTTTTGGTTAGTGTATGTATGTGGTTTATTTAGTTTGTTTGTGTAGGTAGTATGTAGCAGGCAGTGGGGTGGGACAAGTATGACAGTTCGACTTTTTGAATTTCGTGGTTTAGGGCGCTCGATGTATATGCGGTTCAATGAAGACGGGTTGACGTTTAGGTATTCAGCTAAGTAAACATTAGACTTTATAATATAGACTCCTTCTCAGCTACTTTTGTATTGTGGTGTTTGCACAATCCTCAGTGGAACAATCTTGCTACACTATTGTGTCTTTCAGTGTGTAGACCCTCTGCCAAGTGTATCACACCCAGCAACATGGTATGAGACTCATTTTAATTCTTTTTATTTTTACAGGACCTACATTTGTCTGCTTCTCCCACATGTTTAATGGACTTTGTAAACTAATGTGCATGTAGTCCACAATCCTGGGCTGCTATTATTAACCTTTTATCCTCTGGTTTCAAGTCACCTCCTTTTATCCATTCCTATGTCAAATCCTTATCACCATGAGGTTGTTCTAGGAGATCTCTATACTTCTTACTGTATTTATGGATTTTCCACATTTTATTTTTCTTCTCAGCTGTTCCTTCTCCTTGCATTCTTTCTTTCGTTTGCACATTCAGTTGCTGTATGATTTTTGTCAACTTCTGGCTTGACTGCCATTCCTGCTTGCCATTTGAATGCTTCTACAAAACTAAGCAGAGTGTTCATCTTAGACTTCATCTTCTTGTGTTTTAAAACTTTCAAGATTGTTTGGATCTGATGAGGTCAGCAGATATGTATGTAGTCCCACAGCTGCAGATCTATACATGTAATCAGTTTCAAGGAGGCCTATACCTCATTCAGAGCATGGAATATATACTCTTTGTATACTATGATATTTATATTTCATTTGGTAAGCACAAGGCATTTTGTTATGTTACTGTCCAACTGATCCAATATCTTTGGGGAACAGCTAATCACACCAAAACTCAAGTTAATACAGGATGGGTAAATCAGTTTATAGCTTGAACTTTATTCCTAGATGTCAAGGTTATCTTTTTTTTTTTTACAAGTAACATAGTTATTAACTTATCACTTATGACATAGACGATCATACATTTAAATAAATGAAAACAAATCACAACGACATATTTTTAGTTGCAAACATTATACATCACTTATCCAGTCATTGTCAGTGAAACATTACATAGCTCATTCAAATCCTGCCTTCTTTTAAACTTCATTCCTCCTCCAAAACATTATTCAGCATGTATTGTTCCACAATTCTCGATTTTAAGTCTCCATCTCATTACACTCCCAGAAATATATATTCCCAATTACCTATTTCTTCACCCTCACACCAGCAACATTTGATATCTACCTGTCTCCAAAAACAGGGCTTTCTTTGGATCGACAGTGCTCCTACATATCCCTCTTTGAGGGCCTCTTGAGAGTTACATTGCTGGCTATTCTGACCCATCAGTGAGGAAGAATGAAAGGGACAACATCAGGTAAAGAGGTTATACACTCACCATAATGTTCCATCTGTGTTGTCCATTTCATTCTTCCGCACCTTCCCTTCCAGCCATCCCCCAGCCTTGTCATTCTCAGAAAGATTTAGGATTATATAAAAGCTTTCATGTTCTGTTTTTCAGCCTTAATCTTTTCTTTATCTGTCTCATCTTTGAAATGAGTAAGCAGTAGGCAGCAAACTCCATCTGAGGGGTTAGGGACACTGTAGTGCATTATGGAAACGAGGAGCTTGAGACTAGGATCCAAAGTCTAGAAAATGTGGCTGAGCCTTTTCCAAGATCCAGCAGTGAGGAAGAATGAATATGGATAATGCAGATGGAACATTAGGGTGACTACATAACTTCTATTTTTTGTAAAATGCAAGATTTCTTTCCCCAAAGGGAACTTGTCTGCCCAGCAAAAAAATAAATAAATAAAAAAAAAAAAAAAAAAAAAAAAAAAAAAGCAGCATAAGCCAACTATCCATCGTTGTAAGCCTCAGAAGAGCTTGCTGTTTGGTCACAAGAAAGCTCTTGAAGGGGTTGGTGCCCAAACCTCTCTTTGTAGTCAGCTTATTTGAATCTGATTGATAGTTAAGACCCATGGAATGCACCATGAATCTTTCCATCTGTTACATGCTATGCAAGATATAAACCATATAGCTACGGCTACTACAGCAGTGATCAAGATGATGAACATAAATGTCTTCTTTAAATTTCAGGATTTTAAACTGTCATGTTCATAGGTTGAAGTTTTTTCTTGTATCTTTTTTGAATGGGGAGAAGTTTATGATTAACCTTCCTTCTTCTGAGTTAAAGAATTCATGAAATGCTTCTGTGATACCCATTTCTCCACTGACCAAGGATATTTTAAAATGTACTTATGATGCTGCCGACCCTTCCTCCAGATCTGGTGCATCTAGATAATTTTTAAGGAAATTTGCTTGGCTTCACTCTTAAACTCTTCCTGATGTTTAATCTGAGATGTTACATTCTCAGAAATAAAGAGACTTGTGTTTGGTGTGTTTGGTCTCTGTGCAAAAGAGGTTCTTATGGCAAAACTATTTCTTTAACTGATTCAGATTTTTCAACCCTCTTTTTCACAGCAAATAATAGCTTTCCTCATCTTTAGTTCCTTTTTTTTAACAAACAATTTTAAGCATTATGGAGCTAGTCATAAGGTTTTAGAAATGGAAAGGAGGCTCGATAAAGAAAGGAAATGTCTTTGAAAGTAAAGTACATTCCTCTCAGTCAGCATGATTACCCGGTTGTTCCATCACCCCCAGCTCTGGAAACATTTCCGTTTCTGACACTCTATCCTCTTTACTGGAATTGGATTGTATCAGAGAGGTGGGTTTTGAAGGTAAACCAAAGTGGATATAATACTTCATTAGGAACCCCCCCCCCCTTTCCATTGGATTCCCCCTTGCCTAGGTAACCAGATTAATCTATTTGCATTCTACACAGAATTCTCTCTCAAAAAGTCATAGAACCAGTGTTGTTCAATCTCCAAAGTGTTGCTCATTCCTCTAACATAGATGGCAAGCAGGTGGGGTATTTCATTTAGATGCTTTAATACATAGAAACACACTAGGATAAACAGCAGCATCATAAAATATGAACAAACTAGTTAACAGTCAGATCTTACATACATACATGCTTACATCTCAACAGCTAACTACAAAATGGCAGTCAGGCTTGCATGTACACAGTATTTTACACACTTGTGCAAGCCCTTGGATAATCTTTTTCAATACAACCTATTCCAAAAATTATGAACACACTTAATAGTCAGTAGTTATGCAAAGTGATTCATTCCTGTTTGTGTACAGACTTGTATTATTCATTTTAGATAGACAGCACTCCAGTTAAGCAACTCCTAATAATCTCTTAGGCACTACTCACCCTCCAGCCCACAGCAGCAAGCAATTGTAACCATGAAGCTGCACTTTCCGACTGTTACTGCAGCCAACATGGTTGAAATAGGCATCCCGAGACAATGTTGCAACTGTCTCATCTTCATTGACAACCACCTACTACTTAAAGGGACACTCTCCTTCCAATAAAATGTTTCTTGCCTCGGAATGAAGCCTCAACATTCAAGTTGTAATCCCTCCCGGTGTTTAAAATTCGGGCTGAATTTAGTCTGACCAAAGCCACACCCACTTTTACATCATCACAATTCCATAATTCCTGCCAACAGTGTCGGTTTACTTTAATTACTTTGTACATCCTCTTCCCCAGTCTATTTTTTTGTTCCCACCCTGAATAAAACTCTCACTTTCTATTCCCATCAGATTACATGTACATCATCAAGCTCTTAGTGCTAGAAGTCAGGAGAAACCTGGACAAAATGGGGGGACCAAAGCTCAAAAATAGGGTCAGACTTTAAGTATTGCTTTGCTAGAATAACAAGGTTTGTGTTAACATGCATTTTTCTGAAGGATATGACGTCCGAAACTCAATCATGTGGCATTAGTTAGTCACTTCAATCCCCAGAATACGAACGTGATTTGACATAAAATTGCAAATTTTATGAGAAACAGACCAGCTATATGAGGCAAAAATGTGGATATTCTGTGAAAATCTGGACAGTAGAAAGGTACGCTTTGAGTATAGCTGTGGAGCTTGGACTCGGAGAAAGCAAACGACAGTCACTATCGTACACTCGATAAGCAACGCTGTTTAGCGAGTGTAAAATAAAAAAGAAGAACAAAAATAGGTGTGTGTGTGTGTGTGTGTGTGTGCATACATGCAAGGGTGAGTGAGATCAATCCAGCAATTATTTTACACTCACTAAGCAGCGCAGTGTAAAAGGAACATAAAGTGTGCGTGTGTATATTTGTTTTTCTGAATGTGTGTGGGAGTGTGTGAATGATTTACCCCCTTCCATTCTAGAGACCATTAATGCTAGCAGAATAGCCCATGTATATTCAAGAACAGACAAAATATGCAGCCTCAGAAGATGATAGAACGTTTGATCCAGGGTGCAGCATATTTCAATATTCATACAATAAGGAAACATAATCCAGGACTTTTTTTTTTACTGTACAAAACTGTAATCCAAGAAGCACGGTCATTCATTAGGTCTTGCATGGCGGCTTTATTTCTGGCTAGTTTGTTCATCTTGCTTCTCAGTGTGGAATTCTGCACAATTTGGCTTGATGAATGTAAGTGGTTTCTGAAAACTTTTTTTTCCAATAACTATCTTTTTCAAATCCAGTAGCGCCTGCAGCAACTGCAAACCACACTTATTTTTCTTTTATCTGTCTTCCTTGGTTTATCTTCTGGCATTGGCATAAAACGGCCATCTTTTACTTAAAATGAGCTGAATTTTTAATTTCTCTCCTCTCTCATTCTCTGTTCTGCTTCGCACCTTACTTCCAATATTTCCTGTAAGACTATGTTATATTGTAGATCTAGTACATGCAGTGATCCATTGTTAAATGCTGTTTTACATTACCCTTCATTGGTATGTCATGCAAATGTTAATTCTGGTGTTCATTTGACTATATGAAATCAAAGAAGTGCTAACTATTCTGTTTCTCTACATTTGCTTTATGTACATTTTAACTCTAACATGTGGATAAGGACAGATGTTTTAAAAAAAAAATGTCTTTCTGCTTTTCCCGGTTAGGGGTCACCACAGTGGAACTCCGGTCCGCTAATGATTGGCAGCGAATTTTTACGGTGTTGAGTTGCCAGTCCAGCACCCAACCTTCAAAGAAGGCACACCCACACATGCATGCACCTACCTGCATGTCTTTTAAATTCACTCGACCACAGGGAGGACATGCAGACTCCACACAGAAGGCGCTCTAGTCGAGAATCGAACCGGAAAACCTCTTGCTGTGAGGCAACAATGCTAACCACTGCACCAAAAAGATAGATTAAAAAAGTATTCTTTTATGGTCAAAACCTGGAGTGCGTTATATTGTATGGTGAGATGCAGACACCACATCACCCCAACACTTAAGTTATCAAACATTTTCTTTTTATCCATCTATCTGTCCATCTCTCTAGCTATCTATCTGTGTGTTGTTTGTTAACTGGGATTGTAGGCTGGTGTAAAATCCTTTTCTGCCACTGCCGGAGTCATAAGGCTACACAACACATATACAGGCATAAATATATAAAACAGACAGCCAATGGATTAAGCTCTTTTCACAAGTTAAACCATTGTTTTATAACCTTCTCATTGGTCATGTATGAAAACAGGCATATTATATTTAGTATATTCACATGCTGTGGGGTCATCACATTTATCATTAGACATTTATTCAACTAGTGCTGCTTTTAGTGATTTTGGTAAGGATCAACTAATGCTGTTTGATTAGTTATTTGTGGGAATTAGCCATAGATGAATTTCTGCCCATCTGGTTTGATTTCCTGAGCTTTTTGATATTCCCCTGGAGCATCAGTTATTGCATGGTTGAAAGGGGAAGCAGCTAATTCTGAGAATGCCTCCTGTCCTAGTAAATCCATTCATTTTATTTCAGTAAGTGAATGGCCACCAGCCTATTTGTTTATTGGTCCCTTCCATCTGATTTCCTGAGAATAATAATGACCTACTTTAGGAACCTGTTTGTGATTAACTGTACTGGAGTACAAAATAAGCGATCTTTCTGAATTTTATAGTATATTATTAGATTATGTAATGGACTTTTTTGCAATATTGCTGATATCCACAGAAAAACATGCAAATAAGTGTACTTGCAGAATGCAGATTCTGATCCTGCCATTTACATTTCCGCTTTATCTAGGGAGAGCTACCAGGTCTCCTTTTATGTACATTGTGCAACCCGCAGTAAGATGACTCTTCTTCACTGGGCACCAAAATGCATGTGCCTTCCTGGATAAGAAGTCCATCTTAATAGAACAGGCATCTCTGCTCTATCTGGAAGACAACTCTCTATCACAAGCCAAAGCTGTAAGAGGTCCCTGAAGGAGTGTAGGCACTGTAAAATGGAATGGCCAAAAAACTGTGAATGAACAAGTGGATACAGAGTATGAGACCATGCAACCCTGCCAGTCCTACTATTGCCTAAGGCCACTGGACCTGGTGGGCCATTGTCTAGTCTTCCATCAGTCCCAAAGCCTGTTTTAACTGTTTCCCCACCTGACTTGACCCTTTTAGAGGCAGACAGTGGGATGCCCTCTTATGTGATTTTCCACACCTCAGATGAAACTAGAAAGCGGTCTAGTCCATACACCAGTTTCTAAGCATCGATTTATGAGTACCTTTCTTCAGAAATTTGCACTGCATCACCTGATATTTGTAATGGGATATTCCTACTTTATTTGTTTGAGATACCCAAAGGCCTCCCTGATTATGCAGTTCATGCTTATAGGGAAGAACTGCCATCTTTCTTTAGAGGTTATAGTCATTCAGATGTCAGCCCTGTCAACATCAGCCTTTCCCATCTGTGATTACAAGAGGTTTTCTGTGGACTCAGCAGCAAACACATAATTACCTCCAAGGTGACTCAAGCTTGGAGTTCAAGAGTGGGTTCTTATATAGCTAGAAGGAGGGAATCCACATCTGCATTCTTGAGAATCAGAGTTCTATGAGAAAGGTCTACTGTCTCTCACACACACACACACACACACACACACACCTCTTTGGCTTGTCGATGTTTAATTTCTCTAAGTCTTTGGGGTTTCTAATACCATGACAGGAATGGACCCCATTCCTAAGTCAAAGTATGATTAAAGTTCATGATATTAGTATTGTTTCAGTCTTTAATGTTAGCCAGAAGTGCTCTTCACAACACCGACAACATGTCTAGAAATTACTCCTTCTGCAGATCATATGGAGTAAGACATATTGGTAGCATATCTAAATATGACTGAAAATTCTTTTTTATGAAACCTGCTGTTTCTACTACTATTGGAACGGTCTGGGTATCCTTCTTCCACAGTGCCCTAATTTCTGCCTGCAAATCCTGGTATTTTATTACTTTGTATTTCTCTGTACATAAGATGCTGTGTAATCACTGGATGTAGCAATTTCAATGATCAATGCTACTTTTGTCTTCTTATCTTGGACTACTATATCTGTTTTTCTCACATCTGTTTTTTGAAGTATTGGTAATGTGTGATCCCATCTAATACAACTTTATTTTCTGTAATGCTTTGTGGCTCATGTTTCCAGTGCTTCTCAGCTACTTCAGTATTTTAATATTTGCATAATCCCCAGTGCAATACTCATGCCACATTTTTATGCCTTTCCATATACAGGCCCTCTACCATTAGTGTATCACACCCAGCAACAAGATGTGCAACTGTTTTCAATTCTGTTTGACAAAACCTGCATCTGTTTGTTTCTCCAACATGTTCAATGGACTTTGTGAACCAAAGTGTACGTAGTCCACTATCCTGGGCCTCCAGTATAACCTTTCGTCTTTTGGTTTAAATTCACCTCTCCTTAACCATTCCTGCATCAGATCCTAATCAACATGAGGTTGTTCCAGGAGTTTTCTTTTCTAGCAAGTATAGCTATGCCTTTTCCACACCGGGATATTGTCTGGGCCCTATTCAGGCTGTGTTTTTTACTTTTGCGAGCACCACCAGGACCTGCTCCTTGCTAAAAAAGTTGGGGAGAAGGGTTATGTCTGTAGGCATTTCATGTGGGGAGGAAGGGGAGGAGTGGTGGTGAAGTTTCAGCTGAATTTGTAGTAAGCAGATTCTCTTTCTCACTCTGCTCAATGAAGGAGGCATCATTGATCATCAGTTTGGCACACTGCTGTCTGCTGCATTTGAGGTTATGGACATAACTGTAGAAAGCGTTGTGGTTGTCTTTAGCCTGTGAGGCTATCTTGACCTCATAATTGGCCTTGTTGGACTTAGTCCTTTTAGTTTCCTGTTTAATTTAATTAGAGAGCTCTTTTCATTATGGGAGTCAGAAGAGCAGTTGTTTCAATTAGTGCCCAGAGCCAGTGCTATGAACCAGTGCCCTAGCCCCTCAGCTCTACAAGTGAAGAGCAAAAAAAAGCACTTTGCTGTAATAAGCCGGAAGAGATCAGCTTCTTACAGTTAGATTTATGTACTCTGCCCCCCCCCCCCCACAACAGAAAAAAAGGGCATTCCTTCTACTGGCACACCAATCAGGTGACCACACACACACTCTAGTCCCAGCCATTCAGGTCCCATTTCTGTGACCTGCGGCAACTCGCATCCCTCCTCTAACGTGTGCTTCAGCCCTCAAGTTTTACTTACAAAACTTTCTTTTTAAACTGTAGGAAACTGCTTGCTACAAATGTGGCAAGCAGTTGCTACAGTTTATACCCTGCCTGCATGGAGTGCTACAGCGCTCGTGTTACATCTTAAAAAAAAAAATTATTTTTAAACTGCAGCAAACAGTTGCTGCAGTTTATACCCTGCTTGCACAGAGCATTCCAGCATTCAGGTTTTACTTAAAAAAAAAAAAAAAAAATGTTTTTAAACTGTAGTAAACCGTTTGCTATAGCTTAGACCGCACACAGAGTGTTACATTACTCGGATTTGACACCAAATGAAATACCAGCTTTTAAAAAGTGGTATTACATTAAAGAGTTATCGACATCAGCTGATCGTACCCCCCCAACACTTTGCACCTGGGGCTGTTGCCCCTCTCGCCCCACCCTAGTCACACTACTGATGAGAGTTGCTCTTCCAGATTTTAGTCATGACTTTTTTTTCCTTTTGTTATGTAAAATTTTAGCCAATATTTGGAAGTCTAGGGGGACAGGAGCAGACCATCCTTTGTGAATCAATACTTTTTAACTATGTCTCCCCATACTGAGAAATAGTGAATCTCCCTGGAAAGACACCAGAAACTAAGTCAATTTTTGAAGTCTGTTATCTTTTGTTCATACTGTGGCATCATTCATGGTGAAGGTAGAATGCTGCTGAATGCAAGGCTCATACCTGCCCCAGACACATATTCAAAAAAACAATAATCTATTTTCATATAGTTCAGGGAGGTATGTCTAAGGTCATTAACACCCACATGGACTATGATAGAGTTATACTGATACCAAGTGGTTAGTGACTTGAGTGTGTGCATAATTTGGCAGACCCTTGCTCCATATAAGCAACTAACCATTATCTCCTCCTTGTTCGGACCGTTGAGTGAGGTATCTGTGTGTCATACAATGGAGTCCCCTGTGATAAGTGTCATGGTTAATGTGTTTGCTTGTCTAATGGGCTTTGCACTTGGTGCTTCACTATGTGTAGACATGTGTGGTATTTGGTGTTGCTTTTGGTGAGTGCTTTAGAGATTGCTGAGAGTAGGCTTTGTGATTTATAGGCTTAGGAGGACTTTGAGGTTTGATGCATCAATGTTTCCCTGACAGTAAATCAAACCTGGGATGAGGCACCAAGAGTGCCAAATGTTAACTGCTAGACCAAGGACTACCCTTATCTAGCCTATTATTTAATTTAGGAAGCTTCAGAGTAGAACATTCAGAAGTCACTGAGGGACATTGTGCTCCTGTCTAATGACTTCATATTCAACATAAACCTTGAAGTGGACAGAAATTTTCTTAGGAGCCCTACTGGATACAGAGCAAGGCAGATTGTTCCTAAATCAGGTAAAGGCCTCTGTTAAGACTTTTCTTTTCAGACTTGAGGAGCTGCCTGTCAGCCATAATGTTCCTAAGAGCAGTGGGGCTACATGTCATCCACTATCCTAATGGTACTTTTGGTTGAGTTATATTGGAGATGGATACACTGGTGTCTCAAAAACAATGGGAGTCACAGTCATTATTTGAGGAAAATCCTTCCCACCAGATGGCATTTTTCCTGGTAGCCATAGTGAATGAAAAACTGTCACAGAATGCCTTTTGTGATTCCAGAGGTGACATAAAATCTAATGCGGACTTATTGCACCTAGCCTGGGAGGAGGTAGATATGGCTCTCTTGGAGATACATAAGAATTGAAGCTACTACATGATTTGGAAGCATATCATTCTAAAGGAGATGTGGCCCTGATTCTGGCCTCGAGAGCCTGCAAAATCATTCCATCAACCAGGGAATTTAATAACATACAACACCACATTTTTGCAGTATATAAACTAACAAGGCTGCACATCCCTCTCATTTGTGCAGAGTGGCTAAGATGGCTTGGGATATACCTGCCTTCTAGGACTGCGTCTCCAAGACTTTTATATTCTATCAGATCAGAAAAAAATGCAAGACAAACTGAGCAGGACAAGACCAAACAACCTCAGAGTCTGGACCTCAAAATAGTCTATACTCGAGACAAATAAGTGCTGTCCCTGATATGGATATGTTTGCACTGGAAAGAAATACCAGCTGGAAGGGTATACTAAATATCCACAGAAGCCAGTCATGGGTGGTGAATGCCTTTCCCATCTTTTGGGAAGAGGAGTTATTTATGCCTTCTCTCTATTCTACTGATTCCCAAGATGCTTCAGAAGGTCACAGCATACAAGGCCAGGATCCTTCTCTTAGCCTTTCTGTGCAGCATTACCTAGGTTGATCCAGCAGTGGAAAGAGGAACTTCTACACCTCCTAAAAATCTTTACCCTTCTGCTCTAGTAAGAAGGGTGTTTGGGGGAGTGAAGCCTGAAGAGTTGTAGGTTGACAGCTTCAATGCCGTCAGCCTACTACTCCGTTCAGGGAAAATACACATTTTACAGGATGCCACAAAATCCAGCAGTAGAAAATGTTATGTTTTAAAATGGAAAATGTTCTCCTTATTGTGTATCTGTACTGAGGACAGCATCTAATGGGATCAACATCTGTCAGGTATTGCAGCATGCCCCCAACCTGGAACCCTCATTGTCATCTCTTGCTAGAGTAAAGCAGTTTCAAAAAGTAGCTCTGTACTTTCTTCTAGAGCCCCACCCAGGTCTCCTCTCTTATCTGTCTGGCAAGTGTCACCTAATTCTGCCATGGTTCAGATTAACTGCATTGTTTTCCCATTTCCTTTGATGGCCAGGGGCCTGTTCAGACTCCTAGGGTGACCCAGATCATAAGAGCAGCCCAGAAATCTTCTACTAGAAGGTATACAAGAGAATCTGGATAAGCTTTTTTCCTCTGGGCCACCAAGCAGGAAGTAGATATTTTAAATAAACTACTCCTGCTGTTAGTCATTGATAAGGGTGACATTTTTATCTCTAATGGTACATTTGATAACTGTTTCAGATTTTCACCAAGGCATTAACTCTTCTTCCCTACCAATTCAAAAAGTTTATAAAACCTTTTAAGGACTAGGTTCCTCTAGGGGACCTCATCTTTATTGTAGAATAGTTGCTAAGTTCAAGTTTTTAACCAGTGGCAATATTTATCTCAGAAGACCTTGTTTGTAGTAACATTAGCATCAACTTGACTTGTTTCGGAATTAGAAGCTGCCTTTTTGACCTCTGTATCTTACATTTTGTAAAGATAATGTAACCTTATGAATGAATCTTGCCTTCATGCCTGAAGTAGCTTTGGATTTTAACCTCAACCAATCAATTAATTAATCTACCAGTTTTCTTCCCTGATTTTTTTCAAAGAAAAGGAAGTATAAGTTGCATTGCCTAGATGTTTGCAGTTACCAGATTCTATTTGTGCAGGACTAAAAATTATACAGACATAAACAAGGATATAGGGAATCTCCAAACTCTGGATCCCACATAGTTTGGTTTTGTGAAGGGTAGATCATGCCTGCTCAACTTCGTCGACTTCTTTGAGTCAGTCACCAGAGCTGTGGATGAAGGCAAGGTGGTTCATACAGCCTACCTTGATCTGGCCAAAGCCTTTGATACCTTCCCCACTCAGAAATCATAGAAAAACTCACTAAGCCAGGCATCAACCCCTATATCACTAGGTGGGTTGCAAACTGGCTCACAGATAGAACCCACAGTGTGAAAGTAGCTGACTCCAAGTCAGAATGTTGAGCAGTCACGAGTGGAGTACCACAGGGTTCGGTCCTGGGTCCTCTCCTGTTTGGTATCTGCTTCTCTGAAGTCCAGGCCATCATTAAGGGACTCTGGTTGACAAAGTTCGCAGACGATTGCAAGTTGGGAGCTATTATTAACTCCAAGTGATGTTGACATCCTACAGAAAGGCCTCAATGAGACCAACGACTGGTGTCAGAACCATGGCCTTAAGCTCAATGCCAAAAAAATGTGTCGTCATCCCCCTTGAGAAAAACCTGGTTACCTTGAATTACCACATCAATGGTAGTCCACTGAACACAGAAGGGCTTATAAGATCTAGGAGCACAGGTTGACAGCAACCTCTCTTTTGACCATCACACTGGAGAGATAGAGAGAGAGAGAGAAAACCAGGGGGCTAAAGGGAGGGAAGCCAGGACTGCAAAAGGGAATACACTCCAACATCTACATTTATGGTAAGTGTACACAACTGTACTATGTTCTTCATGTTTCACTGTTGCAGTCATCACACCTGGGTGGATTCCCAAAGCTGAAGAAGGATGGAGGCAGTCAAGAAGAGTTAGGGCTGGCTAGTATGCCTTGCAAGAATGCTGTAGCAAATCCTGCCCTGGATTTGGAAAAGATAGGCAGGTGGTAATGCTTGGTGAAGGTGTGTGCAAAACAACAGGATGCCCCTGGTAGGGACTCCCCTGAGAAATGCTGTAGAGGTAGATGTTGCCCTAGTGGAATGTGTTCTGACCCCCTGAGGGGTTGGTTTCCCATGATGCTTGTAGCAGAAATGGATGCAGTGTGCTATCCATTTGGAAATAATTTGTTTTGAAATGGCCTTGCCCTCTGCCCGTTACAAAGCTGACTAGTAGCTGGTCAGATTTTCTGAAAGGCTTAGTCCCATCAAGGTAGAATCTGAGCTGTCTGTGCACATCCAAGGAGTGCAGGATCCTTTCCCCTTTATTTTGAGGATTAGGGAAGAAGGATGGCAAATGGATGGATTAATTAGGCATAAAGTAAGGGTTAGTCCTGATGGAAACCCTGTCAGCAAGGAAAATAATGAAGGGTTCCGCAGTCATCAGTGCTTGTAGCTCAGACACTCTTCTAGTTGAAGTGATGGCTAGAAGCAAGGCTGTTTTCCAAAAGAGGAATTTTAACTCTGCTGATGCAGCAGGTTCAAAGGGGGGAAGCGTGAACTTTTCCAGTACAAAATTAAGGTCCCAAGCAGGGGTGGGGTGCTCTCCTTGGTGGCCTTAACTTGTTTGCCCCTCTCAGGAACTGTTTGATAAGAGGGTGCAAGAAGGGAGGTGGCTCAGTGTTGTAATGAGCAGAAATGGCTGAGGCATGTATCTTAATGGAAGAGAAGGACAGGCCTTTGTGGAGTTGATCTGCTAAGTAATCCAGGATAAGAGGCAGAGAGGGCAGTATTGTGTCCTCTCCTTTAGATGGAATCCATGAGCAGAATCTTTTCCACTTGATTTTCTTGTACTGGGTCTTCTGGCTTCAAGAATGACATCCAGCACCTGTTTGCTTAAGGTCATTGGGGAGAATTCAAGGAATAAGCCAGGCTGCAAGGTTTAGGGTTTGCAGTTGTTGATGCAGAGTCTGTCTCTCCTGCTGAGAGAGGAGGGTTGGATTCTGGTGTAGGTGCCAGGGTGGCATCGATGTCAGGCTGCGCAGGAGTGGGTACCAGTGCTGGCATGGCCAGTCCAGGGCAATCAGAATTGTCCTTGGTCTGTCCTGTTTTATCTTGAGTAATACCCTTGAAAGGAGGGGCAGAGGGGGAAAGGCATAGATTGAGAGATTTACCCACCGAAAAGATAGGGCATCCACTTTCCCAGCCCTGCTGTGAGGATTCCTGGTGCAGAATTTGCTGAGCTTGTGGTTGTAGGGGGAGGCAAAGAGATCCACATCTGGGGTCCCCCATTTCTGGATCAGAATGTAGAAGGTGCTGTGCTCCAATTGCCACTTGTGTGAGTCTAGGATATTTTTCCTTAAGTCTTCTGCCAGTAAGTTTTGTTTACCTGGCAGGAATTGAGCTTGCAGATGGACTTGAATGTCCAAGGCTGTGTTCCACAGGGCCACGGCTAGCCTGCAGAGTGGGTAGGAATGGGTTCACCACTGCTTGTTGATGTACCACATAACTGTGGTGTTGTCTGTTTTTATTAGCAGTTATTCTGGAAAGATTGGGGATCTGAAAGCTGTCAGGGTATTCTGTACAGCTAGCATCTCTTTTTGATTGATGTGCAGATGAATTTGACTTGGGCTCCAGTGGCCCTGAATACATATTCCATCCATGTGGGCCCCTCAGGCATAATCTGATGTGTCTGTGGTTAGGATCTGGGTGGCTTGGGGTTGAGTAAATGGCAGTCCCTTGTTGTGGTTGCATGCTTCTGCCCACCAGAGGAACTCTGTGCTTAGAAAGGGTATGATAGGAATGACTGTTTCCAGGTCCTGAGAATGTTGGCATCAAAGACTTTTTAAGTACTATTGGAGTTTCCTCATATGCAGTCTTGCACATGGAATCAGCAGTATACATGAGGCCATGAACCCCAGGGCTTGCAGTATTTTTCTTGCAGATAGCTGGGTTCTGGTGGCCATTTGTATGAAGTAGTCTGTCAGATAGACTTGTTTTTCTGAGGTGAGCAATGCCATCTGGGAAGTTGTGTCCAAGCTTGCTCCCAGGAATACAATCTTTTGACTAGGTACAGTTTTGATTTATTTTCATTGATGGTGTACCCCAAGGAAGTGAGAAGGTTTTTTACAAATGGCAGGTGCTGCAGCAGCAATTCCTGACTGTCTGCCTCAATCAGGCAGTTGTCCAAGTATGGGTAAATTTGGATATTTCTCTGCTTGCAGTATGCAATGGCTGGCACCAGGCATTTTGTGAATACTCTGGGCACAGTAGATAAGCCAATGGGAAGTGCAGAGAACTGATAATGCATAGACCCTGCCCTGAAACGTAGATACTTCCTGCATGATTCCCTTATGGGGATATGCAGATAGGCTTCTTTTAAGTCTAGGGTGACTAACCAGGCATCCTTGGCTAGCATAGGAAGAAGATGTTGCAGGGTAATCATTTTGAATTTTGGCACCACCAGGAAGGTGTTGAGAATGGAAAGATCCAGGATTGAGCACCAAGAGCCCTCTTTCCTGGGTACCAGGAAGTCTGGAGTAGAATCCTTGACCCCTCTGTTCTACTGGAACTGGCTGAATAGCTCTGATATCGAGGAGGGAAAGTACTTGGCTTTGAGCCTCTGCCACTGGTTTAGAGGAAGGTCTGGAAACCTGCTTGGGGTTGGCAGTGAATGGAAATAAAATTTGTACCCTGGGATACAATGTTGAGCATCCACCGATCCCGAGTGATGGACATCCAGTTTTTTTGCATGAAGGGCAAATTTTCCTCCTAAGGGCACAAGCAATTGGGCAGGGCTGGGGAGTGGAGTAAATAAGTCATTGTGAGCTTTTTCCGTAAGGAAGTGGCTTACCACTCCCTGCATTAGGAGTGGGGGCACTCCATTGCTTAGATCTCTGCATACCCTGAGACTGAAGTCTGGGTGGTCTGTTTCCCCAGGGTCTGGTTTGAGAAGGCCTGGAGGGGGGCTGGAAAGGACCAGTGTTTGGAAGGGCAATGCCTACTGAATCCAGGGGGTTGCACTTGTAAGAATTCTTTAACAGTCTGCATAGACTTAGCTTTTTCTTCCATCTTTAAGAACCTCTTTTTACTTTGGTGCCAAACAAACAGTCCTTATTCAAAGGAGCGTCTAGTAACTTTGATTTGACATGGTCTGGCAAGGTCTGCTCCTTCAGCCAAGCATGTCTTCTCAGTACAGAGCCAGTGACAGATGCCCAGCAAGATGCTTCTAAGGTGTCAAAGCCACACTGTAAAGTATGCTTGCTGACTTGGCTTGCAGAGTGCGTAAACTCCTGCAATTCTTTAGTTTCTGCACAGTTTCAAAGGGTTGCCACTTTTTGTTTAATAAGTTCCATAATATGTTGCTGGTACTTCCGCATGTGAAACTGACAGTTTAATGCCCTAATAGCAAGAGTTGCAGAAGTATATACCTTCTTACCCCATCTGTCCAAAGCTCTGGAATCCCTGTCCGAAGGGGTGGGATTCATGGCTGTAGTAGCTTTGATACCTTTAGGCCCCTGGGAAATGATCTTTGGATCAACAGTAGGATTCTTGAAAAGAAATTTGTGAGCATCAGGTACTCTGTAGTACCTGTCTGGTTTCCTAGGGGCAGGAGGTAAAGTGTCAGGAGTAAGACTGGATTCCATAAAAACATCATCCACAACATCCAGGACAGAGGGCATTGCTAAGGGCCTGTGTTGAGGCAGCTCTAGAAATTCTCTGAGTCTTTTTTTGGACTGAGGATAGTTTTGGCATTCCCAGTGGAAATGCTCTTGTAGTGTATGCAAGTTTTCACCAAAAGAAAAATCCTCTGGAGGGGAGGCAGAGGGAATGGATTCCTCTGCATCTGAATCCTCATAAGCAGATAAGGGCATGTCTTCATAATCAGAAATTTCAGAGTCATCGGACTCCTGGTCTGTAGAAGCTGAAGGGGACTGGACTCTGTCTCTTAGCAGGGGAAGGCCTAATCAGCATAATAAGGTCTTCAGCCATTCTAAGCATTTGTTTTTATGGCATGGGAGCCGGTGCATGCGCTTTGATCATTGGTTTCTAGGCATAGTGCATACTCTGGGCCTAAGAAATTCGGTAGTTTTGGTTAAAAAAGAAGTCTGTTTGAGTTGAACATCGGTTAAGTGAATAACTGCCTCAGAAGCCGGTGCCTGCTCAGCAGCTCCAGACCCATCCAAGGTAGAGACATCAGCAGGTTCCATAGTCGAAGAGTCTCGCAGTATACCGGACTCTGAATGGGTCTCAGTAAAGGCCTGCAAATCCATTGAAGCAGGCATCAGGGGCTGCGAAAGTACCTGAGTACCGGTGGACTGGCTACTAGATTACCGGAAGCGTCATCTGCAGTTTTGGACCTATGCAGTCTGTCTCTGTCTTTATCTTTACATTTTTACAGAATATCGGTAGTCAGATGGCTTACTAAAGCCATTTCAGAATACAGAGATAGACAGCGAAAGAATTTAGTGATAAAGAGAGCCTGACAATGAATGGTTTGGGCATTAAATAAGGCATAAAACTGACAGCGAGGGAAGTCGTGGTCTGGACCTAAACAGGTGACACAGTGAGAATGAAAATCTCTGTGAGGTATTTGCTTTCCACAGGCAAGACAATTGTTAACTTTTTCTGACATTGGTTAGAGCAAGAAAAAAGGATCCTCAACAGGGTACTTAGCTTTAGAAGACTTCAGGATTATTAAATTCATAAACAAAAATTCAGGTAGCGGCCGACCGGCACTTGCAAACTGCTTCTGCTTCGGGCTACTTGGCAAGAAAGACTGATGTAATGGCGTCAGCTGCCTGTTTTTATACCCCTGATGACCTGACATCAGTCCTGGAGTGACAACATCCGACGCAGAAATACTAAGTCTCTGTTATTCAGGCTGACTGAGGGCTACCTGCAGGCAGATAACCCAAGTTAGATAACTGCAGCAGTGAAACACAAAGAACATCTGATTCTATATGACTATTCAATTTCCTGTAGTCCACACAGAACCTGGTGCTGCCATCCTTCTTTGGCACCAGCACCATTGGGAAGGCCCAGGGACTGTTGGACTCTTAAATTACCCTTCGTTCCAACATCTCCTGTATCTCCTCCCTCAGAGTCAGTTTGACTCTCTCAGGCACCCTATAAGGGAGCTGCCTAATAGGCCTTTGGGGTCCTGTATCCACCTGGTGCTGCACCAGGTGGGTGCACCCTGGTTTCCCAGTAAACATGTCCCCAAACTCCTGTAACACTGCTCGGATTTCTTGAACCTGGGTAGGAGATAGCTGCTGGGACATTGCTACCTCTTCTACTGAGGTATCAGTCCGAGCCTCACTGAGGAGATCAGTCACCAGATCTCCCTCAGACAACTCCTGCAATCCCCTGCAAATATTCAGCACAAGGGCCTCCCTATCATGGCAAGGTTTTATCATGTTAACATGGTACAATTTGTGCTCCTGCCTCCTGCTAGCAGTTCTACCAGGTAGTTAACATCACTTACCTTGCTTACCACCTTGTAGGGTTCCCCCCAGGCTGCTTGCAGCTTGTTGTGTCTGACAGGAATGAGAACCTTTACCTGCTACCCTAAAGCATACTCTATCTCGAGCATTCCTGTTGTACCAGACCTTTTTCTGCTGTTGGGCTACTGCCAGGTTCTCCTGGGCCAATCCCATGAGTTCCCTGAGCTTTGTCCTGAGGTTTAGGACACATGCCACAACAGACTCCTTGTGAGATTCACACTCACCTTCCCACTCTAGAGGACCTCTCACCCTATGCCCATACAGCAACTCAATGGGTGAAAACCCTGTGGATTCCTGGGGAACCTCTCTGCAAGCAAACAAAAGATGGAGCAAATATTTGTCCCACTCCCTCTTAAACTGGTCTGTAAATGGCTGTAGCATGGACTTGATTGTAGACAGCCCTGAACCAACTACTTAATCAATACTCAGCAAACCGTCCACTCCGCTCATCCAACAAAACCCTTTTGCGTATAACTCAAGCCAACAACACTGTAGGTAAAGCTCTTTTCTCTCATACCATAGCAAAAATGTAGAATAACCTCCCCCAGAATATTTCCTCAGCACCTTCTATCTCACTCTTCAAAAAATCACTCAAATCACATCTCTTGCATTCCTGGCTCTGTCCTTGCATCAGACAAATGCTTTCCTGCTCTCCTCAAATACTTCCTACCTTCCCCTATATTCTGCTTACGGTCTCTATATTACAGTACTAACAACTCCTCAAAACTGCCATACAGGGCCTTCCTCTGGTCACACTTAAAATTGCTTAGCACAAAATATTGTCTTTTATACTGTCATATGTGATGTCTCTGATGATTGTATTGTTACAATGGAGTCCTTTTTGTTTAGTTGGAACAAACCACTTTAATTGTGTTCTTCTTGCATGAAATATCTTGTATTGTAAAAATTCCCACTGTACATATAGTTTAATAGTGGAGCTTTTCTTCCCGGGACTCCGTTGTAAATGGACCTCGCTCCAGTCGAACTTTCCCGGTCAACAAATGTAAAATAAAATAAGAGTTTAACCTCTCAACAAGACCATTAGTCTGGGGATGGTAGGGGGGTGGTGGTCTTCAGGTGCTTCACCCCACAGTACTTCCACAGACAAGCCAGCAGGTCTGACATGAAATTGGCACCTCGGTTGGTCAGTATTTCTTTTGGGAAACCTATCCTGCTGAAAATCTCTAACAAAGCATTTGCCACCTTTTGTGCCTCAATGGAGGATAAAGCCACTGCCTCAGGGTATCTTGTAACATAATCTACTACCACTAGGATATACTTTTTCCCTGTGGAACTTGGTGTATTCAGAGGCCCCACAATATCCATAGTTACCCTCTGAAATGGCTCCTCAATCACAGCCAAAGGCATCGAAGGAGCTCTCACCTTATCTCCTGCCTTGCCTACCTTTTGGCACTGCTCACAGGTCCTGCAGTTCCCTGTTACATCTCTGGAAACTCTAGGTGAATAGAAATTCTGCATAACATGTCTTTGTACATTTTATGCCCATATGACCTGCTAAGGCAGTGTCATGGGCTATGGCTAGAAGTGCCAGACAGTAGGCACTACCAACTGCTGTACTCTCTCACCTTCTAGTCCTCCTTCAGGGTCTACTCCATATACAGTAACCCTTTGTCCCAGTATACAGATTTTACCTTGATAATCAGGTGCCTCACTAGCTACCTGCCTCAGGCCTTGCAATGTAGGATTTGAGAACTGAGCCTGTCTCAACTCTCTCTTTGTAACCCCTCCCTGATCCCCTTCCACAGGAAGTCTGGCATCCTCCAACGGTGGTGCCTCACTGTTAGCCTGGGTACTACTACTCACCTCTACCCTTGCAGTCACTCTACCCAAGGAATCATCAGTACCCACAAGCAGCTGTGGCTCACCTTCAGTCTCACTGCTACAGCGTAGCTCCCTCCCTGAAGTAACCAACTCACCAGTCCTGGCTGTAAGTGTGCCATCTGTCTGGGTCTCCCCCAGGCTACCAGACCCAAATGCTTGTCTCAGAGCCTGACTGTGTGTAACTGCATAAATACATGGTACTACATTATCAAACTCATTCCATATCAGGACATCTGCAGGGATATCCTCAAACACATCTACTTGCTGGCTACCTTTTCCACCCTCCCAGTCAAGGTGAACCCTAGCCAAAGGTATTTGGAATGGGGTCCCTCCCAAAGCTCTGACTGGATTAGACTGCCCAGGCAAGTAGTGCTCCTCTGTAACCATTGTAGGCTTCACAATGGTTATGTCAGAGTCTGTGTCTCTCCTAGCAATGGCCTCTTTGCCATTTGCTATGATAGGATATAACTTCTTGCAGTAGTTTGGTACCCTTGTTGTCTCAATACAACCTACTGTTGGCATTTTCTCTTTCCCACTTACTGCCTCTCTCACATATGGTCCCTATCTTGCCTCCATGGACATCTATATGCCACATGGCCCCACTGGCTGATTTCAAAACATTTAACCCTAGGTCCTGGACGTGTACCTGAACTAGTGGCTTCCCCTGCTACTGGCAGATTCTGTTGGGGCAGTCTGGGCTGCCCACTATGGGTTCCTTTAGACCCATGAGCAGTACTGGGGGTCCCTTTTCTGTCCAGGGATGCTCTGCTTAATAGGTATAGGTCTCCCTTCTTCCCCCAGTCATCTGTAGCACACTGTCTATCAGCTAACCAGATCCTTGTGTCCTCAGGCAAAGTGCTAAGGGATTGTTCCCTCACCAAAAGGTCTGCCAGCCCTTCAAAAGTGGAGACCTGACATCCACTCACCCACCTATGAAAATAAGTGCTCAGTTCAGCAACACATTCACACACACTTTCATCTGCATTGCGTCTATGTTCACGAAACTTTTTCCTATAAGTTTCATGTGTTAGCTTAAAAAATTCTAACAGACAATTTTTAACAGCATTATAATTTAAGAAATCATTGTCTGACAGGCAAGTACATTTACAGCTGTACCATGGAATAAGGGGGTCAGGAACTGTACCCAGAGTTTTTAGTCAACATCATACTGTTTACATACCCTCTCAAACACATGAATAAAACTGTCAAAATTATCCCCCTCTGTAAACTGCGGAAGAAATTTACTGACCTTTTGTGCTTCTGGGGTCCAGTTACTCCCTTCCCCATTACTTCCATGACCCTGGCAAAGAGTCAGCATCTCCTTTTCATGCTGCCTCTGCCTTTCCTTCTCCTCATCTTCCAGGCGTAGCAGTTTTTCATTCTCCTCAGCCTGTAGATATCTCAGTCTCTCTGCTGCTTCTGTTTCCAAATATCTGGCCTCCAACTCAAGTCTCTTTAGCTCAAGATGGATTTTTAAGTCCTCTGCAGAAAGGTGGAGCTGTCCATTCTCCGAGTGTTGTACATCTCCACGGCCAGTCTGATCACCCTCCTGATTGCTGTTTTCTGATGCAGCTGTGACCAAAGCTGCAATCATGTCTGCCTTAGTCAGGTTTCCATGCACCAGTCCCTTAGCCTGGCACATCTCAGCCAACTGGCTCCTTGTCAGCTTGCCATACTCATCTGCTGACATGCTTGCCTGCTCTCCCTGACTAACTAAGCTAACAAAAGAAATAAAGCAATTGTGATCTGAACTCTGAATATTCACTGCATAGCTGATTTAGAGTACAAAAACATCTTCAGTGATCACTGTACACAAGCTACAGGAATTATCTAGCCACACCACTACAAGCCAATTAGTATGTGATGTGGCTAACTCACCACAATCAAACAATTATTTGATGTGGATATCCCACCACTGCCAAACAATTAATATGTGATGCCCATGCACTGGCCCAGTAATCAGGGAGCCTCAATCCTCACCACTAGCACCAGTGAGGGGCATCCACATTGGGAAGATAACAAGTATACATACAGTAAAGTTCCATTTCCCTTAAGAACACACAGAGATCAGTCAGTCTGGGGCTGGTTTCTCCCTTTCTCTCCAGATCCCCAATAAGACTCCCCACTGGCACAGCTATAGGGTACAGATCTCAGCTGAGTAGTCAAGCCAAAACCTCCAGTACCATCTCTGTCCAACCAGTGCTTCATGTCCCTGCTCAAGTAGCTGACACACAGTTTGAGATCTGATTTATATATAACCATGCAGACACTTCTGTAGAAAGTTGGCACAGGATCACTAGCTATGCCCCCTTCTGCCCAGGCTATAAGGTAGTAATCCACTGCCATCAACTACTCTTATCAGCTACTATAAAGGCCCTTACCAAGTGGTTACCAATTTCACTGTGTAATATTACTGTTATCCAAACAGTAAGTGTGACTGAGAAGCAAGACTATTGGAGTGGCTTGGACAGTATCGCCAAACACATGCAATGTACTCTAAGAGCTTAAATTATCTTTACACAAAACAGCCACAGTTGAAAGGTTTAAAAATATTTAATAATAAAAACACAAGACAATACTAATTACTTCAACACAATGACATTACAGAGTTCACAATGACATTACAGAGTTCAGAAATCACAGGAACTTTAAAACAATATTGTAGGATAGTCTGACATAAATATAGAAAACAGCTAGACTAATCTGGCTGAATTCCTAAGTTCTAAATACTACTTGCAAGGCAAAGTACTGGCGAGTTGTTGTCAGCTTCAGACAAAATCTAAAATGCTTAATCTTTCTCTCTGAGAATAACACCCAGTATTGCTGAGTCATTTCACATTACATCATTTTTATCACTTCCCCTGAAGTTTCCCAGGCTCACAGAACTTAAAATTTAACATTTGTTTGTAATCTTATACCTGTCAGGAAACCACAGCAATAAAGGACACTTTACATATAAAACCTGGTAATTAACTCTTGTCCTAAGACAATAGATAACATTTCTTATTCCAGTCATCCTGTCTCCAGGCTTGAGATCAAACAGTCACAAAATGCTTCACTTATCAGATTTCTTCCAGCAGGGTGCACTGTGGTTACATTTTTGAAGCTCAGAACATAACACAATTTTCTTACATTTGTTACACAAGCCTGTGGATCATATTAATATTTACAATGGCATAGAATTATTTACAAAATTCTATCTAGCTAGGCTAGCAGCCTTCACACATGTAATTATACATAGATTACTTAATTAGTAAAAGTAATATTGTATGGAATATGCTATATTCAAACCCAGGACCATGTGTATGGCAGTACTATACTTACACCTGTTGCCATAATAATCTGAACTCTGATTATTCACTGTGTGGCTGATTTAGAGTACAAAAACACCTTCAGAGATCACTGCACACAAGCTATAGGAATTCACTATCCACACTACTACAAGTCAATTTCCAACCAATTAATATGTGGTGTGGATATCCCACCACTGCCAATTAATATGTGATGCCCGTGCACTGGCCCAGTAATCAAGGAGCCTCAATCCTCATCACTAACACCAGTGAGGGGCATCCACACTGGGAAGGATAACAAATACACACACACAGTAAAACACAACAGGGTTAAAATCTCAGCCAAAACAGTGTTTGTCTTTCCTTTTTGTTTTTTTACTGGTTCGTTGAACCGATATTTGCGAAAGTGCACTTTAGTTTAAGTGCACTTCCGCATAAGTGGACTTCTACTTTTCTTTTTCGAAGTAATGAAATTTTGACAAAGATAAGTAGATCCATATTATATATACATACATTTTATATATATATATATATATATATATATATATATATATATACATATTAATATATGTATGTATGTATGTATGTGTGTGCCTACCTAAACGATGATTGGTCTGAGGCACAACTAAGGGCCACAGCAGAGTTATCATTGTGCAGCTGAGGCAAATTTGTAGCCTTCTGGGATGTGTAACTACTTATGTTCACAATTATTTACAACCTCCTTTATGATGAAGTTTCAAAACACAACTTGCCAACCAGAAATGAATAAAACAACTTTGTTATACATCTGTAAAAAGAAATAGCACTTTGGCCCACTGCCTTCACATGTTATTAAAATTGAGTGTAAGCATACATTACAAAGTGTTAACAGCATTACTCATAACATTGTGGTTCAGAATGTCTCAATCACTAGAGCTGAATGGTGGCATTCTTGTTTTCTGGTACTTGTTATTTGCTGCTGAAAGGCGGTGACCATGCAATTGCCTGAAAATTCTTGTTTGCAGATTATCTATTGAAGCAGTCATCCTGCATCCTGTTATGAATCCAAATTGTTCATCTCCTATCTTATTTTCTACAACTCTGCATATTCATTTATTAATCACCCTCTCTAGAGCTTTTGTCCAGTGTGACAGGAGTTATATAGCTCTGTACTTGGCAGAGTTGTTAATGTACCCTTTCCTCTGGAACACTGGCACTAGTAAGCTTATTCTCCAGTCATCTGGGATGCACATAGCTATGAGTACCCTCCAAAGCCAATTCTCTCCTATCCATTCATCCATCACCCCCTTTTTCCCCATTTTTGCACATGGGGTTGTGGTGTTACTTCAACAATGGCAGTCATCTAGAGCCACAGTTTACAGCACTGGGTGGCTAGCCCTGCCATGATAATTCTGCCACACTACACAATCGCATGCACACTCACACCTTATGGCCAATTTAATGTGTCCAATTCACCTACTGCATGTCTTTGGAATTTGTGAGGACAATGGAGTAGCCAGAAGAAACCCATGCAAACACATGGAGGACATGCAGACTCCACACAGAAGGCAGCCCAGACAAGAATAGAACTGGGGAACCTATGACTGTGAAGCGACAACTCGAACTGCTGTGGCTTTGTGCCACCCAGTCTTTATCATATCAGCTGTGACCTCATCTGAGCCTGCTGCTTTCCCTGACTTCATTTTCCTTAGAGCTGTTCTTACTTCTTCCATAATGGGCTCCTGCTCTTCTCTCATTGTAGGCTGTGTCTGGGGCAGTACAGCTTCTGTGTAGTTTTCTTCATTAGAAGCTGCTTGAAGTACTCCTTCCATCTGCCTTTGATGTCCCGGTGAGCAGGTTGTTGTTGGGATCCCTTGTGAAGGATGTTTGACTGTCTTCTTTATCTTTCTGTCTTTGCCTTTGAACCCGATATACCTTCTTTGTGCCATGTACTGAGTCAACTTCCAGAAGCCAATTTAGCATCTCTGATGCCTTGTTCTTTGCTATTGCAACTCCGTTTTAGCCTTCTTGTTAAGAACCAGCATTGCCTCCTAGTCTTCTCTGTCATTTCTTTCTCCCATCTTTCCCTGCACTACTTTCATTTGATGACTTCCTGCACTTCTGCATTCTTCCACCAGCTTTCCTTATATACTTTATTTCCATACATGGCTTTGCTACATGTATGTTCTGTAGTCCTCACATGTGTGGTTTTGATGTGCTTCCAATCTTCAACTCCACTTATTTCCTCTTCTTGAGGTGCAGGAGATCTAAGCAATTCCTAGAACTGTTGTACTTTCTTCCCAGTCAACATCTAGGTCTTCAGACTGGTCTCTGTTGACCTTGGAAGCCTTCTATGACCACTGCTTGCAGCTGATTGTGGCAACCGATGTTTTTTTTTTTACTGTGGGCTGAATAACTGGGGATGACTTTGCAATCACTGATTCTACCCCATTGTTCTTTCCTTACTACCAGGAAGACTACCTGAGTTGCACATTAGCCACTCTTGTATGCAACCTTGTGACAATATCTCTTTTTGAACCATGTGCTGGCTACTATCAAGCCATTTGCCAGGCAGAAGTCCAGAGTGGCCTCTCCTTCTTTCACCTGTTGCCCCACCCATGTGGACCCAGGCAGCCTTCTTATCCTATTCTATCCTAATATGTGCATTCTGGTCAGCCATTATCAACACCAATTCCTGTTGTCCTGCTTTATACAGTAATAAATATATATGTCTGTATCCATCTATTATATATGTATATATAAATAATGTGTGTGTGGGAGAGAGTGTGTGCGCATGCATTTATGCAAGTGTATCTATATTTCTCTCGCTCACTCTCTCTCTCTCTCTCTCTATATATATATATATATATATATATATATATATATATATATATACATATATATATATATATATATATATATATATATATATATACATATATACATATATATATATACACACACACACACACACACACACACACACACACACACACAGGTAAGAACACACACATACAAACACGAGTGTGTGCATATTATAGGTTTATGGGATAGACTGAGTAAGAGGATAGATTAAGAGTGTGTATGTGATTGTGAGTATTTAGGGTTAAGTTATGGAATAAATTCAGTGTGTGTGTGTGTGTGCCCATGTGCATGTGTGTGATGACAGTTCCAGCTGTCTTCTGTAATGGTGGTGTTATGGGTACAGCTTTTTTTTTTTTTTTTTTATTTCAGATGCAAGCTAGAGTTAGGGGCAGGGTTCTTATGTGTTTCTATGATGGAGCAAGGAGGCTTTGCTGGTTATAGTGGATCCAGTAATCCAAAAACTCTTATACATCCAAAAATCAAATAGCCCAGCTAATACTAGGACCATTAGATATAAATCCACTCCAACAAATAACAGTACATGGTGGAGGTATAGATTTATAACACTGCTTACCCACCTCTCTAGAACAAAACTAACTCTACAAGTTAAACAGTCTGACACACTGCCTGCCTTTAAAAATGGTAACTGGTTGGGGATTCATTATGTCACAAATTCATCCGTGGTATGACTGACCTGACCCTTCTTGAAAAGGGAGGAAAGGCTTATGGGTGGGTACTGGCAAAGCTGAAATGTCCTTGCAGCTCAATTGATTTGCAACTCCTATGAGCCTATGACATATAACTAAGTTACATCCTTGTATGGAAGCAGAGTTAGTGGGCATAACTTGCTTAGGCCTGCTTTCCTGGTGACTCCTGGTTTACCTGCGTGGAGCTGCAGTATATGGGAGTAGAGGAGTATATGCTGCGTCTGCATTAAGGCCGAGATCTTTTACAGTGTGTCAAGAAGATTTGGAGAAAAGGTATATGCATGGTATTTTTACATACAGTATGTGCACTGTTCACTGAATTTCAAGACCATAACATGTTTACATGACTACAACAAAAAAGGTGTATCAGTCAAAATACTTTAATGTATTTTTTTTTTTGCTTTGGTGTTTCAGGCCATCTTGAGATGCCATTTTCTTTAAGCTTAACCCAATTTATACATTTAGATGTTTTGTTTCTTGCAGGGGAAGCACATCATTAAAATGAATATTTCCTATCATGCCGACATCTGTTTCTCAACTTTCCTCTTGGGCAGCTGATATTTGTAGTGCCCCTGATTTTCACTGAAATTAAATTTTCACATCTGTTCCAAGTGTGTTACAAGCCTATAAATAGGGCACTTACAACTGCATACAGAGTTTAAATAGGGCACTTACAACTGCATACAGAGTTTTATTAGCATTTTTTTGCAGATATCAATCTCCACTGAAAATTCAGTTTCTTAAAGTTTGTTATATTAATTAAAATGTTGAGTAAATATATTAAAAAGTAGTTACATAATTCTCAGTTTGTGGTAAGAGAAGCCTGAGTTAACTGGTTTGCATGTTAATTATTCTAAAATTGTTACAGTAATACTTGGCTTTCTGTTAAATGTTTTTGATCTTGGACATACTAAATTAAAAAATGGGTGCCAGGAGATGTGAAAATGGTCATATCCAACTTGATGAGGTGCTACGTGCCTTAGTTTCTGTCATACCTCTCATCCTGGAAACATCAAAAATCTGGACAAGGCCCATGAAAAATAGGTACAAATATGTACACTGATTAACATAAAATTATCATACATACTTATGTAACCCCACCCACTTCAATGGAATTATGGGATACCAACTTTCAAACACACTGAAGAACAGACAACCAAAATATGGCACTACAGTCCCCCTGCAGCCATTCCAATGTCCCATTACCTGACTATTTCATCTTATTTACCATAAACACTAATGTGCATACTGCTTTACTTCCACATTGATTATTTGGGTTTTATTTTTACATTTTATAGCACACTGGTGCACGAACACTAATACGTATCTGCTAAACAAAGCAATACTGTCGCACAATGAAAATAAATATAGCATTAAAACTTCTCTGCCCTTGAAACTCACATTCATGGAAACCCACACCACATCCAAAGAAAATGCATCTGGCCAGTGGTGGATAAAGATTACCTTTGGGCTGTTTTCAAATCATAGGCCCCTTGCACACAAAACAAGAAACATACATGGGTTTTTTGATACACCTTCCTGACTTTATTAAATTATATTCCTTGTATAATACAGCACACTTGTTAGACTTGGAGACCGTGTTACCACCATGCGTTTCACTGCCACGTCTTGAACCCAGCCCAGGACCCTGTGCACTATAGTCAGAGCAACATACCACTATGCCATATTAGTAGTTTCCTGAATGTAAATGACTATCATTTAGTGAATTCAGTTCCCACATCTTACCATAGCTCTCAATCTCTTAGCACAAAAAAACTGGACAACACCAATAATGGGGAATGCAGAATTCAACTCTCACTTCTCACCATAGCTCTCAACCTGTTAGCACAAAAAAACCTGGACAATATAGAATTCACCTCTCACTTCTCAGTACACTAAAGATCTCAAGGCTGCTGCACAGATCTCTGCAATGGAATTCTTGGAGTAAAAATTGAGATAGTCACTACTCCAGAGGAGTGAGAGTTCAGCAGTATTTGCCAGTGAGTCGCTAGCTACCTAATGAAAAAAAAAATGGCAGCCCACGTGGAAAGTGTTTGCTTAATACCAACAAGTTCTTCTCTCCCTGGCTCAGAGGAAATGAGCACATGATCCCTAAGTGCCACATCAGATGGAGTTAACACCTTAGAAGTGGATGGACATCTAGACATGTATGAGGATGTAGAAAGATTGGCACCTTTTAAAATATTGATAGATTGATGGCTTGATTGAATTTTATATTACACAGATTTTAATACAGTCCAACTTGCTTCCAACAAATATTAGTCCAACAGACACAGATTGATAACTGCATAAACTGAGGCAACAAAAACAGGTTACTTTTATTTCCATGCAGCCTTCCCCAGTAAGCAGTTACAGACACTTCATTCAAAAGGTGCATCTCACATGTCTGATTGTGATAAAATAATGGATTATGTTACTGTTTGTCTATTTCACACAAACCTTAGTCACAGCTTGTATTCCAGATTGATTAACCCATATTCACCATAGTTCTTCAAATCTACAGAAGACCATATAGCCATTGCCTAGCCAAAGTATCTGGTGTGATTGTGCCAGGATAAAAAATAATGGGTACAATAATATATTTTTGTCACATACACAAATAGTAGTAACAGTTTATATTCCAGCTTACTTCATCTAAATACGCATTAGTCCTACAAAACCAAAATTACAACAGGAAAAAGAAGGGTCAATCATTTGAACATAGTTTTCATACCCATTGCCTACAAATAGTATTTGCTTTGACACTCCCAGGATGAAATAAAACAATTGCATTAACGTAGTTTTATTTAGAAACAGTAGTCACAACTTGTATTCCAGCTTGTGTCACCCAAACACACATTAGTTCTACAGATTTGGACTTATAACAGCAAACAGCAGGGCCAGCTGTTTCATTCACAGACAGCCCCACACCCTTTGCCATCTCATAATATCTCGCTTGACTCTGCAGACATGAGACAAATGGCTACAATAATGTACTGACTTATGCTATTAATAACTGCATATATTTAACACAATGGTTGAATGCTTATACTAATAAAACAATGTTGCCAGCCTGTTTATTACTGGAAAGGAAAAAATGCATAAAGATATCTTTAGTGCATTTTATTGCAACTGATAGTCTATTACCTTACATAGAACATGTTTAAAAAGTAGATTAATGAGATAATGCTCAGAATAATATCATTTTAGATGACTTGCTTAAAATGAATTTACCTTCTTGATTCTCAGGTGAGTTTATTTGACAGTATTTCAGGAAGACCAGTGTCTGCATATTCAAGATCATGTCTCCATGTTCAGAACTACATATGAGTACCCTCTAGTTAGAGCAGCAGGCAACATTCCCTAATGTGCAACTATTGTATTGCTTGCCTTTCAGCCTCCTAGTGAAATGGGTAAATCATAACATGACATTACAATTTTACTTCCACAGTACATACAGCATCTATGTGAAGAAGAACACAGACAAATGCATGAAACAAATATATTATACAGGACAAAGCCGATGACAGTGTCTTCATGTTTTTACCACTAAAAAGACCATATGGTAAGACATCACCTCTCCTGTCCCCATTCTCATCAGTCCTTTTTTGTCAAAATGTAAGGTAAAAAGTTCCTAACAGCATTCTATACCAGTGCATGTTCAGGTGCCCAGATACATGTGCTGGTTATTAATTTCTTTTCTGCGTTTTTGCTTAAATACATGCTACAGGTATTCAATTTTGTGTGTGTGTGTGTGTGTCTGTGTGTTGTGATTTAACATGTGTACAGCAGTTACCACTTATTTGGTTTGCTGCCTGATCAGCAAGGTGATAAAAAAACACATGAGAAGCAAGTGCAGTAATGCTGACCTTAATCTACCTGTCACTTCATCAGTTACATAACATCCTGTACATCTACCTTCAGTATTCTTCACACAGACACCCACATTTCTTAGTGCAGGATGTTTGCTATTCATTTTTCTCAAGTTTAAACTCTATGTAATGTAACTAAGTTTGTCATGCTGTATTAAATTTTCTTTATTTTAAGTAGTATATTTTATATACGGATTTGTTCTGCTGTGGATGCGCATTTATAGCCCCCCTTATTCCTTCTTTAAATAGAATTCTAGACTTATTGTTCAGACTTTGTTCAAACATTTTTTGTATATTGTAACTATGATGTGCCTGAAAAAGGGCCAAACTAATCCAGTGCATTTATCTGTTGGAAATAATGAAACAAATAAATACTGCATGTCTTCTGATCTTGTATCCATACCTACTGACACAAAACAAACCGTAATTGTCCTCCAAGTACTAACTGTTCAGGGTATAACCTTCCAATGTGTGTTTCACATACGGATATAAGTTTAGTTGTTACTATTTTAGAAATAAAAAATAAAAAACATGTCCTGGGAAACATGAAAAATCAAGTTATTTCTGAAATATACACACAAGCCACAAGTGTCTTTACACTATATAAGCACTATTTCTCCTCAGACGTGTAATGTGTTTTTCAGTAAATAGGGACTTTTCATGATTCCCAGAACATCATTTTTTTAACAAAACTGTGTTTTACCTCTGTGTTAGTATTTACTGTGTCACAACTAACAGCAGTCACAGTTTATATTCTAGCTCTCTTAACCTGGCTACACATTCTTCCTGTAAAGGTAAACTTACAACAGCAAAGCAGCAACGCCAATCATTTCCTCTGTCATGCCCTACCTCAAAAACACACACACACATTTCCTTACTGTCCATAATCCAAGTTTCCTTACTTGTTCCCCATTGGTAAAAACAATCCATCCATCCTCAGGTGCCGTTTTATTCTCGCAAATAAATCCAGGATTAAAGTGCCGTTCCCATTCTCAGTTCTCGCAAAATAAATCCATCCCATGCTGCTGTGAAAATCCATTCTTGCTTCAGGTGCTGTTCTCGCAAGTTCCCGCTCGCATTTGAGTTCTGTGAGCTCCAAAGAGCTCAATTCCAACAGGCTGGTAGCACTGACAGAGCCGACGTCATTGCGCATGTGATATCAGCTCCATCAGCGCAAAAATTAAAAAGCAAAGAAAAAAATCAGAAATGAAGGGGTGCCACTTGGGAATTGTGGCACCCCTTCATTTGAACTCCAAAACTCTGTAAAAACTGAGTAATTTGGTCTGGTTTCTAGCTTGGTACTGACTTTCATTTCATTGAATGAGAAGTTTAAATGCTGAGCTGTTCAAAATGTGTTATGCATTTCAATGTATGTATTTATTTAAATGTGTTAACCAGTGTAATCTATTCATGCATTAAGTACAAAGTAGTAAAGTCAGATATCGTCTAGGTGCAATATGTGGAGAGACCAGGCTTGGCATAATTGTTTCGGGGTGGGCATGCTGTTTTATGAAATGTGTCACTTTCTAAAAAGCTTATGCTCATTTGTGGAACTCACTCATAAGGGAAGGTTGAACCAGAGATTAGTGCTGCCTTTTTTATTAAATTACTACTTTATGAATTTTTACTTTTTGTGGTTGTGACAGTGGAATTATAAATGACTGTTATGATTTGCTATAGGTGACTTCAATTTTGGAGTAAGTTTTACAGATAATGGTGATATTCTGCTGTCTAAGCTGTTTTGTAGAGTCTTTGAAAGTCATCTGGAAAGGCAGTCAGCTTTGTATGAGATGGCTGCTTGAAAAATTAATGGTACATGTTTAGACTACACACTTATTACAGGTTAAGTGAACATTTTTATGTTTGGGAGATTCAGATTTAAACTGTGTTATTGATGGCATCTCTTGTGTTTGGTTTCCTTACTGGAGAAATTTAAATGGACATCATATATTTGATGTACTTTTTGTTTCAATGTTGCATGGTTTTCAAGTTTTCCTGCACTCTGAGTGTGCAGTAATTCAATGTGTGTTATTGCTAACTGGCTATTTTTTCATGGTTGTGAGTCTAGGTTTCTTGGAGGTTTTGCCATCATGTTTTTTTTTTTTAGCTCAACTGAGACTATGTGGTCATTATTGAATTGGTAGTGTGTCTTATTATTTAGGTCTTTTTTATACAATATTTACTGCATTTTCCTTTTGTAGTAGTGACATTTAAGTTGTTGAGGGGTTGTGAAACCAGACTTGTCAAATTCACTTTCTGGTGCAGTATGTGGCAGTGATTATAGCCATGTGTTTTTGCTGATATACTGGGTAGGTATTCCTGCTGACTCCGTTGAAACAACAGTCTGATTCACACAAAACATGGCTCCAGTAAGACATTCTGGTACATGCTTACAAGCATATTGAAGTATGCTACAGGTTAGTGCACATTTTTATATACGAGATTATTTAAAATCTTTCATTGTTTATGTCAAATCTTGAATTTGGAGTATACGTTGTAGGAGGAAATAAGTATGAATGATGCATTCAGTGTATTGTTGTGCCCTGCTTTGTGGATTAGTAGGTTCACAGGTTTATACTAAACTAATGACCACCAGAGTCTTTATGAGTCCAAAATCAGGTATAACTTTTCAATATTAGCCTAATTCACATTAGTAGGAGAATAACTATTTTCAACAACATAGATTTCCTAAAGACCAAGTATGAAACTCTGTCTGACATTATGGACTGACTGTAATCTTCAGTGATTTACCAGAATTATAAGGAAAAGGGGGTAGTTTGAGGTGAAATTTTATTTATTTATTTGGCATTTGTTAACCAGGTTAATATGGCTGGGCAGATGCCCTTTTTCAGCAGAGACCCGAGAAGAAAAGGTTCAAATACAAAAAGTTAAATTTGTTACAATGAAAAAATAGATACAGATATAAGCAAAAACATACAAGGAGAATAAGATTCATTTTATACAAGCTTAGAAAAAAGACACATTAACAATCTAAAATACATATATTGAAAATGTATGGTAACAGAAGAGGAAAGGAAGGACTAGTATGTAGGCAAGTCTTAGGTATAGCATGGAGTCTAGACTGAGAAAAGTGAGAAATGGACAAGAGAAATGGATGTAAGATAAGTGAGAGTTGTCTGATACAGTAAATAGGGTTAAGAAAAAGGTGCGTGTTACTGAAACAGAAGTAAAACATACAAGCAGGAGAGTAAAATGTAGGAAATGGAGACAGCGGTTTGGAAGGAGAAAAAAGATGGGGGAGGACTTGCTTCAAGTAGGGTCTTTACAGAGGCAGGTCCAGGAGTTAAGTAGGTATTCCTTTAGGGCCAGTTTGAAATTGGGAGAGTTTTGGTATAATCTGATGTAGGGAGGGAGTTTGTTCCAGGAGGTAGAGACTGAGTGACTACAAAGACTTTTTCCTATGGATTTATTAAATTTGGAAACTTGGAGGAGGTGTTGGTCAGAACTATGAAGCTCCCAGTTAGCGACATAAGGAGAAATGGGCCAAGGCCTCCTGCACCCAGCACACCACCTACATATTTTATATTCCAACTTTGAGGTTACACTACAGTGAAAAAAAGGTACATTTCCCAATCCCCACTGTAGTGCGATATGTTATCAGAACTTTGATTCCACATTAGCAAATGCACTTTACCATTCACTACTGTGGAGATGAACATTTTTCGGATCTGCATTATGAAAACATCCTTTTGACCCTCCCAGTTTCATATAAGTGCCAATCTAAATTTTGATAGTAAACCATATTATATATATATATATATATATATATATATATATATATATATATATATATATATATATATATATATATAGATATATAGATATATATATATACACACACACAAAATGATTTTGTATTATGCACAATATATTTATATAGATTTTTTTCAAAATTTTCCTGATTGTGTCTCACACTATGTTTAATCTGTCCAGTATTATTATGGTCTTCAAAGTTATAGTTCTAGTTTATACAAACGAAATGAATGGTCCGGGCACACTGAAATCAGCTACAAATAGTTTTATTGTAAAAGTTCATACTCAAGCGCTTTCACCCTGATTCAATGTAGGGCTTTATTAAGTGAATAAAAATCTCCATGTTCATCCATTTATATATCCCCACACCCAAAAAAAGCGCCAAAAGTTTTAAAGGCATACACCCTCCTATACATTGACTATATTATGATAATTACCATATTAAAAGTGTCCTTTACTATACAGATATTTTTAACTATAATAAAACATTTCTACCTATTATTTTATTACTCCAAGTTAAAACATTTCCACAAGTTAAAATGAATGATGCATTTCCTGTATGTAAATGTGCAGGAAAGGGCTGTTCACCCTTCCTCTTTATAGGTCCAATTTCTATCATAGCTTACTAGCTTTTTTAATTAAATAAGGTTTTAATGAAATATGGTCATTAAGACCTGGGGGATTTGCTGCATTTAGCTTTACCTGCCAATATGTCTCTCTACAGCTCAACCAATTTTCCCAGTCCCCCCCCCCCCTCGGGGTCCATGGCAACTTGCTCTAATATCACAAAAAGAAAGCTTTTGTGGCTTGGCTCCATATGAAGATGTTTGTAAAGGGCATTATTCAAACTTTTTTTCCTTCATTTGGTAAGTGTGCTCATAAATACGCTTACTTAGTGTTCTTTCTGACTTTCCTACGTAGAAACTGAGACAGTTTCTACATATAGCCAGATATACAATACCTTTAGTCATACAATTGCCCTTCCTAAAGGTCACAGTACTATTCAAATGGTTGTTTAACATCACTTTATCCTTGTCTTTAATGAAATGGCAGTAGTTACACCTTCCACATTTTCTTGTCCCTATACCTCCCTGAAATCCATAATTGTTGTTGTTCTTCTCAAACAGTTTTTTTTTAAGTTGGTTCCTGTTTTAAAAACAAAATGTGGTGTTTCACTTATTTTGTGTACTATGTCCTGATTAAATTTTAACATTGTCCAGTTTTTTTTCTATCAAATTTTTTTGATTTCCGGATTTTTTAGAGCAAGAGGCTGCCCTAACAAGTTAATAGAAATAGTAGCGAAAGAGATTATTGAGGGAAATACCCCTACTGGGAAACCAGCAAAAATGTCCCATTAATAAATTAGATGATAATAAACAATTCAGAAAAGCCCTAGTGATGCACTATAGTAATGCTTCCAGAGAAATAAAAAAATTGATAGAAAAAAACTAGAAAATGTTAAAATTTAATCAGGACATAGGACAAAAAAATAGGTGAAACACCACATTTTGTTTTTAAAACAGGAACCGACTTAAAAAAAAAACTGTTTGAGAAGAACAAAAACAAAAACAATTATGGATTTCAGGGAGATATAGGGACAAGAAAATGTGGAAGGTGTAACTACTGCCATTTCATTATAGACAAGGATAAAGTAATGTTAAACAACCATTTGAATAGTACTGTGACCTTTAGGAAGGGCAATTGTATGACTAAAGGTATAGTATATCTGGCTATACATAGAGACTGCCCCTGTTTCTACATAGGAAAGTCAGAAAGAGCACTAAGTAAGCGTATTTATGAGCACACTTACCAAATAAAGAAAAAAAAAAGTTTGAATAATGCCCTTTACAAACATATTCATATGGAGCCAAGCCACAAATGCTTTCTTCTGGGGATATTAGAGCAAGTTGCCATGGACCCCAGGGGGGAGACTGGGAAAACTGGTTGAACTGTAGAGACATATTGGCAGATAAAGGTAAATGCAACAAATCCCACAGGTCTTAATGACCATATTTCATTAAAACCTTATTTAATTAAAAAAGCTAGTAAGCTATGATAGAAATTGGACCTATAAAGAGGAAGGGTGAAAAACAGCCCTTTCCTGCACATTTACATATAGGAAACACATCATTTATTTTAACTTGGAGTACTAAAATAATATGTAGAAATGTTTTATTATGGTTAAAAATATCTGTATAGTACAAGGACAGACACTTTTAATATGGTAATTATAATATATTCAATGTATAGGAGAGTGTATGCCTTTAAAACTTTTGGCACTTTTTTTGTGTGTGGCGATATATAAATGGATGAACATGGAGATTTGTATTCACTTGATAAAGCCCTGCATTGAGTCAGGGTGAAAGCGCTTGTGTATGAACTTTTACAATAAAACTATTTATTTGTAGCCGATTTCAGTATGCCCGGACCGTTCATTTCGTTTTTAGTTGCTTCTTACGTTCTGCATCTACTTTTTGGTATAATTCTAGTTTATGTTTATCTATCATCTTGCTTGAATTCCACTTCTGCATTTTGCCAAATTGTTTGACATTCCTTCAGAAAGTGGTATAATACTTTATTCTATTTTCCATTTTCTCTTTGTGTCTACTGTGGAGGTCAGTTTGTGTCTGAAAAGAGTCTGTCAGCCAGTGCACTTACATGGTTACCAAACTGAAATTAATACGTAAAGAAACAAATAAGCAAAGAGCAGAATAAACAGGAATAAATTAAATGATTTCATACAGAAACTGAGTTTAATTCATGGTACCTTAGAGTAGAGGTGTCACACCAGTGACAAGTTGGCCACATGCTGCCCTGGACAGCTAGTAATGTGGCCCCCCAAATCACATAATGTTAAGTACAGTTTGCAATCATTGCAAACTGTACATGATATTATGTGATTTGACCCGATTGTGCAGCAATTCAGAGTACAGTAGCACTTATCTGGAGTGAGGGGTAGAATTTGGCAGGCACTAGGACCCAGGACTGCAAAGTCAGTACCCTGTCACATAGATGACAGCTGCTGAATAGTCCTCTTACTGTCCCATTTTCTTCCCATGCTCTAGTTGTGAGGGACAGACCGAGAGAGTGGAGACAGAGCAGTCGGTTAGTCACTTCTCACATGCATCCTCAAACAGAACATTTCTTTTGCCCCTATACTCAATTTCATAGGTGTGTCCTAGGCTAATGGCCCTGGAGCCTTTACAAGCCTAGCCCATCGAAGTGCCCTGGCCCTGTAAGCTAATTCTACCAAAATTTTACATTTCTTTCCGATTTCCATCTTTCCTACAGCAAGAAGTAGACTATTTTTTTAAGTAAGGGTTTAATTAGATTTTGGAGTGTCCATCTGTTTTGCAAGGTCGTGTAACTGTGTCGTTGTGGCATGTTTGTGGAGTTGTACTTCCATTCATGCCAGGGATTCTCCAAGGCTTGATAGGTAGTACTAGGCTATCAGCCCTAGGGCCTATACAAGCCTAGCCAGAACAATTCCCTGGATATTCCTTCCCACAATATTTACTTCTCTGTAGGAGAGCTTTGAGCTCATTTGTTTACCAGACGTTGTTTCACTTCAAACTGAGAGCTGTTTGTCCTTTCCTCAGTTTCTGTTTATATTTTCCTTAAGAAGTAGTTGTGTGGAAGGTTGGCTTCTCTACTTTCTGAATTTTTGCAGAATGCCCAGATTTTTATCTCATATTATCAGTTCATTCCTCATTAAATTTGCAGTTTTGCAGCAAATCATTATGAACAGACATTACTTATAGTTTGAGTCTTCAGATACTAAAAATGCATTCTAATACATAACTTGCTATTTCTAAGTTTATAAGAGCAATAATTAAAAATTGTCCCTGTTTTTGGATCTTTGTCCATCCATGATTTTTAGCTTGCTCATACATGGGGAACTACTGGAGGGGTTGTTTGGGCTGATATTTCACTTTGGTGTCATTTAAGCATTTGCGCATACATGAGCAAACTAATAGATGGGTTGTGGGTGAGATTACATTTTCATGTCATTTAAGTGCTTGTTCCTACCTACATGGCTGAAGTACTGGAGGGATCATTGGGAAAAGGTTTCATTTTGGTGTAATTCCAGTGCCTGTGCATGTGTAAGTCACACTGCTAGAGGGATCCTGTGGGAAAGTTTTCATTTTGATGTCAAAGTGCTTGTGCATACATGGGCAATCTACTGGTGGGGCCTTTGGGGGAATGTTTCATTTTGGTGTAACTGCTTATGCATACATGACAAGTCTACTGTAGGGGTCATTTACTCAAGGGCTTCTGCATACTTTGAAGGGAGAATCTCTCTCTGAGTGGGGAGAAGACGGAGAATAGTTAAGATACAAAGTTGAACAATGGTATTACAACAAAAAGTGGCAAAAAAAACGTATCTTCACTTTGGAACACATTCAATAAGTCCCTTAGAAAAGCAGAGCTAGTCCAAGGTCAGCTGCCCAGGGTTTGTCTTGAGAATTTGTACTTGCACTTTAAACATCAATCAATCCCAAGTTTCCATTTCTACACTGATATTTGTATTCTAATGAAGTTCTAAGAATGTAGGAAAGCATTGTGTTTTTTTTGCAAAACACTTTTAAAAGAAACATATGCAGTTACATAGTATCTCTCTCTTAACAGCTACGCAAATTATGCTCCAAGGGTTCCATATCTGTTTATCTGAAAATAAAAATAGTAACTAAGATGTTAGATAATTAAAATTTTAAGGTAACTAATGGGCATTCATTATTGCATTTATAACTTGAATGCACCTAGAGTGGAGCCAGGAGGTCGACTTTGGTCGCCAGTGACAGAGAAATAGTTAACTATATTATATATTTTATATGCTGTCCCAAGACAATTAATTTTCACTCAGTACAGCCCATGCAAACAAAAAGGCTCTCTGATAGGACCCTGCACAAACATGTAAATGGCTGCATTGAGGTAAGCCCAGATCCAACATCAAAAATAAACCACACTGGTGGAATCCTAACCTTAGACTATATAACAAAAAAAAGAAGTCATGGCTACAATCAGAAAGAGCAACGCGAGACAAGCTCTCTGATTCATCTAAAGAAGAAAGGAAGAGGTCTAATGAAGTCCAGCAATACCAATTATAAGGTCAAGATAGCATCCCTGGCTAAGGACAATCAAAAAGCCTTCTTCAGCTATATCAGGAACCTTAAAGACAACACTTGACAGTGTGCAGAACTGGTGGTAAATTCTACAACCATCACTGACCAGGGTGGCATAGCAAATCTACTGGCTGATAAATCTAGCTCTAACTTCCCCTCCAGTTTCCCTGTGAAATCCCTTCTAGCATATCCCACAGCTATCAATAAGGAGCAGGTCCTGGAGGTGCTCAAAAAAGAGCAGTGCTTCAGTGGGCTCTGACAATATTCAAAGTGACCTCCTAAATAGCATAAAACATGACCTAACAGCATCACTTGAAGCACTCTTTAACTACAGACTCAAAACATGTTATGTGCCAGGTGAATGGTGGGCCACAACAGTCATCCTTCTTCATAGGGGTGAACCATCAGCTGACCCCAAGAACTACATTGAGAGAGAGTGTGAGCAAGAAACACATAACCTAATCTATTCCAATAGTGTAATACTAAAAATGTTGATAAATCTTGTAGGCAAATACTTGATAAGAAGCAAGCTAGATTCCTAGATAAGGAGCTATGCGTAGCCCAGAACTCGATGAATTTGTATATGTTTCCAAATGGCTTTATTTTTTTTTATATTTTTTTTACTCATTTATTCACTTTTTTTGGGGGGAAAAATTGATCTAGTTCTTTATTAAATTGTTAGCATGAATGGTTAATATAAAAAGCAATATTTTAGTATTAACATTGATAGTATGTATTTCACAGTTAGAGTCTTTTGCCGTTTTTTTAATAAACCATATCTTTAAATGTTTAATCAATTTGAGTCACACTATGTGTGAATTAACTATTTAAATGCATATTTTTTGACATTTTACTTTTATTATGCACTGAAGATGCATCGTAAGTGGAGACACTGCAGTTTGCTGATGGATTTTTCTCTTCTGACCATTGTAACTTTGTGAATAAATAGGTTTTCATTTTCCTCATTAGTGCTGGACTTGTGTGTTTTGGTTTATGTGTGTGTGTGCATGTATCTAATAAATATATATATATCTGTACATATGTATTATGTATATTATATAGGTATGTGTGTGTATGTATACATGTATGCCAAGGACATTGATATATATATGGGTGCCAAGCTCTGGAGTGAATGGCAAGTGCTGCAACACACAGACAAGTGACACCATTTGGTCGATAGACAGGTGTGTGAGATCAACAATCCATTAGTAGAGAAATATTTCCTTTCCATGGGGATTGTGTGCTCTCAGAGTTAGTATGTATAATTAGCCGGGGGTGTGGGGGATAATTAGTAGGGCATATAAAGTATTGTATGATAAATATAAGAATCGAAGGAGGTTGGAAAGTTCACAAAGAAACAAGGGGAGGATATATGTAAGGCTCCCAAATATACAACAAAATCTAGAAGATTTAGGATTTTTGCTTGGAAGTGTTTGTATAGGTATTTTAATGCCCCAAGCAGACTCGAAGAAGGTTTCCTCAGGTAGATTGAAAATGTTGAAGGTTTGATGGAGAAGAAGTAATTGGGAACATATTTTTTGGGGACTATAATGAGTTGTCAGACTTTAAAAATTCATTGCGGACTACTCTGTCAGAAATAAAGCATCTGGTCATGGGTAACCATCACAAGTTACCTTACTGGTTGGATCTTCTCACAGGACAAGAGGTCTGTCATCCATCCAAACTTGTCCACTCTACAACTGACACTGTGAGTAAGAGGGTTTTGATCCCTTTCAGGCACACCTTTTCTGAGAATGTGTTTAGTGTTTTATAGGAGGCAAGGAAACCCTCAACCAGAAAATCTTATATGTCCAAAATGGAAGAGATTTTCAGTCTAAAGCCATGGTCGGAACCAGGGACCCCTTTCAGTGGGGGTCCGCTCATTTGTATGAGCTGCTCCAGTCATGCTTGGCCTATTCTTCTGTGAAGGCCCATTAGTCAGCAATTTCTGCTAGTCTGCCCTTGAATCCTCCTTTGACCTCTCATTTTGAGATCAGTTTCTTAAAGGCATCCTGCATATTAGGCCTCAACTGTATTCCTTCTCCTCCTTGGGACCTTAAATCACTCATTTTGAGCCTGTAGAGTCTGCTTCTTTGCAACATTGTACCTGGAAGACTCTTTTGTTGCTGGCTCTTACTTCTGCTCAGGAGGCTTCTCCACTCCAGGCCCTTATGGCCTTTCCTTTTTTGGTTTTTCACAGGGATAGGGAGTCCCTTTGTACTAAACCTTCTTTTATGCCCAGTGTAGTCAATGAGTTGTCCTTAAATCAGTCAGTAAAACTACCTTCCTTTTTCCCTTTGTCCTCAGTCTGGTAGTGAGATGTTCCTGCACACCTTGGATTTGCACACACAACTCAGGTACTATTTGGGTATGACTAGAACTACTTGCAAGTATGATCAGCTTTTTGTTTCCTTTCATTCCAGGTCTTTGAGTTTGGCTGTTTCTAAACAAATCATCTCCTCCAGGATATCTGAGGCAATTTATTTTTATTATTTTCATGGCAAATCTCTGCCTGCTTTTGTTAGAGTTCATTCCACTAGGGCTGTGGTCTCTTCTGGGGCCTTCTTGAAGGGGTTAGACACCATTCCATCCTTGAAGTTGCTACTTGGTCTTCAGTGCATACCTTTATTAAGCAAAAGTTGGCTATAGTTTCTAGGGCCAGAGCAGGTTTTGCTGAAACCATTTTATGTGGGCTTTTTGAGGTCTCTTCTGAGCCTTCCACCTCCCATTCTGTGATTGAGCTTTTTTACTCTCCCTTCTGTACAAATACATCATATAGAATGACATAGTACAGTTATGTAAAATCTTACCATAATAGTAGATGTCCTACTCTTCGTTATGGCAGTATTTGCTCCCTCCCTCCAACCCCCTCTCATTTGTTCAGCATTTTTTTCCCTTCTGGATGCGTATGGACTCCTTTGTCCTATGATGCCTGTTCTCTTTTGGAGCAATACAGTTATAGGTAGTAGCATTTGTAAGTCCCTTTTTTGCCCCATGTTCTATGTGCGTAGCATAAATGTGACATACGGCACAACCAATATCTCTTTTAAGCTTATTTATACTGGCCAAGCGATGGGCTGTCCACAACGCTGCATCCCTTCTGTAGCGAATACTGCACCAGAGGAGAGAAGGACATCAACTGTTATGGTAAGATTTTACACAACTGTAGTTTCTGTCACTTTGCTCCGTCATAACTACCATGCATACCTCTCAACTGTCCAGATTTTCCCTGAATGTCAAATCACTGAGGACTGAAGTTAGTAAATAATGACACACATTTGAGTTTCAGACTTGATATCCTTCAGAAAATGCACACTAAGCAGTCCTGTTATTCTAGCAACTTTCTAAGTTTATAAGGGCAGTATTTAAAAATTGTCTCTAGTTTTGGGCATTTGCTCATTATTTTAGGCTTTGTCCAGATTTTTGTGTTACGAGGTTGAGAGGTATGCTGTCATGTGATTAAGTTGTAATGGAAACAGTTTAAATGTTGCCATGTAGGACTAATCATTGTCAGACCAGGAATCAGACACTCGTTAGGCACTACAAACTGTTAGAATGATGCCAAAAGCTGTACAGTATCATTTCAGTTATTTGTTTATATATAATAACAGTGGAACTAGCAACACATTCATACAGATATAAGGTTAAAAGAGAAAGAAGTGTTGAAAACATAATACAATGCAATAACTTAACTAGAATGTAGCATGTACACTAGGAAGTACATTTGGCTAGTAGATATAAATCAGTGAAAGGAAAAGATGAGTGTATACTAAGTTTTAAACTTTGCATCAGTCATGCTTCTACAGATGTACAAGCAGCCCGCTCACAAAAATAATGCATTTGTCTGTCTAATAGTATTCAGAAATCAGCACGTCAAACTAGAAATTGAAAAAGAAACAGAAGAGTATGTCTACTAATGCTCCAACCTTCTGTCATACACTTGCTTTCTATGAAATTACTAGCAGGTCAGAAAGTCACTACACCAGGCTAGTATTCAAAAATCAGAAAACATGAAATGAAAGAAAGAAATATGGTTTCCACTATGGTTTGCCTCACTCAGATGCTTTCTACAGGTAGAAACCATGTCGTAAAATTGTAGTTGGCCAGGATTCACAGTCACCACAGAATAAAATATGGAATGAAAAACAAACTGTTTACTAATGTTTTAAAAGCCTTGCATTACTGAGGTGCTTTGTAGAGTAGCAGCAGCAAAGTTGTAAAATGCCTGAAAGGCTACTTCTCGATGTGTAAAATGCACAGATTTATTTATTTAACATTTGTTAATCAGGAAAGTCCGACTTGGAACAAAGCTAATTTTCAGCGGAGGCCCAGGGAGAAATGCACCAGGCACATGTCTTTGTAATGTGGGAGGAATGAGAATGGAACCGGAGAACCTCTTGGTGTGAGGCAACAATGCTACCGCTGCACCACTGCGCCATCCATTATTAAAGTAATGAATGGCTCACAGGGAGAGGTGTTGTCAGTACAACTGCAATTTGAGATTGAATTTGGCTAACACCTTTGAAACTTCCTGCAGGCACTCTTCTCCCACTCCCTCAGTCAAAGGTGAGCATGCTCAGAAAGGGAAACCTGAAAAGTAAACAAAGGCCCAATCAAACAAAAAAATCCCTGGGACTGTCCCTTTAAAGTGGGGTTTCCCTTACAGAAATTTTTATCACATAGAGGCAAAGACCATTAGCCAACGCGAGGAACATGTTTTATCTAAATGATCAGAAATACGACTGTTAACAGATGGAACAGTTGCTCTTGTTTTTGTCATATTACAGCATTCAGCTGCAGTAGCACATTTTGTAGTATTTGCAGAGTAAAGTAATAGTTTGTGTACATGCAATAAAGATATATATATTGTATTACATAAGCATTTGTTTAATGCTGTGCATTTCTGTATGTATGTGTATATTTATTCATTTATCAGGAATTGGAACATACATATTCTGTCCATACATCTTATAAAAACATTGGTGTTTGAAGCCATTTAAGGTCTTCTGCTGATCATTTTGTGACATATACTTAGGGTTGTTACCCCTCAGTTTTTTTTCCGGACGATCCGGAAATCAAACTGATTCTCCAGTAGTCCAGAAAACACTGTACAAACTCTGGTATTCTGTTTCAAAAAAAGGAAACAGACTGAGTTTGTTTTTACAGAAAAGCATAGTAACTCAGCCAAAAGCAGACATTACAAATGGAAAAAGAGAGCGTTCCTCACCTGATGACATCACATTGACATCATGAAATGGGCAGGGTGGGCATGGATACTGGTGATGCAAGGGGTGTGGCCTTACTCCGATTTTAGTCACAATGAAAGGTAGCAACCCTACATATACTTAAATAATTCAGATTACAGAAAGTAGTGGCAACACTCCATTACGTCACTCATAGCCGGCCTTAGGCATAGGCCAACTAGGCGGCCGCCTAGGGCGCTGCTGTAGCAGGGGCACTTTTTCAGTGTTTATTTGGTGCAAGTAGACCAGGATGGGGGCACCAGGTGGTGTGGTGGGGGCACCGTGGAGCTCTTTTGCCTAGGGCACCAGTCGACCTAAGGCCACTCTTGACTTCACTAATCATAACGTTGACAGTTTCACTATTATGTCCTGCATTCAGAATTTACAAATGAATTCATAATTTGGTTGGCATAAGTAGTAAGTACAGCATTGAGTTAGTGCCCTGATGTAGTGCTGTGTATGTTGGTGGTCACTGGATCTCAGAGTGCAGGGTAAAGTGACACTGGTTACTGTATTTAGTAATAATGGAAGGGTGCTTTCTCTAGATAAATTTCCTCTGCTTTTGGCTGCTTAATGTTTTGCATTTCATAAAATGTTTACCAGAAAATTTTAAATACTTTCAAAATGTGATTCTTCTTTATTTTTTATAGAATATTGTATACAATTATTATGGCTTACTCTTGAATATTTCTATTTTCAACATATAATTGACCGGTATCCACAAAAACTGCAACACCGAATTTCACTATAGCTGAAGCATCGGATGTCGACATTTCCTACCACACTGGACCTAGAAACAAACTCTACTTGAGAAGGGGCAAGATTCTGCATTCCAGAATACTGGTGTTTGGCATTTTCAGCGTTCAGACTTTACGTAAAGTGGATTCAATGATGTTCCAGTCCACATTATGATGGTAGACCAATTATTACACTGACTACTGAGCAGAGTGCCAGTTTTGTTAATGAAAGTTAATTCTGGTATGGAACAGTGTATGCTTTCTCTCCAAGTTGCCTGTTTACGGCCTACTGTTGTAACAGTGGGTCACAGCATTATAACCGTAGTTTTGGCAGACTATCTATACAGTTACAGTCGATAACCCAGGAGGCAGAGGTGCACATAATGACATTACATAGTTGAGCTGATACAAGTAAGCTGTTCTGCAGTTTATTACAAAGATGTGTTACTAGACACTAACACAAATGCACCATTGCTATAAGGAAATGTGCAACGGAATCCAGTAACATTTGCTATTCTTTGATACGGCAGAATTGCTTGAAAATTTATGTGAAAAGTCTTGCCTTTCCCCAAACATAATGGTAATGTTGTTTCAAATCATATTCTGGATTAACCCTGCAGGCAGTGTGGTATCAGCAAGCTCTCTGCTCTCATTGGCATGCCACTACTCAAGATGGCCACATGCTGCCAGGAAATACAGTGCTCCTTACAGCAAGCTTGGAAAGTTTATTAGCAGCAGGAGATACTTGGTCTCGGGTACAATGTACTGTTATGTTTTACACAACAGCTGTTCAGAGGCTAGTAATAAACATTATTGAAAAATGCACTGCAGTGAACAAGACATTAGCAGAGTATTCTTGACTAAGTACTGTGTGTTGTCTAAGGAGTTGGGAATGCTTGCATTTTGAGGTCTTAATATGAATTTTATCACACAAAATGTTTCAATGATGCTTTTAAAGTTATAAGAAACATATATATACTGAAATTACATTTTCACATTTCATCAAGGAATAAAAGATATGCCCTGGGAGTCAGAGCAGAGTTAACACTGGTGAAACATAACATAACAAGATTGGCTGTTTTTTTTTTTTTTTTTTTTTTTTTTTTAACTTTCCATGTTTCACAGCACAAGGGCAATGTAGTTAAGCATTTATTTAAATTACATGCCATTGTCCTTAGTTGCAATGATACTTGGGGCCAGATTCCAAAAGAGTTGCTCTCAATGCAAGTCTACCCTGAATCTGAAAGACTTGCTCTCAGTGCAAGTGACTTACTTTGGTATAAGGCCCATCTATAAACAGGCTTATATTGGAGGCCAGATTCCCAAAGACCTGCTCTCAGTGTAAGTGATCAGGCCCTTAGTTTAGAAGCATATTTAGCCCCATTTTGTGAAACACAAAGTTTAAAAAAAACAGCCAGTGCCAACTACTTTTGGAATGCCAGGGATGGCCATGTTTTTCATTATGTTTACAATTTCTCTGTTTTTACAGTCTTAATTTCATATAATTTTGCCCATTTGTCTTCTTGGCGATGTTGTAGTGTACTGGATCACCAGATGCCCTTTAGCAAGCACCGGCCAAACCCCACCACAGCTGGTTGACATCTATCTACACTTATGAATAACCAATATGATGTAGTTCTCATCCGCATGAATATTCATCCTGATGAGGAAGCACATGCATGCAGAATTTGGTATTCACACAAATCTTTTCCTGAACTTTATACAGTTTCCAACTACCTTGTTGGTATTTAAATGCAATTAGGCCTCTAAAATCAGGCTAGCAGTTTGCTACTCATTAACTGGTATTCAGCTATAAATGTTGTTTTGTTGAAAGTAACATTCAGCTATGCAGTCCCACCACTGCTTAATGTGTATGTAAACAGCATTAAGCTAAGCATTCCCATAATTTCATAATGCCGTTTATAACACGCCCTTTGCTTTTGCAGAGGGCACGCCCCCCCTGCATCCCCCTACTTCAATATACCAACTCTGAGATCACACTGCATTGAGAAAGAGGGTAAACAAAGAGTACACAAGGAATGAATTTGCCTCGTTGACCAGCCACTTACTTTATGAACTTCTAGGACATTGCATCCTAGAGAAAAAAATGACAAGAGCAAATATATGAATTCAGACAAAGTGCTTATTTTGAAACCACCTTACTAATCAACAATGTATGCATGATGTCATTGGCATATCTGCATAACATGCTACTCATCATTTGCATACCACATCACAGGGATTGGGTATGTCGATCACTGAGGCCACGCCCATTTATGCATGAAATGGAATGGTGAGCCAGTACACTACAACATCGACATCTTTCTGACCTCTTAATACTGTTGGTGAGAAAAAGATAAAAGTGGCACATGGTCCATCTGAACTAAAGTCCCATGAAAGGCCCAAGTACAACTGATGTAGTTTGCATTGTTGCATAACATTATAGCATGATGGTTGACATACAAATAGGATTTTTTTTTTTTAGCCATATATAATAAGCAAATTGAAAACGTTGCTGCAAAAGGAGCCAGTGTTATTGCTTGTTGTACTGTCACGAACACAATGAAGAAACAGCCTATGTTTTGTCTTTCAAATTACTTTATTATTATAATTTCACAACCTTTCTAATGCAAATCTCTTCAAACTCAGCTCACAACTAATATGCACCCCTTTTCTCAAAAGGGTTGAATACTTTATTATAATAAAACCATACATATATTTTGCTTTTATAACAAGAATGAAAACCACCGTTTCTTTGCACTTGAAATTTATACTTTCCACGATTTTGAATGTCACTACACCAAAGGCAAAACCGAAATTAGCTTTGTGGCATAGAAGGATGCAACCTTTACTACAACCCAGATTACTTGAGATTGATTAGCATCTCAGGAGCTGGGAAAGAGTGGCTTTACTGGCTTGTCCACTCCACAAGGGAGTGTGTTTATCCATGATAAAAATGCATCCCTGGTGATAATCAGAGGATAGATTGCTGGTAAAATTATGGCATCTGGAGTAAGACCAGAGCAAGTAGAGGTGTGTGGCAATGCAAGTGATTTCACATGATCCACTCATTTGCAGCATACAAAAAAATCATCCCTGGCAAGCAAGACTAGCACATGTGATGCTGTAAGCTGCTCTACTCCACTTCCTCTCCCCAATCCACCACTGGTGCAGTCCCAGCCCCTGGGGACAGTACTGGGTATATTTAAGAATAACTGGTGCATTTGGACAGCTGGTGGTCAGTTAATGGCATAGAAAAGAAAGGGAGAAAAAAATAGAAATCATCATTAGGAAATGTGACCTGGCACTTAAAAAAAATTCAATGTGCAGCTTGCTGTTATTTATTACCTCTGCACTTAAAAAGCACAAACTAATTTCAGTTTATAACTGAATATCCAGAACTGTCAAAAAATACAAATTACTAGAAAATGTCAAACTGTTTCAAAGGAATGACCATAAAGTGACAATCTGCACTCATAAGCTTACGTGGACATTAGAATACATAAGGCAGCCAAGCTGCATTCATAGATATTTGAAGGCTAGAGTTTTGACAATGTATGCCTTGCCAGTACCCCCTCTAAAGGATACAATTCCTTTTTCAAAGAGCGCTATATCAGTCAATTCCAGAGTACATCTGTGGAGCCTACACAGTCATCCAAGTTGTATTTAAAAGAAAAAAAAAGAGAGCTGCACTGCTTAAAATGCAGTGTGTGTGTGTGTGTGTGTGTGTGTGTGTGTGGGGGGGGGGGGTTGTTCAAGAGGTTTGGCAGGTGCTGGATTATAAACATGTCCCTCCACCCTGTTTTATTTATCAACTGGTGAATATTTAGGTACCCAATTGTGATATTAGTGGAGATAATGGACTTGTGGATATGCAGAACATCCAGGACAATGAGTCTCTAATGGCATGATAAGCAAGACCAAGATCTCCCCTCAAGAGTCTAAGATACTGAATAAACAGATAAAGCATCTAGCCTTTATTATTATTTTAGGGAATTTAGGTCTGATCTTTTATACCAGGAGCCTTTGGAGTCTAACTGTAGGATATATTTGGTGAGATACATTTCTTGTACTCGCTAACTGGTCTGATCAGCACTGAGTATGAGAGAGTGATTATCTCATTAGACCCTGATTATATTTCTTTAGAAAATAATTGTGTTATATAAAAGGATTTCCTGATTACTGTGACATGATAGTCAAAACAGCAGGGGGTTATCAACTCACATTCCTAGGTCCCAGACTGTTTTCATTTTGTAGTGGTGTGTTGTTTATACACTATGATGAGGGAAGGAGCTGTCTACCAATGGTGACGATACTACACTTTTCAGAATTTAGATTGAGCCCATTTTAGGATTCCAAGAGTTTACTAGGGAGAGTTCATTCTGGAGGGTTTGGGTATGAGAGGATAACTTAGCAACTCCATTTACAATCATCTGAAAACTTAGTGGTCCTGGTTCTCTGTTTGGAGAGTTGAGAAGTAAATGGTGAAAAAGAGGTCCCAGCACCAAGCCCCGACACCAATTTGCTTGAGATATTCTCTTTCATTTCTTCCAACCCATGTAGTGCGCAGTGTAATTCCCCAGAAGTATTAACTCCCCTTTTTTCCATCTTACTTTTAACATCTTGGAGAAGTCGACCCATCACTGGAGACTCTTCTGTAATTATAGCAGAACAGTCAAAATATACACAACATACATACTGTGTTGCATTTACTTTGCTCATCTAAATACCCAAGAGCTGGACAAGATGCAAGGTCACCCTACTTGTTTCATTTCCATTATCACTTTTTTAGCACTAGGTCTCCCAAGACAGTATACAAGCTTCCTTAATCTCAAAGATAATGAATTTATTCTCAACACTAATAACTCCATCTGTGATGAGTGTAAATACCTAATTAAATCTGGAGAGTTGCTTCTCACTGAAAGACTTGGCCTGTTGAGTTTCACACACTTTCGCCAAAATCTTTTATCAGTCATACCAACATGTCTTGTGCTGATGCCAGCATCCTAGAAATATCAAGGACAAGTCTCAGCAAAAATGAGACCACTCATGCATATCTACCATAGTCATCTTGAGCAAAAATGATCCAAACCTACCACTCTGAACCATAGCAACAACAAAATGTTTTAGTGATTGGTAACTCTACTGTTAGCCACACTGACTCATCACTCCCAAGGATGGACAGGGAGAAGGTTACAGTGAGTTGTCTTTCGGGTGCCATGATCACAGACATTTCAAGTGCTCTAAGGACCCTGACTCGTGACATGTACGACAATAACATGGTAGTGACATGAGCAGGAGTCTGTGACTTGAGACATGTCAAAGCATTTCATGCATGTTACAAATGCAGGAAAGGCACAGGCCCCAAATGTGATCCTTTATTCACCTCAACTGATGCTTAGATTAAAGACAGATAATCTGCTTCAGTAATTGGTTAAATAATTGGCACCATTCCAGGATGATTCAGTATGTGTCAGCATAGGGGTAGATACTCAAAATTCTAGCTTACTTTGTGAACGATGGCAATCACCTTTTGTTCCAAAACCTTCCAAATAGTGACAACAACCTTCTTTAATTGATGGACATTCCTATGTAACTAACATATCAATCCCAAACCAGATTCATATTAAGGTGTCTCTTCTCCTTGCCAGAAGTCTAAACGTTAAATTCTTTAATCTTGAGGCATTTCTGCACTTGGAAAACACCAGTCTATATTGTTATGGAGACTTGATTTGAATGTAAAGAATGCTCTCCCTCTATACTGTCATCTTCCACTTTTTGTACCTTCAGAAACTATTGAATATATTAACTCCAAGCAAGACCCCCCCCTAGAAACCCACAAGCTGAACTCCATGTACTATAGATCATTATAGATAGAATTAATGCTCAACTAATAGCTTGCTACAGAGCACCCTTGTCCCCAGATGACAGGGTAAGAATCCTCAGTGTTATAAGCAATCTATTAACAAAAACACCATTATGTTGGATATAATTTAATTACCCATCAAACTGCGACACCTATACCTCCCATTTAGAACATGTCCAAAAATTCCTAGACTTAACAAAAACACCCTTGAGGAGTTGGTAAATATACCTACTACAGGACATGTCATTCCTGACTGGATTCTTACAAATTGCCTCATGTACACAGACAACCCTCTCCTCCTCCCACAAAACACAAATACATGCGAGAGATGCAACTATACGGCCAAACTGGAGGCTGAGCTCTCTCAACATAGGACTGGCAAGACCAGTCAGGAGGAGAAGGTTACCACACACACTATAGACCCAGTCTCACATAGTACCATTACAACCTCAAATCATACACATAAACACACAAAGACATACTCGGAGGCTCTGATCAAAAATCTACCAAAACAGCAGAGGCCACCAAAGCAGACACCCAAACAACCACTACCTCAGAACACAACACCTGCAACACATAGACCTCACAGTCAGAGTGTCAAACAGTCACAGCCCTTAAGGCCAAACACAATGCCAGACACACTAGTCATTGGTGACTCCATAGTCAGACACACTGACGTCCCGCTCACCAGACTGAGTAAGGAGAAGGTCACAGTAAGCTGTCTGTCGGGCGCTAGAATCCGCCAGATAACGCAAGCACTCAGGTCTCTCAACAGCAGGTACAAATATGACTCAGTCATTGTCCACGCTGGTGTAAACGACCTGAGACGTACCTCCTTGGACTACATGAAAAGAGACATTGAGGAGCTCTCTGATTATGTAGCCCAGGCAGGTATGACCCTGACCTTGAGCAGTATCCTACCTTCACCAAGAATGATGCCACAATACAGAGATAAGATGATCAGCTTTAACAATTGGCTTAAACACTGGTGTCATTCAAAGGGGATCCAGTATCTGTCTGCCTGGGATGACATGCTGGACAAGCCACGCTGCCGCAAGGGACGGCTTGCACCTGTCACCCTGGGATTCGGATATTGGCAAAGGCTCTTGCCACCCCATAGTGCCTTTTTTAGGCAAGGCTCAAATTCTAAACCTACCACCCTAGAACACAAAAAAGGAAAACAACTAAGGGTAATGCTGCTCAATGCCAGAAGTCTAAATCTCAAAATGCACGCACTCGAGGCCCTTCTCAGTATGGAGAACATCGATGTCTGTGCTGTGACAGAAACCTGGTTCAAGGCTCCTGAGAGCACCCCAGCGCTATCAGGTTTTACCTCATATCATGCGTTCCGGCCCCAAAATCAGGAAAATACCAAGAAAGGAGGGGGAGTATCCATATTCATCAAGGACACCCACACCTCAAGACTGGTGGCAACGCATGATGCATCGGAGACCATCCAGGTGCAATTAACCGTAGGCAAGACTGCTCTGCAAATTGTAGCATGTTACAGGCCACCCTCACAAACTCAGGAACCTCACATGGCCTTCCTGAAAACACTAGAGGGGATAAATGTATCACCAAACACCATCATACTAGGTGACTTCAATTACCCAAATATAGACTGGGAACACTACTCAAGCCCAAACACCCTAGCCGAAAAGTTCCTGGAATTCATAAACTCAAATGCCATGGAACAACTAGTCACCATTCCCACAAGAGGAGATAACATACTTGATCTCATCATCACGAACATGGGAGCACAATGTTCAACACCGGAAGTATACCCCTCACTGGTGAGATCAGATCACAAACTAATCTCGCTGGAGGTCCTCATCCCACCCCACCTGAAATAAAAAAGACCACAGTAAAGAACTTCTCAAAAGCCGACTTCACACTTCTAAAGACTAGTGTGGTCTCCTTTAAGGCCCCCGAGCCAGTGGAAAACAGTACTCAAGCCGCTGAATCACTTACAAATGCCTTCTACCAGCACCTGCAGGACTGCATGGATAAGGCAATCCCAAGCAAAACAAAGACTCTTTGTACCAAAGGCAAGCGTCCAGTCTGGTGGACCCCAGCCATAAACAAACTCTACAACAAAAGGAGGAAGCTACTACAAGATAGAGCAAAATCCTTAAAAGGTAAGACACCCTTGATCACTATAAGTAAAAAACTAAGAGCTCTCATAAAATCATCCAAAGCAAATTTAGAGAAAAATAGCTAAAGACTCAAAAGACAATCATAAGGCCTTCTTTAGCTATGTTAGAAACCTAGGAGGAAACTCCCAGATATGCTCAGAACTAGTTCAAAATGATGTGAAGATTACTGATCCTACAGACATTGCCAACATACTGGCTGACAGGTTCAGTGCAAACTTCTCCCCTCCCCAAAGGAGAGATATCTATACCAAAGCGATTGCAGCCCCCAAACATCTCCAGCCCAAGTGAAAACTGCTCTCTCCAAAGCAAAAACACAGCATCCATGTTACCTGATGGTGTCCCCGGCTGTGTGCTCCACGAACTCAATGAGGAATTAAACCCACAGCTAGGACAGCTGTTTAATCAAAGTCTTACCTCTGGATACGTACCCAGCGAGTGGCGCACTGCAACTGTGGTCCCACTTCACAAAGGCGGTGCCTCCACCGACCCTGGAAATTACCGGCCCATTAGCTTGACAAGCCTTATCTGCAAAGCCATGGAGAGGATCATAATGGACCTCATAAATAAAGACATAGGGAATTTGCAGACTTTGGATCCAACCCAGTTTGGCTTTGTCAAAGGCAGATCATGCCTTTTAAACTTGGTTGACTTTTTCGAAACAGTCACCAAAGCCATTGATGAGGAAAGGCAGTCCATACAGCCTACCTCGATCTGGCTAAGGCCTTCGATACAATACCCCACTCAGGTATCATTGAAAAACTCATCAGCTTAAATGTTAACCCATACATCACAAGATGGGTTGCAAACTGGCTGAGTGACAGAACCCATAGGGTCAGAGTTGCTGGCGCCATGTCAGACTCAAAGCCTGTCACAAGTGGTGTCCCACAGGGCTCAGTCCTGGGCCCACTCTTGTTTGGCATCTACTTTTCCAGTACAAGCAAACACAGGAGGGTTATGGCTGACAAAGTTTGCAGATGACTGCAAACTGGGCCATAGTAGAAAACACATCTGACACAGATATCCTTCAGAAGGGTCTCACAGAAGCGGATAACTGGTGCCAGAGCCACGGCCTAAAGTTAAATGCCAAAAATGCATAGTCATACCCTTCGGAAAAACAAGGTTACCCCTAGCTACCAAATAGGTGGCAATCCACTGAGCACAGAAGAAGTTATCAGGGACCTGGGGACCCAGGTTGATAGTAGTCTGTCATTCGACACCCATGTAGCTAAAGTAGTTAGGAAGACCTTCTACATTGCCCACCTTATCATGAAGGGATTCTCATCTAGATCAAGGGAGGTTATAGTCTCCCTTTACTCATCACTCATCAGACCAATGATTGAGTACAATGCCCCATTCGGAATGTATCTGACCCGACACTTGCAGCAGCTGGAGAGGCCACAAAGTTCCTCACCAAAAGGATAAAGGGTCTCAAAAATCTATCCTATGCTGCCCGACTGAAAGAACTCCAGCTCTATTCAGTCGCCACCGCTTGCTCAGAGGTGACCTTTGCCTAACATACAAGGCCATGTCAAACCCAGATTTGATGAATATGCTTCACCTCAAAAATCTAGATCCATCAGAGCCACAAGGGCGGAGACTTAAACCTCGACACGGCTATTAATAGGGCGTGCTGGAGGGATAGATTCATCACCCAAAGACTCCCTATGCTGTGGAACAAAATCCCGGTACATGTGAGGCAGAGCACCTCGCTGGCCTTGTTCAAGAGAAATCTTGACCAATGGATGGGAGATCGCAGATATACCCCAGGGATTACCTCAGTGTCACTGCTCGACAGAGGCACAGCAAAATAATGGGTATAGTTCCCCATACTAAAGGGGTGGCGTAAGCCACAAAACGATGGCCTAGGCTTGTAAATGCCCTCGGGCAGATAGCCTAGTATGAACCTATGAACCTAAATATGGCTTGCATTATTCATAAAAGTAACTTCTTTCTCAGTGAAGTCTGACCACAAACATTGACCTTTTCTCTTTAAAATCTCAAACTCCAAGCAATCAATTTAAGGATTATAAATAAGTCAACCTCAACCTATTCTATGATGAGTTATCAAAATTTACTTGCAAACACACCACCTCTGATCCTGACAGAGCAGCAAGTTTCACTAAGGAATTCTACACCCATTTAGAAAAATGCATACAGCTAACAGTTCCTATCACACCCAAATATCATGGAAAATTCAAAAACAAACCACTCTAGTGGTTTACAACCACAAACTGTACAACAAAAGAATGTTATTAAAATTATACAGTAGATTTAAAATCCATCTTACTGAGGAAAATGTCAAAAAGCATAAAAAAAACCCTGAAAAATACAACCAGGTCCACTAAAAGGAACCTATAAAATTAGGATGGAGCTTTAAGCCAAAAAATCATAAATCCTTTAGCTACATTAAAAAAACAAATTCTAGGTTGCTCTGCTTATTCATAATGATGTCTCACAGTCTGAGCTCACAGACATTGCCAATATCCTTGCCAACTTCAACCCCCAGAGACTCTACCAAAGTCCTGAAATATTGCAATCCCCAATTATCTCTAAAGATCTTTTATTGAAAGTGGTAATCAAGATGCTTCTGCCATGGAACTTGACAATATACTGGACTGCTTAGTTAATGGTGTTCAAGGAGTAGATCTGCAAGGGTGTGTTTAACTATTAAGTTTAATCACTGGTTTTGCAACTAGTGTATAATGTTCTTCCACAAGTGCAGCCATACAACCAATCCAGCTAATTACAGAGTCAGCCTTACAAGCCTCATCTGTATAGCAATGGAACACATAACTGACCTAATAAATTAGGATAAAGAAATTATTAGATATGACCCCCAACTGTTTGGCTTTGTGTAGGGTAAAGCTGGTCTACTGCACCTGGTAACATTCTTTGAAACTGTTAAGAGTCCGCAGACAGTTGCCATGTGGCATACATTTGAGTATCCAGACCTGACCAAGGCCTTTGACACCATTCACCATGGTGATATCATGCAAAAGTTAAATACTTTTTTTAAAAAAATAACTACCCAAATCTGGCAAGATGGGTAGCAAACTGGCTGAAAGACAGAGCCCACCCACTGAGCTGCAGGTGCCTCAGAGAGTACGAAAGCGACAAGCAATGTTATTCCGAGCTCAGTGTCAAGTTGGCAATTAAAATCAGTTTCTTTTAGGTGAGCATACACAACCTCTCATTTGGATGGAAAAACAACCATAGCCAGAAGTTTTTTTCATTACAACAGAACCATTTCACCAGGCAAGACAACGTTAAAATTAGTGATAAACTTCATGTGCTGACATGTACATCAAAAGTGTGAGGCAATGAAAACTTTGGGAGCAGACTGCATTCTTGAATGCGTTTTTTACCATAGTTCTGATTAGAACTGCCTGATTTTTTTTTTGTGTGTATGTATTTTGAATCGCTTTAAGAAAACTGGGAAATGGACTCTTCTTATATACAGGTAGCAAATTCAGCGTTTCAGAAGACTTTTCTTGCCACAGCCTAGCACTGTACCTGGTTTCCAAAGACAGGCTAGTTAACCTCTACTTTTCATTCGGCTGTTTCAGCAATGCCAGGAATACACAAATGAAGTGCTCATTAAATCAGAAATGAGCATCTTTTATACATCAACAAAAAAATATTTTTATTCATAACATAGCTAAACTGCCACAGTTTGAAGCTGCTAAAGTGGTGAGATCAAATACAGCATTATGGTACACTGATAGCCATAACGAAAGAATAGTAGTGTTAGGGTGTTCAACTACAAAGAAGGAAAAAAAAAAAAAACTCCCTTACCACCTAGAGATTTTGATGAAATCTTAACAGAGGGCTTAAATATGGGCACCAGCAGCACTATCTCAAAAGTCTTTACTGCTACAATCTGACATTTTCATTACACTCTCTTTCCATAAGGCACAGTGTTGAACTTCCACTCAATGTGCATGATACAATAATGGCATAAAATGTCTTAGACTTGTCATATCAACTCTTCTTTACCCCCCAGTAGGATTTTTTTGTCACTGGAATCATGACCCCCATCCCCATTTAGACACATTTACAGTAAAGCACATTAGAGGAGGATAAATTATGTATGTGTATTTACACCTGGAATCACACAAAACGTACATTCTGTAACTGAGGGTTGTGAGGCATTCTAAGAAATATGCTTTAGCATTACATAAACTCAGAGATTGTATTACAGTACTAAATACCACCTGCAGTTTTACGTGAACATTTGGGTGCTCTGCTTTTTGTTATTTGCTTGCCAACATATGTGATTTTGCATTTTTAGGATACCATACTTGGTACATAACTAATACTTATTAATGTATTTTTATGAAATGAGGACCAAAATTTTCTCTCAGAAGAAAAACAAGTGATACATTTTGGTATTTTAGATGTTACAACAAAACATGCTTGTTTCACATGTTTGGCCAGGTATGCACATACCTGAAATTCTGTCATCTGCTTTTGAAAACAAGATAGGTCGAAGACAGTTTATTCATTTATAACCATCTCTCTTTTGATAGTTTTCAATGCTTAAGAATACACTGCTTTTCCACTTGTAAATAAACAATATTCATATCCAGTTACCATATCTGTATATTACTGCAATTCAGATGCACAGCCTGAATTAATATGTGAAACGGTGCTTACGTCTATGCTACAATTTAATGCAAGGATATTTGGTGTTAGCTATACTTCTTTCGTCTTTTTCCCGGTTACGGGTCGCCACAGCGGATCACCTGTCCGCTCATGATTGGCAGTGGAGTTTTTACGGTGTCGAGTTGACAGCCAGTCCAACCTTCCACAGAAGACACACACCACACAGTACTAGTAAAAATAAGCAAAAATAGGATATTTAAAGTTATATGTCACAGATCAGAATTTTGCTCAGTGCCCTTCCTCCGATTAGCTCCGTGTAAAATGACAGAAACACTCAAGCCAACCTGTTAAGTAACAGAAAGTTGAAACAACTTTAAAAAAGCTCAAAAGAACCAAAGAGGCGCTTACTCCAAGCCATAGTCCAGGTAACCCCAATCAGCCAAAGACCATAAGCATTACACACTCACTGAAATGCAAAGTGGTTTCTGCTAAATTCAGATGGCCTGGAATATGTACTCAAACACACAGCCTCTGCAAACAACCAACTAGGCCCAGAAGACAAGCCTGAATATGGGCAATGCTGCAGCTACTACCCAACACTATAGAAATGTTTATCACAGCAGGGAACATTTAAATGAAAGTTTTAAGCATATAAAAGGAGCCCCTAGAACATGCTTTTAACTGCAAATAAACCAGTTATATGATACACTCCTTGGCAGGAAATAAGAACAAAACCTAGCTACAAAAGATTTAGAAACAGTTGTTGTGGTGTGTCTTTCGGCGTTTCCCGATTAGGGGTCACCACAGCAGAACTCTGGTCCGCTAATGATTGGCAGTAGATTTTTATGTGCTGAGTTGCCAGCTCTGACACACAACCTTCAACGAAGGCATGCCCATTCACGCATGTCTCCACACAGAAGACGCTCTAGCTGAGAATCGAACAGGACGTCTTACTGTGAGGCGACAACGCTACCGCAGCACCACCACCGCAGTAGAAAACATTTATTTTTACCAGTTATTGCTTATAGATATTTAAGGCAATTTACTGCCTTCTGCATACTTTTTACTGTATTTTACAGCTATAAACTAATCTGCACAGTTGTACTAAAATTTTCTGCCTCACAAGGCCTGATAAATAAGGTTTTTACTGTAACACTGTTTGTAAAAGATTTAAACAGTGTTACAGTAAAAACCTTATTTATCAGGCCTTGTGAGGCAGAAAATTTTAGTACAACCGTGCAGATTAGTTTATAGCTGTAAAATACAGTAAAAAGTATGCAGCAGGCAGCAAAAGTGCTATAAATATCTATAAGCAATAACTGGTAAAAATAAGCAAAAAAACAGGATACTTAGTTATATCATCACAGATCAGAATTTTGCTCAGTGTCCTTTCTCCAATTAGCTCTGTGTAAAATGGCAGAAACACTCACAAGGTAATCTCTTAAGTAAAAGAAAGCTGAAACAACTTTAAAAAAGCTGAAAAGAACCAATGAGGTGCTTACTCCAAGCCTTCATCCAGGTAACCCCAATCAGCCAATGACCATAAACATTACACTCTCACTGAAATAGAAAATGGTTTCTGCTAAAGTAAGAAGGCCTAGAACATATGCTCAGACACACAGCCTCTGCAAACAACCACCTAGGCGCAGAAGACAAGCCTGAATATGGACAATGCTCCAGCTACTACCTAACACTACTTAGGCAGAAAACACTACAGAAATGTTACTCACAGCAGAAAAACAGCAGTGAACCTTTAAATGAAAGTTTTAAACAGATAAAGGAGACTTTAAAAAATGTTTTAACTGCAAAAAAGCATTCTCTAGTCCCCTTGCTCATTTATCTGTTTAAAACGTTCATTTAAAGTTTCGCTGCTGTTTTTCTGCTGATTAACATTTCTGTAGTGTTTTTTGCCTAAGTAGTGTTGGGTAACAGCTAGAGCATTGTCCATATTCAGGCTCGTCTTCTGGGCCTAGGTGGTTGTTTGCAGAGGCTATCATGTAGAAAAATAAGAGCATTGTCCATATTCAGGCTCGTCTTCTGGGCCTAGGTGGTTGTTTGCAGAGGCTATCATGTAGAAAAATAATATGTTAATAAGCTACAATTTTTGTAAATATTAATATTTTGTGAGACAGTTTTTTTATTTTATGGTTTAGTTTTATGTAAAAATATTGATTCCGTGGAACTTTTCTCCTTGGGCTTCCAATGAAAATGGGCTTTCCCACAGTCAGACTTTCTCAGTCAACAAAAACAAAATAAAGAAATGTAACCCAGCTTGTACTTCAGATTTCAGACCCATTTCAATTCTTCCTACTTTGAGTAGAACAGGAGAAAAACTTGCCTGCAATCAGTTCATCAAATACCTTCAAACACACATAATCTTGTGCTCCATCAGCATGGATTCCGGTCAGGCTGTAGGACAATGACCAACTTATACATTCACAGATGACATCCTTCAAAACATGGAAAAAACAGAACCTCACAGAAACAAACAATCTTCCTAGATGTTTCAAAGGCCTCAGACAAGGGACAAATTCCTACTACTGACTTCTCTGTTAGAAGCAGGCTTCATCCCACAGGTTATACAATGGTTTAGCAACTTTCCCCAAAGATGGTGCCTTCACTGTACGCCTAAGATTTCTTCCCCTTTAACAACCCCCATTTATAAAGCAAAGTTCAATTATTTTCTCCTATACATTAAACAAACTCCTCTTCAATGTGTGTAAAGCTTAAACTCTGAGCTTTGGCCAGCTAAGACCTACCTGCAATCAACTGGACATACAAGTGAAAGTAAATCTTTATCTGCACTTTTTTCAAATACAGCATTTAAATTGATTTATTTGCATTGCATTGAATACTATTTAAGATGGAAGTTGTGGCTGTTTTTTCAGTTAGTTGTTGTTGGTGTCTTTTCCCAGTTAGGGGTCGCCACAGCAGAACTCCGGTCTGCTAATGATTGGCAGTCAATTTTTATGGTGCCGAGTTGCCAGCTCGACGCCCAAACTTCAGCGAAGGCACGCCCATTCACGCATGTCTTCCGAAGGCCACTCGACCGTGGGGAAGACATGCAGACGCCACACAGAAGGCACTCCAGCTGAGAATCGAACAGAAGAACCTATTACTGTGAGGCAACAACGCTACCGCTGTACATGCTTGTTAGAATTCCTGCATAGCCACTAAGTGGGGGTAGTTTCACTTCAGTGATATTTGGTTTCTGCCTTATATAAGTGGTACATTTTGGATTATTTTCTGCTTAAACTCTGAGCTTTGGCCAGCTAAGACCTACCTGCAATCAACTGGACATACAAGTGAAAGTAAATCTTTATCTGCACTTTTTTCAAATACAGCATTTAAATTGATTTATTTGTGTTGCATTGAATACTATCTGGAAGTTGTGGCTCTGTTTTTTTCAGTTAGTTCCCCACCCACTCTCCCTGATTTTGTTTTGGTGTTAATCTTGGTGGCTTTGAAAATGCCTGCCCCTCTTGTAAATTTGCATTTGGATACTCCTCCTGGGCCCATCTCATTTGCTCACAAATGAATTGCAATTTATTCATCTGGTTTTACTGTATTTGTTTCTTCCTACTTTATTTTGCTTTTGCGTCATCTTAAAAGTACTCAATTGTATTTATTACTGCTTGGTGTAACTATCATTCTAAGTCTTTTGGTTTAAGCACTTGAGCTTCAGACCAGTTGTTTTACAATAAGAAGGTTTGTGGTCTGCACTGCTGTGGCAGGAGAGGTAGCTTACATCCTTCTAAGTTGGGAACTGCTGATTGAAGGCTCAGTGTCTGTTATTCTAAAAGTGTATTAGCTCTGGTTTAAGTACTTGGGCTTCAGGCCAGTCATTTTACATTAAGAAGGTTTGTGGTCTGCACTCTTGTGGGAGGAGAGGCTGGACTCTGCCCTTCGGAGCTGGGAATTTCTGGTTAGAGGCTTATAGTGCCTGCATATTTGAACTGTTTCTTACTGAAACTGGTGTGCCTTATTTGCTGTCGCATAAACTAGACTCAGGCCTCCTGAATCTAGCTTTGTTTGTATAACTTGAGCACTAATCCAGGGCTTCTTTTTTGGACAAGGTTCCCCTGCATTCCAGTGGCAAGAGTGTGCAGTTAGAACTTGTCTGATTGAAGACTACAGGAATAGGGCTCAGTTTTGAGTTTTTTTACTGGTTAATTTGGTAATTTGTTTAAAAGCCTTTTCTGATTGCTTGCAGTAATCTAAAGCTGTTTTAAGTGTATTTTTTACTGTTTTTGCCTTATCTTTTCAAAAAAAAAAAATTGTCCTTGTTTCCCACCTTTCTAAGCCAGTATAGTCCAGTTTTCAGGCTAGTGCTGAATTCAGGCTGTGTTACAAGTTTCTGAGTTGCCCATACCTTACTTGGTTAGGAAGAGGTTTCTCTGTTCACCTGAGAGAGGGAGCTTTGAGCAGCCATCTGTCCCTGGAGGAGTGGTTCCAGCCCAGACGTTAGTAGTTTATAGGCCATTTTGGGCTAATTTCCATCTCTTTCATTTCCATGCTGTAAAAAACACATTTGTACGGTTTTGCACATCCAGGCAGCGCCAGTTAGCTAGGGCTAAATTATTCGAAGCTCCACCAAGTCTCCTATTCAGTTTTCCCCTTGAAAGTAGTCTAACTCTCAGCCTAAGCACTTAAAAATCATCCTACAGTCCAATACTTGCTCAGACCTAATAGCAAGCACTAATATAACCTGACACTTGATTGCCCAGCAGCGCAGGGCTCATTATTCACCCCTCACCAACCAAGCGACTAAGCAGCTCACCCTACTATTCAGGCATGACCAAAGGGCAATTTCAGGTATACTCTCCAGTCCAGCTGGTGAACCTGGGTATCCTGAGGCAATGTTACAACTGCCTCATGTACACAGACAACCCTCTCCTCCTACCACAAAACATTAACATATGCGAGAGATGCAATTATATAGCTAAATTGGAGGCTAAGCTCTCTCCATCCCAGACTAGAACAGGCAGTCATGAGGAGAGGGTTAACACCTGCACCACACCTCCAGCCTCACAGAGACATACTAAACCAGCACTGGCAAAAAAATACACAAATACATGAAATCATACTTGGAGGCTCTAAATAAAAACCCGCAAAACCATCAGAGACCTCCAAAGCAGACACCCAAAAAACCTGCACCTCCCGTCACAAACCAGACAACAAATAAAACACAAAATCAGTGTGCCGCACAATCACAGCCCTTAAGGCGAAATAACATACCTAGCACACTAGTAATAGACGACTCTATAGTCAGGCACACTGACGTCCCACTCACTAGGCTGGACAAGGAGAAGGTTACTGTTAGCTGCCTGTCAGGAGCCAGAATCCACCACATAACACAAGCAATCAGGTCACTCCAGAACAAGTATAAATAGGACTCTGGTCATTGTTCATGTTGGTGTGCATGACCCGAGACATACCTTCCTGGACTACATGAAAAGAAACATGGAAGAGCTCTCTGATCATGTAGCCCAGGCGGGTATGACCCTGAGTAGCATCCTGCCCTCACCAAGAATGATACCGCAGTATAAAGAAAAAAAATTATCAATTTCAACAATTGGCTAAGCTTCTGGTGTCATTCAAAGGGGATCCAGTGTCTTAGTCAGCCTGGGACGACATACTCGACAAGCCTCGTTGCTTCGCAAGAGACGGCTTGCACCTGTCACCCCTAGGCTTTCTAATACTGGCCAAGGCTCTTGCTGCCCCCACTGTACCTTTTTTAGGCAAGGCTCAAAAGTCAAACCCACCTCCGTAAACAGCACAAATAAAAAAATGAGGGTTATGCTAATCCACGCCAGGAGTTTAAATCTCAAAATGCACGCACTCTAAGCACTCCTCAGTATGGAGAACGTCGACATCTGTGCAGTAACTAAAACCTGGTTTAAGGCTCAAAGAGAACCCAAGCACTACGGCCACAGAACCCGGACCAAAAAACAAAAGGCGGGGGAGTATCCATATTCATCAAGGATACCCACACCTCCAGGTTAGATGCACAGCACGATGCTTCAGATTATCCACGTGCAACTAACAGGCAAAACTGCAATTCAAATTGTAGCTTGCTACAGATCCAACATAAAGGTCCTACCAAACACCCTAATATTGGGTGATTTCAACTACCCAAACATTAACTGGGAGAACTACTCGAGTACTAACTCCCTTGCCCAACATTTCCTAGAATTTATAAACTCAAACACCCTGGAACAACTGGTCAACACTCCCATCAGAGGTGACAACATATTGGATCTGGTCATCACCAACATGGGAGACCAGTGATCCACACTGGAAGTCAACCCCTCGCTGGTTAGATCTGACCATAAATAAATCACTTTGGATAGCCACATTCCACCCCACCCCCAGACAAGGAAACCACCGTGAAAACCTCACATTACTTAAGACGGAGGTGGAAAGTTTCAAAGCCCCCATGCTAAAGGATAATGCTGTCCAAGCTGCAAAATCCTTTATTAATGCATTATACGGGCACTCGCAAGAATGCATGGATCGTGCTATTCCAAGCAAAACCAAGACTCACTCCTCTAAGAAAAGGAAACCAGTGTGGTGGACCCCTGCCATAAACAAGCTATACAATAGGAGGAAACTAGTACAGAAGAGAGTAAAATCCCAAGAAGGGAAGACATTCCTGATCAGTATCAGCAAGAAACTACGATCCCTCATAAAATCGTTTAAGGCGAGCTTTGAAAAAAACTTGCCAAGGATTCCAAAGATAACCACAAGGCATTCTTTAGCTATGTCAAGAATCTAAGTGGCAACGCTCAGATCTGCTCGGAGTTAGTGCAGAATGGTACAAAATACACTGAACCAACCGATATTGCCAAGGTCCTGGCAGACAGGTTCAGTGCAAACTTCACCCCCCTCTCACCCCCACAAGGGCCCATAACCATACCAGAAGAATGTACAGCCCATGAAATCAGACAATCAGGTTATAATAGCCCTCTCCAAAGCCAAAAACACAGCATCAATGGGACCGGACGGTGTCCCAGGCTGCGTCCTACACAAGCTCAAAGACAAACTAACCCCTCACCTAAACATACTGTTCAAACTCAGCCTCTTCACAGGCTACGTACCCATAGAGTGGTGCACAGCAATGGTTCTTCCTCTCCACAAAGGTGGAACCACAACAGACCCTGGGAACTATCGCCTATAAGCCTGACTAGCTTGGTCTGCAAGGCTATGGAGAGCATCATCATGGAACTCATTAACAGAAACAGTGGGAACCTCCAAACACTGGACCCTACCCAGTTCGGCTTTAATGGCAGATCATGCCTCCTAAACCTGGTGGACTTCTTTGAGACAGTTACCAGGGCAATAGACGAGGGAAAGGTGGTACACACAGCCTACTTAGACCTCGCGCAGGACTTCAACACCATTCCCCATTTTGGTATTATAGACAAGCTCACCAGCCTGAACATAAACCCCTACGTCACAAGATGGGTTGCCAGTTGGCTCACGGACAGAACCCACATGGTGAGAGTTGCGGGAGCTAGGTCTGACTCTAAACCGATTACAAGTGGCATTCCCCAGGGCTCAGTCCTAGGACCCCTCCTGTTCGGCATATACTTCTCAGAGGTACAGACAAGCACAAGAGGACTATGGCTGACCAAGTTTGCAGACGACTGCAAACTAGGGGCTATAACTGACTCACCGGCTGACACAAACATCCTCCAAAAGGGTCTCACTGAGACGGATACCTGGTGTCAAAATCATGGCCTCAAGCTAAATGCCAAAAAGTGCATAGTTATACCCTTTGGAAATAAAGTACCCACAAACTACCACATAGGTGGTAGTCCCCTAAATACGGAAAACGTAATAAGAGATCTGGGGACGCAAGTAGATAGCAATCTCTCCTTTGATAATCACATTGCCAAAGTGGTTAGAAAATCCTTCTATGTGGCCCACCTAATCACAAAAGGGTTTGCATCCAGAACAAAAGAGGTCACTGTGCCCCTCTACTCATCAGACCCATCACAGAATACAACTCCCCATTTGGGATGTACCTTACAAGACACCTGCAACAGCTGGAAAGACCACAGAAGTACCGCACCAAGAGGATCACTGGCCTCAAACAGATGTCTTATGCAGTTGTACTCGGCTGCATACCGCCTGCTCAGATGTGATCTCTGCCTGACATACAAGGCCATGTCCAACCCAGAATTGATGAACATGCTCCACCTAAAGAAAACCATATCCCTTCGAGCCACACGCTCTATGGATCTAAACCTCACCACAACAATAAATAGGACATGCTGGAGGGATAGATTCCTGTCCCAGGGACTTCCCATGCTTTGGAACAAGATTCCAATCTACATTAGGCAGAACTCCTTGCTACCACTCCAAGAGAAACCTTGACGAGTGGATGGGAAACAGAAAGTTTACCCAGAGGATCACTTCAGTGGCTCTGCTGGACAGATGCACAGGGAACTAATCTATGGGGGCGGTGAAAGCCAACACATTCTGGCTAGGCTTATAAATGCCTTCGGGCAGATAGCCTAATACCTACCTATGAACCAAAGATGCAGAAACCTTTACAAATGCACTCTATGAGCACCTACAAGGATGCATGGATCATACCATCCCTAGCAAAACCAAGAGTCACTCCCCTAAGTGTAGGAAACCAGTCTGGTGGACCCCTGCCATAAACAGGCTATACAATAGAAGTAGGAAACTAGTTCAGAAAAAAAGCAAATCCCAAGAAGGAACGACATCCCTGATCTGTACCAGTAAGAAACTAAGGTCCCTCATAAAATCATCCAAGGCTAACTTCGAAAGAAAAATAGCCAAGGATTCGAAAGATAACCACAAAGCCTTCTTTAGCTATGTCAAGAATCTAAGTGGCAACTCGCAGATATGCTCTGAGCTAGTGCAAAATAGCACAATATATACTGAACTTACAGATATTGCCAACATCCTGGCAGATAGATTCAGTGCAAACTTCACCCCCAAAAGGGCCCACAACAATACCGGAAAAGTGTAGTGTCCCAGAAATCACAGACACACAGGTGAAAACAGCCCTTTCAAAAGCCAAAAGCACAGCATCAATGGGGCCAGATGGTGTCCCTGGCAGCGTCTTGCATGAACTACTGAACGAACTAACCCCCCCACCTTAACACATTGTTCAACCTTAGCCTCTCCACAGGCTACGTGCCGATAGAATGGCACACAGCAACGGTTATTCCACTCCACAAAGGAGGGGCCACAACTGACCCTGGTAACTATCGCCCCATAAGCCTGACTAGCCTGGTCTGCAAGGCTATGGAGCGCATCATCATGGAACTCATTAACAAAGACATTGGGAACCTCCAAACACTTGACCCGACCCAGTTCGGCTTTGTTAAGGGCGGATCATGCCTACTAAACCCGGTTGACTTCTTCAAGACAGTCACCAAGGCCGTAGAGGAGGGGAAGGTGGTTCACACAGCCTACCTTGACCTCACCAAGGCTTTTGACACCATTCCCCACTCGGGAATTATAGAAAAACTCACCAGCCTGAACATAACCCCCTACGTCATGAGATGGGTACCCAACTGGCTTACAGACAGAACTCACATGGTAAGAATAGCGGGCTCCTGGTCCAACTCTAAACCAGTCAAGTGGTGTCCCACAAGGCTCAGTCCTGGGACCCCTACTGTTCGGCATATACTTCTCAGAAGCACAGGCAAACACAGGAGGACTATGGCTAACAAAGTTCACTGATGACTGCAAACTGGGAGCCATAATTGACTCTTCGGCTGACACTGACATTCTCCAAAAGGGCCTTACTGAGGCGGACATTTGTCAAAGTCATGGTCTCAAGCTAAATGCCAAAAAATGCATAGTCATCCCATTTGGGAAAAAACAAAACACCCATGAATTACCACATAGGTGGCAGCCTCCTTAATACAGAAGAAGTAATAAGAGATCTGGGACCCAGGTAGATGGTAATCTCTCCTTTGACAATCATATTGCCAAAGTATTTAGAAAATACTTCTATGCAGCCCATCTAATTACTAAAGGGTTCGCATCTAGAAATAGAGAGGTTATAGTGCCCCTCTACTAGTCATTCATCAGACCCATCATAGAGTACAATGCCCCATTTGGGATGTACCTCACAAGACACTTCCAACAGCTGAAAATACTGCAAAAGTACCTCACCAAGAGGATTACTAGCCTCAAACATATGTCCTATGCAGCCCGATTAGAAAAACTCCGGCTGTACTCAGTGGCATATCACTTACTCATAGGTGATCTCTGCCTGACTTACAAAGCCATGTCCAACTCAGAATTGATGGACATGCTCCACCTAAAGAAATCCAAGTCACTGCGAGCCACTCGCTCTAGTGAACTAAACCTCGCCACAACAATAAATAGAACATGCTGGAGGGATAGATTCCTGTCAGAGACTCCCCATGCTTTGGAACAAAATTCCTAACTACATTAGACAAAGCCCCTCACTAACACTCAAGAGAAACCTTGACGAGTGGATGGGCAACAGAAAATACACCCCTGGGATCACTTCATTGGCTCTCCTCGACAGAGGCTCAGTTAATTAATCAATGGGGTGACAAAAGCTGACATACTCTGGCTAGGCTTATAAATGCCCTCGGGCAGACAGCCTAGTAACTACCTATGAACCTATTTTACTAATTATAATGCACAATGAAGATAATGGAGGCTAGAGGGTCCTGATCTGTACATGACCATTACCTGCTATCCCCTTCAAAATGACCTAACTTCAGTCCCAGGCACTCAAACATAGACTTGTAATAAACTCCAAGATAACCAATACTATGTTATATGGTACAATTCAAAGACTTGGAATATGTTCCAAGTGTATCATTACCTAGTAATAACCAATCCGATGAATCCATCGAAAACTAGAGAGATATCTAAATCTGGTTAAAGCTCACACTAAATTTCAAGCAACACATTCAAATCACGAAAGCTAAAGTCAATAAACTTTTCTTGGTCTAGAAAAAAAATACCTCCACAATGCTGGATCCCTAGAAGCAAGGATATCCTTTTACCACAGCTAGAATAAGAACTCCCACTAATCAACAATACAATCCACCTCCAATATTTACATATTTGTAACGCTCTTTCAAAGACAGAATACTGCAACACCCTACCCCAAGGCCAAACGGCTTCTCACCACTCTAAAGAAATAGCTTCCTTCTATTGTCCATGATATTTAAACTTACCAGTATGGATTCTTTGAAAAGCCAACCCTAGTATAACCAGAGATCACTTTCAATCTCCATACTAAGTCATCAAATTAAAAAAATAGAACACTCTCTGGGTCATGGCCTCCAAAATATGGATATCTATTCCTAAACACTGACTAGCCCACCTCATGAACCAACAAAATGAAACGTTATAGTAAAGGTACCACTACTTGAATTACAACACACTAAGCCATTCACGCCAGTAGTTAGAATCTAATAGTTCATCCTCTGACATATACTCGGAGTGCTTAATACACCCAAGGCATAACATCAATAGTATTACTTATGTGCCTGTGAAACTAAACAAATTATTTTATCAGTGTATTTGTACTACTGTTTAGCAATATATCTATTCCCACCACTTTGTATTTTTTAGACTGCTGTTTGCTTAATAACATTTCGAGCATTAAAGCTTGTTTCAAGCCCTGCCTTAGTGTGCTTTGCATTTTAGCTTTTATATTTTTCCATACCAAGCCTGAAAATGGTCCATCGACATCAGTACTATAAACCAAATGAGAAACAAGCATCCAGTACTTTGGCCAAGACTGGTTTTAGTCCCAAAGAAATAAGTACAATAAAGACAACTCAAACTGATAAATGTATATTTTACTTACTTTGTTGCATGCCTTGAAAGTGTATTTAGTTATAAATGTGTATTAAGAGTTTGAATAGTTCAGCCATTACAGTTGACACAAAACACAATTTGTATTTTTCAGTTTGTTTGGATGTGGTTTAAAAAAAAAAAAGAAACTGAAAAATACTGATTTTTGTCATGTGCTTAATTTAATAAACATAATTCCAGCCTGAAACACAAAGACCTAAATGCATACATAATCTCTGGCTGTACAAGGGGATTTTTTATATCCCCACAAGACTGAACTTAATGTCCGATTTACCTGCATCCAACTGGCCTATGCTTTCCATGGTTGCAGGGACTCCTGTGTGAGGGACGAGCCTTACAGCTACTTTCCCCACTGTTATGCAACCAAGGAATTAAATACGAAGTTGGAAGTATGTGGATTCAACCTGCCCCACATACCTAACCTCTCAACTATACAGGCTTTCGCAGAATGTCCAGATTTTTGGTGTGTTCTTCCTAACATCTGTTCCTTTCTGGCAAATAGCTGAGGATTGAAAGTCATTAAATAATGACAAACATTTGGGTTTAAGACTCCACATCCTTCAGAAAATTCAGGCTAATGCAAAGCTTATTATTCTATCAACTTTCTAAGTTTGTAAGAGTACTATTTATGTTCCTATTTGTCTCCCCATCCATTTTAGGTTTTGTCCAGATTTTTTGCTCCAAGAGGTTGAGAGGTATGCTGCTCCCTATCAGTTTTTTGGCACTGTTTTAGAACAGTACTGCCCCCCCATGTTCAGTAGCAAGGCCTGCCTAAACCCCGCCCAACAGGTTGCCTACATGAATAAATATTAAGATGGTGAGGATGTTAGCATGAATATTCATTCATTACAGGCATGCGGTAAACATTTGACTTTTTGTTAAGGGAATATGGACAATCTCCCTTTATTTGCACATTCTTTAACCTGTATTATTTTGTCAACAGTTGTGCAGAAACTGTTGAGACATAACATCAAGCAACTGCCATTTACATCAAAAGTGAGTGTTACCCCTCTTAGAACTGGTGACTATTAGAGAAGTTAATGAACGTCACGTAATAAACGAGCACAGTAATTTACAATTTTAAAATATGAAAGTAAACTTGATAAAATGTGTAATTTATGGTAATCCACATCTCATCTGCAACTGTACTTGCAGTTGTAACTGTAAACTAACTGAACAGCTGTAATGCAGATGACGAAGTATAGTACTTTCTGCAAAGGAAATACAATTTTTTTGAACTTACCTGACACTCTGTAATGTACATATCACTCTTTAATGAAGAATCATCTGAAATGTGGCAGTACACATGGATTCCGTTACTGAACTGTGTTTAATGGCCGATACTAACACGCAGCAAACGTTATGGATCATTTCTTCTCAAAAATGTAACACATACCCACTTCCCAACAAAGAAATATACACATAAATGAAATGAATGTTTGTGTCTTTCGGCTTTTCCCAGTTAGGGGTCACCACTGCGGTACTCCGGTCCGCTAATGATTGGTAGTTGATTTTTATGTGCCGAGTTACCAGCCCTGATGCACAACCTTCAATGAAGGTACGCCCATTCACACGTCTCCATGCAGAAGACACTCTAGATGAGAATCGAACCGGACAGCGTCTAATTGTGAGGCGACAATGCTACTGCAGCACCGAATGTAAGGTGCATTATTCCTAGCACCCAGAGCCAGTACACAACAAAAGAATATCAATCCAAGTTACAGATGGCTGAAAAAATACACACAAAAACAAATCACCCATTTGCAGATAGAGGGACTGCTCAAAGTGCATTATTTTGTACTTTTTATCTTTTTCTAGACTATTTTTTTTAACGTCGTCTCTGCCTAACAGGCCATTATTTAAGTTATATTTGATTTTCTTGTTATTGTCGAACTTCATTGTTAAAATTAATAAACATAATAATCTGAATCTGATCTTTTCAACCTCTGGCTTCAAGAGTTTGTGGCAAAGATATCCATGTATCTCACAAATATTTTTTTCCCTGTGCTTTTTGCAGGGGGGCCAGCCCCACCCCTGCACCCCCGTGCATATAAATACAATTATACAATGACCCCCCCATTACTATTCCAAAACGTACACGCTGGCCAATGTAAACCCCACAATATACCAATGGAAAAAGCTCCGATCGCCCGGACTTTTCTCTGTTGGTACAAAGTGCTCAAAACATTTTTTTTTTTTTAACAAAAAAGAGCAACGGAGACTTTCTTTTCTCTGTTGCTTCCGTTTCAAAACATCGATGTACTGGGTATGCATGGGACGCAAGTCCCATACGTATGCTCAGTACATCAAAACAAGGAAACAGTGTACCATAACAAGTAGAACAGTTGTGTCTTTCGGCTTTTCCCAGTTAGGGGTCACCACAGCGGAACTCCGGTCCGCTAATGATTGACCATAGATTTTTACGTGCCGAGTTGCCAGCTCTGATGCACAACCTTCAACGAAGGTACGCCCATTCACGCATGTCTCCGCACAGAAGACGCTCTAGCTGAGAATTGAACAGGACATCTTACTGTGAGGCGACAACGCTACCGCAGCACCACCACCGCAGTAACAAGAAGAACAGGAATGCACCGATATACAAAGACATTATTTAAGAAAAGTATTTTTTTCTTAAATAATGTCATTGTAGAATAGCAATAACAAGACTCCGTTGTGGTGGTATACAGAAAAAGCAAAGCCCTCGTGATTAAACCACATCAACCGTGGGTATATCTTCAATATACCACACCAAGTCATCGGTTATTGCTTAAATATACCAACTCCGAGATCGCACAACTTTGAGGAAGCAGGTAAACTACTCGTGATATCACAAGCAAAGCTACATGACAGGCCAATCATGCATCATTGCATGCTACATCACAGCCATTAGGCATGTCGATCACTAAGGCCAATGCCCATTCCTGAGTGAAATGCTGGAAAACTATTGTAAAACATTGCCATTTGGGGGGGTTCGCAATATTTTAAGATATTTGGCTCTTACATAAACTGACTGATAATAAATTCAAACTGAACATACAGCCCATTTCATAGCTCTCGGCTCAAGAATCAGGAGCAAAGTCAAAAATAAAACACCCAAGAACAGGAACACATTTTTTTAAAGGTTACTCATTCAATTAAAGAGAGCAAACGGTTTTCCAACACGTTTTCTGAACAGTAAGAAATATGAAACTCTAAATTCTTACACTGCTGACCAACTGCAATGCTCAGGTATTCTACTAGATGTAAAAAAATAAATAAATAAAAAAAACATTATGGGAGCAGGGTAAAAATATGGGTTATTGGATAGCTCTGAAACTCTTAGCACAAAAATGTGTACAGTTTGAGAGGTATGGTATTGTGTACTGCAACTAGGATACAAAACCAGGGAGAACAGGGTCTTGCTATTGGGTATTTTTTTTTTAATAAGTGAAAAGAAAACATTGCTTCATTTTGAAAGACCATCAAATACAAAGCCTTTCAAGAAAAGGTGTCAAGCAACGGAACGACTCATTTAGTTGTATTTCTAAAAATGACATAGGTCAAGATGGCCTCGGGTTGTAAAGGCACCAAAAATAGGACCGACCTTAAAGACAGTAAGGAATAAAAAAAAAAATCAGAATAGCTAACATTTATACGTGTTGATCTCTTGTAATACATTCAGACCATAACAACATCCTTTACTATTAAATTCACTGAACAGTTTAAAAAATGCAAATTATAGTTTCTTTTGTAACAGTAGTCACAACGCTTCGAATTTATTCAGCACAGCCATTAACTTAAACGCACAGCTCCTTTCAGTGAACACTTTGTAAACATACACAAATCCTAATCAGCTTCAGTTTAGTGTTAACACGTTACGTTCAACACAAGAAACTCGCGTGTAACTATAAAAAAAATTAAACTACTTTCTTCCATGAACTACTTTATGTAGACGTGACAAATCTACTACAGTCATTTTGCACGCACACTTTTAAGAAAAACTTCAGAAACGCTGCGTACGTTATGCACGCATTTACAGCTACTCGCCTCCTCCATGAGCTGCAGTGCAGGGCGGCCAAAGTGACACACCCAGTGGAAAATGGTTGCGACCGCGCACAAGCTCCCCAAAAATGGCTTGAAGCTGCAGTCACGGGCAATCTGTAAATCGGCTTCACGGTGGAAGGGGAACATCAGAAGGACACAATTTGACAAGCCCGGTCGTATTTAATCACAGTAATTCACGTGCCACGTTATTAAAAGGCAAGAGATGGAATAGTTCTGCGTTTGCCATTCAACAACCAACTATTAATAATAAAGATTGCGCAGATGTGTTTCTTCATAGTTTCGGTGCCTTTTAAATGCGGCAGCGGAACTCCCTACAGATTTTATCATCGTAATAGGTAAAGTCAGTTTGTTTGGTGCAATATGGTTACGATAAAAAATACTGCTCAAACAGTGTGGTTAAATGTAAACAAGATGGCGCCAGCCGAGTCAGGTGATTGCTTCCTCTGTCTTTCACTTAACCCCTCCCCAAAGCCTTGGTGAGCGCCATTTTGCGTCATTACACAATTGAGTTAAATAACAGCTACGTTGTTGTCACATATGTTTTCTCAAGTCTGTTGGGCAGTGTAAAGGCTCTGAAAAGGTTTGATAGTTGCTGATTGGTTTTCGGCAGAGTCAGTCACGCTACTGCTTTTTGTAACGGGTTTAAGATAGAAACCTGAAATGACGTGTTTTGGTTTAAAGCTACAATCTTGATTCATTAAAAATAATGAATGAAAAAGCTCATGTTTACAGCACAGTTAGAAAAAACATTATGGTGTAATTGTGTAGCAGAGATGAGGACGTTTTGTGCGACTGGAAAAAAAAGACCTTCACTGTTTATGAACAGTATAGTAGGCCATGACGTAGTTTAAAATAATAGACTCTGGATTTTGATGGGGATATATTATTTGCTGTACGTGACACTTAAGAATGTTGTTCACTTTTGTGGAACACCTATTTGACACGATGCAAGTCTCTAAAATCACGTTTTTATATAGTGAACACGCAACAGGAGCTTACCTGATCAGTGATTTCTGTAATTCTACGCCAACTTCCACGGTATAGCTCCACCCTCTACAACAAGGGTAGTACCCTCAACCCGGTCCCCACCCCACATCAAAGCACCGTATAAGTAAAATACTCGCAGCTATAGTACGTGTTTTTTTTCCCTCTACATTTTTAAGGTATATAGTGTAATTTCATTTTTTAACCAAGTATAGGGTTACCACCTGTCCCACTTTGCGAGGCACAGTCCCTCTTTGGGCAGTTGTGTCCTGCAAAGTAATTGAAAAAATGTCAAATGTCCTGAGATTTTAGGACAAAAATATTTCCTATATTTTACGTAATAGTTGCATAAAACAGTTATTCTGTTTTTGAAACACATAAATGTTATAAGAAACAGAATAAGCAACTAAAATGCTACAATAATAAGCATTTATTTAGGCAAAAAGTGAAGTTCTGTCCTTTGCATTGGCCATGGGTATGTTTTGCCTTACAAAGTCTGACATTTGCACAATGTCCCACTTTGGGCATTTGAAAGGTGGTAATCCTAACCAAGTAGGCAGGTTTGACAAGACCCTTTTCAGCTACTTACGCAAGGCCCACGGTGCAAAGTAGAATAAACAAAACACTTAATTCATTGCTTACATTTGAAGCTAAAGTAGTAGTGTGTAGAATAGTTGTACTGTACGCTGATCCTTAATAGTGATTATTGAAAACTTTTTTTCATAATATTGACTGATTAAATTGTACGATCTGTCATATCAAGTCTGAGATGTAATACAATGTGGTGAATGGAAATTGGGATTATTTAACCCAAAAATAAAGCAAGTACTTAAAGAAAAGTTTTTTCAAGCCTGCGTGGACACCCATACAGGAGTAGCACTAGATTTTGGGTTACACTGTTGTACCTTTTAATAAATGACCACAGTTTGCAGTTTTTAGATGTCGTTTGCTACGCGGATGGCAGTCTCCTTCCTAGATGTGGAAACATTGCATTACAGATGTAAAAGGTCACAGGAATGTTTCAGTAAACTCTTAATGACTTAAATGTAAACCCGTACTTGATTTTTCGTCTTATTAGTTTTCTGATTACTTGCCTTTTCTGTTTGGAGGAGCCAGAATTTACCCAAGCATTCAGTAGGGATAGTTGGATATACAAAATAAACGTTTAACAGTTGGATATACAAAATAAGTATGAATCTTTACAATAAGTTTGATATACAGTGTAAAGTAAGTTAATTCCAAGTGTACGTAAATAAGGGAAATACATAACATGTTCAGTATATACAGTCCTTGCAACTAGGCGATGTAGTGCTATAAAAGCAGTTACATTTTGACAATGCTGTAATAGATGTTTTTAACGTTTGAATGGTTTAATATTTTTAATATTTTGGCAGCTTATGATGGGTAGGGTCTTTTCTTCTATGGCTAGTTTGAATCTAGCTCTTTAACAAAGTGTATTTTATTGGTTGTTACTGAGCGAGTAATTTTGAACTCTTAATTGGAGTAATATATTTTCATGGGTGGGCAGTAACTTTGTGTAATTTTGAAAATTAAAGTGTTCCGATAAGTCGTGTAAGTAATGTGCCTTTTGGGACATCACAAAAACTTTGTAATCTCTTGCAAAATATACAGATATTTCACTAGGTCTGTTAACTACATAGTCTATATTGACACAAGCATCAGGTGCTTCCATTATCAAAAAATATCATAGTCACAGACCTGAAATGTACATGTTTTGTAATCTTTGCTTCTTCGCAAAACATCTTCCTCCTTCAAACTACCTTATTTAGTCTTTTGAGTTATTACTTTAACTGCACATAAACAGCACCATTGTATATATCTGAGGAATACAAGATGTTCCCCTTTGTCACTGAGAAAGGTACCTTAGTTTCTAATCTTTCGAGTTCTTGCATTGTAGCTACTGCCCAGTTCTCGCATACAATCTTAAATCAACACAACCACTAATTTCATTAAGGTCCTATAGTCAAGCTGCCTCACATTAGTTTATCTTTTGCTTTGCCCTAGCCACTACACTATACTTTCATTAAGAATTCCCATGCTGTTTAACTCTCTCTTTCACAGCAGTCCCTACAAAGCTGACAGCTTTTTCCAACCAAGTTTCATGATCTTTTATCTTTATTTGCACATAAGGCAGGCAGGCCAAATAGTAAAGAAGGGAAAGTGCACCAAATACATTTAGCAACCTTGAATGTATTCTTCAGAATTGTACTTTTCAAATACAAATTTAAGAGTATGACCAAATCTTTCATAGCTTACTGTAATTTTTAATTTGTGTGCATTAGTTGTGACTACTCCAGCACATTGAAGAACTGCTACTCCTCTTCTACTACATTAAAAAGTGATGTATAGTAGTAGTCAGCAATGCTATTGGAACAAAAGACTCTCCTCAAAATAAGTGAAATGCTGGAATATAAAGTGAACAAAACTCAACAGTAAAAAATACAGCAAAACATTGTTTTTTGACTGGGGAGCTCTCCTGTACCACATACCATCTCTGCTTTTTTATACATGTGAATTAGGGTCATATGATCTTGAACTCGAAGAAAGGGAGCAGTTGCTAGAAAACCAATCGGTTCTGCCTTACTCTACAGTTATGGATCCTCAGGATAAAGCATAGTAATTCTGTTAAAAACAAATCTTTCCAAAGTCTGAAGTACCTAAGAAAGCAAACACAAGTGTACTGCTCAGACATTCTGCAAAAAAACAGTGAGAAGCCCAGTTAGGCAGGATGCCAGAGAGATGAACAAAACCTGACAGCATAGTTCTAAGAAGTGGGTTATCATTTAAGGGGTGTAGAGTACATCTCTGCTAGGGAAATAAGAATCTGGAAACAGAGTCCTTGCATTTTTCTCCCCTTTTGACATGTATGTGATAGCCATTGTTTTCTCATCTTCCCTACATACAACTAGTCAGCATTTGGAGATATATCCCCACATGCATATTGTCTGCAATCAAATCATCTTTACCTCCTTGGTCACGGCAACCTCCTACACCTTTCCGTTCCTTACTATGCACATTGAAAGCCCCCCCCCCCCTTCTGTGTTGGCAGTCAGAACAGCTCCTGCCCTATCCCCGCCAATGCATATGATTCTCTGACTTTCAAGTCTAAGTATTCCCCCTGTTTCTTCTGCTATTAGTCGTAGGTTCATAGGTTCATACTAGGCTATCTGCCCTAGGGCATTTATAAGCCTAGCCAGAGTGTGTTTGGCTTTCACCACCCATTTTAAATGAATTTTGCTATGCCCTTTTTTGAGGTTAGTATACTGTGCCTCTGTCTAACAGTGACACAGAAGTGATACCCGGGGTAAACCTACTATCTCCCATCCACTCATTAAGATTCCTCTTTAAGAGAGTCAATGAGGGACTCTGCCTAACCTGGACTGGGATTTTATTCCAGAGTGAATGGAGCCTCTGGGTTATGAATCTGTCCCTCCAGCATATCCTATTTATTTCAGTGCTGAGGTTTAAGTCTCTCAAGCGCGTAGCTCGATGGGATTTGGATTTTCTGAGGTGCAGCATGTCTATTAATTCCGGGTTGGACATGGCTTTATACGTCGGGCACAGATCGCCTCTGAGCAGGCGGTATGCCACTGAGTAGAGCTGGAGTTTTTTTAACCGGGCAGCATATGGCATCTGTTTGAGCCCTTTGATCCTCTTGGTGAGGTACTTTTGGGGTCTTTCCAGTTGCTGCAGGTGTCTGGTAAGGTACATCCCAAAAGGGGCATTGTACTCAATTATGGGCCTGATGAGGGATGAGTAAAGAGGCACGATGACCTCCCCTGATCCAGATGTGAATCCCTTCATGATTAGGTGGGCTATATAAAATGCTTTTCTAACCACTTTGGCCATGTGGTTGTCAAATGAGAGATTGCTATCAACTTGGGTCCCCAGGTCCCTAATTACTTCTTCTGTACTTAATGGATTACCACCTATGTGGTAATTTGTGGGCACTTTGTTTTTGCCAAAGGGGATGACTATACACTTTGGCGTTTAGCTTGAGGCCATGGCTCTGGCACCAGTTGTCTGTTTCTATGAGGCCCTTTTGTAGGATGCTTGTGTCGGCTGGAGAGTCGATTATGGCGCCCAGTTTGCAGTCATCTGCGAACTTGGTCAGCCACAGTCCTTCCGTGTTAGCCTGTACCTCCGAGAAATATATACCGAACAAGAGAGGTCCCGGGACTGAGCCTTGTGGGAAGCCACTTGTAACTGGTTTGGAGTCTGACATGGCTCCAGCAATTCTAACCATATGGGTTCTGTCCTTGAGCCAGTTTGCAACCCATCTAGTGACATAGGGGTTTATATTTAAGCTGGTGAGCTTATCTATAATGCCCGAGTGGGGTATTGTATCGAAGGCTTTTGCAAGGTCCAGGTAGGCTGTGTGGACCACCTTCCCCTCGTCAATGGCCTTGGTGACTGTTTCAAAGAAATCGACCAGGTTTAAGAGGCAGGATCTGCCCTTAACAAAGCCGAACTGGGTAGGATCCAGTGTCTGTAGGTCCCCAATATCTTTATTTATGAGGTCCATGATGATCCTTTCCATAGCTTTGCAGACCAAGCTAGTCAAGCTTATGGGGCGATAGTTTCCAGGATCCGTTGAGGCACCACCTTTGTGGAGAAGGACCACTGTTGCTGTACGCCACTCTTTGGGTACATATCCTTTAGTAAGGCTGAGATTGAACAGTAGTTTTATGTTTGGGTTTAGCTCTTCTTGGAGTTCATGTAGGACGCAGCCCGGTACACCGTCTGGTCCTATTGATGCTGTGTTTTTTGCTTTGGAGAGGGCGGCTCTTACCTGAGCATCTGAGATATCAGGGGGGGCAGCACTCTGCTGGGATAGATATTTGCCCTTTTGGTGGGGAAGGGGGGGGGTTTGCACTGAACCTGTCAGCTAGGATGTTGGCAATGTCTGTGGGTTCGGTGTATTTTTTGTCATCTTGGACTAATTCTGAGCATATCTGGGAATTCCCACCCAGGTTTCTAACATAACTAAAGAAAGCCTTGTGATTATCCTTAGTGTCCTGTGCAATTTGTCTCTCGAAGCTGGCCTTAGACGATTTTATGAGTGCCCGTAGTGTTTTGCTAATACTGATCAGAGATGCCTTCCCTTTTTGGGATTTTGCTCTATCATGTAGTAGCTTCCTCCTTCTATTGTATAGTTTGTTTATGGCTGGGGTCCACCAGACAGGATGCCTAACTTTGGAGGATTGGGTCTTGGTTTTATTTGGGATTGCATGATCCATGCATTCCTGAAGGTGTTCATAGAATGCGTTTATAAAGGATTCTGCGGTCTGGACCGTATTTTCCACAGGCCCGGGGGCTTTGAAGGATTCCACCTCGTTTTTGAGGAGTGTGAAATTTGCTTTAGAGAAGTTTTTCACTGTGGTTTCCTGGGCAGGGGCTGGGGTCGGGATGTGAATATCTAGTGAGATTAGTTTATGGTCTGATCTTACCAGTGAGGGATACACTTCTGGTCTGGAGCATAGAGTCCCCATGTTGGTGATGATCAGGTCCAGTATGTTTTCCCCTCTTGTGGGAGTGGCAACAAGTTGTTCCATAGCATTTGAGTTTATAAATTCTAGGAACCTTTGGGCTAGGGTGTTGGAGCTAGAGTAATGCTCCCAGTCTATGTTAGGGTAGTTGAAGTCGCCCAATATAATGGTGTTTAGAGAGACCTTCATATTTCCAGTGTTCTCAGGAAGGCCGAGTGGGGTTCCTGGGTTTGGGAGGGTGGTCTGTAGCAGGCTATAAACTGGAAGGCAGTTTTACCCACTGTTAGTTGCACATGAATAGTCTCTGATGCTTCGTGCTGTGCCACCAACCTGGAGGTGTGGGTATCTTTGACGAATATTGATACTCCCCCTCCTTTTGTGGTTCGGTCCAAGTTTTGGGGCTGAAAAACATGGTATGAGGTATAACCTGGTAGTACTGGGGTGCTCTCGGGAGCCTTGAACCAGGTTTCTGTTACTGCACAGATATCGATGTTCTCCATGCTGAGGAGAGTTTCGAGTGCATGCATCTTGAGGTTTAGACTTCTGGCGTTGAGTAGCATTACTCTTAGTTTCTTATCCCTTGTGATACCTATGGAGGTGGGTTTGTCTTTTGAGCCTTGCCTAAAAAAGGCACTATGGGGGTGGCAAGAGCCTTTGCCAGTATCCAAAAGCCCAGGGGTGATGGGTGCAAGCCGTCCCTAGCAAAGCATCGTGGCTTGTCAAGCATGTCATCCCAGGCAGACAGGCATTGGATCCCCTTTGAATGACACCAATACTTAAGCCAATTGTTGAAATTGATCATCTTGTCTTCATATTGTGGCATCATTCTTGGTGAGGGTAAGATGCTACTCAAGGTCAGGGTCATACTGGCCTGGGCTACATGCTCAGAGAGCTTCTCTATGTCTCTCTTCATGTTGTCCAGGGAGGTACGTCTCAGGTCATTCACACCAGCATGGACAATGACTGAGTCATATTTGTACTTGCCTTGGAGTGACCTGAGTGCTTGTGTTATGTGGCGGATCCTAGCACCCGACAGGCAGCTCACCGTGACCTTCTCCTTGTTCAGCCTGGTGAGCGGGACGTCAGTGTGCCTGACGATAGTCACCTATTACAAGTGTATCAGGTGTGTTGTTTAGCCTTAAGGGCTGTGACTGTTTGGCACACTGGCTTTGTGAGCTATGTGTTGCACTTGTTTTGTTTTGGGGTAGCGGTTGCTTGGGTGTTTGTTTTGGAGGTCTCTGCTGCTTAGGCAGATATTTATTTAGAGCCTCCAAGTATGTTTTTGTGTGTTTGTGTTTGGTTTGCTGTCGTGGTAGGTCTATGTGAGACTGGAATTGTAGTGAGTGTGGTTTCCTTCTCCTCCTGACTGGTTACGCCAGTACTGAGTTGAGAGAGCTTAGCCTCCAGTTTGACTATATGGTTGCATCTCTCACATGTGTTGGAATTTGTTGGGAGGAGGAGAGGGTTGTCTGTGTACATGAGGCAGTTGTAACATTGCCTCAAGATTCCCGGATTCACCAGCTGGACCGGAGAGGAGATTGACAACTGACCTTTAGACATGCTAGAATAGTATTGGGAATTCCTTTATAATTGAAAAAAAGGGCCAATGGGAAACAAAGTACTCAAGGGGAGTTTGTGAGGGTGTAGTGCTTTTAATTTTTTAGTGCTGACTTATATAATTGCTTTAGTGAGCAAGTGCCAGGCTTTAGAGTGGGAATAGGGTGTTTATTATGAGAACTAGATCATTTCTAAGAGAAAAAGTGAAGAGCAGACTTTGTGGAGCCGAGAATGGTTTAAACTCAATTAAGCGGCGCTGCCGATGCTGCGCTATGTACAAAGCCGTGCTAAAGCGGGTTTTATACAGGGGGACTTGAAAGAGCTAGAAATTGGCCCAAAACGGCCAATAGACTACCAGATTCTTGTGCTGGGAACACTCCTCCAGGATCCTTGATGTCTGTGATAGATTGTGGGCTGCAAATTTTAAAAAAAGTGTGTGTGTGCGTGCATGCGCATGCTTTCCCAGGGCTACACTTCCCCCGAGGGGCTTAACTGCTCCATATACTTGTTTTGTGATGATACTTCTCCATTTCTTACCTGCTAACTAATGCTATTGGAAGTATCTCCATTCCCTAGTCATGTACATCTTTCTCAATATTCTTTCAGATGTAGTGGATGTGTGTGTGGCTCCCAAACATGGAGCAAAGTCTAGAAGATTTATAATTTTTGCTTTAGAAGTGTTTGCATAGGTATTTTTATTACCCAAGCAAACTCCCAACATTTGTACTCTACCTGAAGAAAAATTCTTTGAAGTTTAATGGGGAAGACTGAGGTAATTGGGAATGTATTTTGTGTGAGTGTAATGACCTGGCAGACTTTAAAAATTCCCTGCAGATTATTCTGTCAGAAATGCTGAGTGAGCAAATTGGTGTAATTAAGGAAATTTATTTTTTTTGAGCTGTGATACTGAATCAGACTTGCCCAGGCAAAGTAAGGCCTTACTGAGTTTAATTATGGTGACTGTGAAAATAACAATTACTAGAAAATGGAAATCCTAGTCTAAACAAACTGTACTAGAAGTAATGCATATATTAACAGTGATAAAAGAACTGGAAGTAGGATCTTTAGAAAAGGGTAGGACCAAATTGCAATAATAAAAATGGAAACTGGTAACAATACATGCAGAATGTTTTGGATGAGGCGGAATGATGTTTAAGGGAAGGCAGGAATTGAATGAACTGTAATGTTTGACAATTATTATATAGAAGGTTATGTGATGTATACTATTTTAATATGTTTTGTTTTCATTAATAGAAATGTATGATTGCCTATGTCATAAGTGATAAATTCAATAAAGATGTTTCTTGTTTAAAAAAAAAGCCGTTTAGATGCTTTATCAGTGTAATGTTCTGCAGTTCTTCCAAAGTTACGTGAGACCAAAGGCTGTCCTATTACTATCCCCGCTTTCTAGGGTGTTCAGACATCATGTTTTCCAATAAAAAGTATACCCTTCAGACTATACCTCACTTAACTCTGTGATTAACTGTATTGCTAAATTGAAACTTCTGCCTTTAAAATGCTCGTTTTGCATGTATGTATTTTCTGATGTATTTTATATTGAGGTCTTGACTGAAAAGGATCAGATGACCAGTTTGCTCACCTAGTAAACAAACTGTAAAATGAATTATGCAATAAAAGGTCAATAGTATTGTGAAGATAGGTGAAGGCTGCCAGCCTAGCCAGATAGAATTCTGTAGATAATGCTGTCATTTGTAAATATTAATGTAAGCCACATGCTTGTTCTCTTAAATGTGAAAAGACTGCATTGGATATTGAACTGCAAAAATTTAACAGTGCACTTTGATGTAAGAAAGCTAAGTCAAGCATTTTATGGATGTCTTTTGATGTCAAAATTTGGAGCCAATATATCTGGATGAAGGAATTCTGCCTGTTGTTTTGAGGCCAGAGTTAATGGCTAGACTTTGCATGTATAATTTCTTTTATTGCTCTGGTTCCTGACAAGCTGCAAGATCAAAGGGGCTATTAACCTCTGAGAGTCTGTTAGCCTGGGAACCAGAAAGAAATGATGTAATCTGAAGTGAATCAGTGGTACTGTGTTGTCAATTTAAGGACAGAAAGAATGAAAACATGAGTGCATTTGTCTTGAGACCATCCAACATCATCAGCACTGCCTGTATATGCAAGTAGGATCTTGGACTTTAATGTTTCTCTTGGATATAGCTAGAAAATAGGAAGATTAGGCTAGTTTGTTTTTCTGTGATGTCAGAACTTCTCTCCGGTATCATTTTAAGTATTTCTCTGTGATCCCTGAACTCTTGACTAGCACTGTGTAGTAAGAAGTATTGTCTCGTGTTTTTATTATTTATTAAATATTTTTTAAACCTTTCAGCTGTGGCTGTTTTGTGTGGAGAGAGTTTAGGCTCCAAGAGTACACTGCATGTATATTGTGATACCGTAGCAAGTCACTCCAAATAAGTCTTGACTGGTTGCACTTACCATTTGGATAATAATATTGCACAGTAATAATTGGACACCCTTCATAAGGGCCTTTGAGTAGCTGATAAATATTAGTTGGGTAGTGGCAGTGATTTCTACCGTATAATCTGGGTAAAAGGGGCACAGCTGGAGAACCTGTGCCAGCCTTCCCCAGGAGTGTCTGTGTGGCTGTATATAACTCTTACCTCAGTGTGTGTGTCAGCTACTTGGGATGGGACAGGAAGCACTGGTTGGACAGAGAAGGTGCTGGAGGTTTTAGCTTGCCCACTAGGCTGAGATCTGGACCCTATAGCTGTGCCAGTGGGGAGTCTTATTGGGGACCTGGAGAGAAAGGGAGAAACCAGCCCCAGACTGACTGTGATCTCTGTGTGCTCTTAAGGAAAATTGTACTTTACTGTGTGTGTATTTATTATCCTTTCCCTGTATGGACACCCCTCACTGGTGTTAGTGGTGAGTATCGAAGCTCCTTGATTGCTGGGCCAGTGCACGGGCATCACAAGTATTGTAAAACATGCACATGGATTGGATGCTCCGATTAGTGTACCCATTGTAAATTGATCATATCCCAATAGAAAGTCCAGCCTTTCTATTGAAATATACAAATTACAACAGCAACAGTGTATTTTACAAGACATACAACAAAATATGACAAAAATCAGAGACATTATACTAAAGTCAGGACAGTTGAGGAATATGATTACCGGAAGTATGATCGTTTGTACTGCTGGTAACCATAACTCATTTGTCTGTAGTCTTTTAGAATGTCCCTGATTTTATTAATATATACGTAAAATAAACCCAATAAGACCACCACAGCTGAAGTTTCCAGTTTAATAAAAAATAGACCAGCGCTTTCATATAGACAAACTACACTTCATCAGATCTTAAAACAAGTATCACTTCACAGCATATATATAGTAAAATCCTAACACTCAATTTAAACAATTAATCAATTAACAGCAAGTTTAATAGCAATTTAAAACAATTCAAACATTATTCCTTTTAAAATGACTAGCATCAAGTTGTGGTTTAACACATACATTATTATTAAGTCCTGGATAAATGTGTGCTTGCATTCTTAAAATCCATCCAAGCTTAACCTGTTCTAAATAATTATCTCCTCCTCTTATATTTATTATAACTAGTTGTAAGACTCTAAAACTAAAGCTATGTGTGGTAAACACCATAATATGTTTGGCTGTAACATTTAATGTGTTTTAATTCCTGACATCATACAAATGTTGGCATACCCAATCCCTAAGACATTTCAAGGTCTTACCTACATAGGAAGAGTCGCAGTCATTACAATTAACTAAATATACTAAATTTGTTGCATTACAGGAGGTATAGAACCTAGGTTCGAACTCAAAGTTTAAAGTAGGGTGACTATAATGCTGAGTCTTGCATATTGCATCACATATTTTACATTTCATACAAGGGAACATACCCAGTTTTTGTCCCTGAACTAATCCCCGTTTATCTCTACATAATAAACGTTTAACATTCTGATTATTCCTATAGGTAAACTAAACCTAGGTACATCACCTATAAGCTTAGCTGTGTCTCTGCTGTTAAAAAATGCCAATTCGTTTTGATTATATTGCACATCTTACTATTATCATTGGCGTATTTCGTAATAAAATAAACCCTGTCATCATTATGCTGTTTATTTGATCCTCTAGAGGATACAATTTCCTGCATCCTTGAAAAGTTCATATTTTATTTTACAGACGTTAGATCCCTTGTAACCTCTGTCCAAAAACAACTGTTTCAAGGAATCTACTTCACCCTCCATGTCTGTTTTATCCATACAATAATATTAAGGAACAAATGCTTGGGGTGCATGCTACTGTAGTCTAATAGGCTATTTTGCCAACGTGATTTACGAAATAAGCCAGTAGAAGTAACCCCTGCTACATCTTTGCGAACCGACTCATCCAAAAAGTCCACTTGCTCAAAAGAATATGTCACAGTAAGCCTTAGGAAATGCACGGTCGATTCTAAATATGTTATAAACTCAGATAAAAGGGAAGGCTCACCATCCCATAGCAAAAAACATTGTCCACAAAGTGTCTGTATAGCTTTTATATGTGAACTAAGCTCATTCCTAAACAAATGCTGCATTTCCTTATAATGGACAACTAAATTAGCGTACGAATTTGCACACAGGATGCCCATTGCGACACCCCATTGCTGTAAATAGATCTTGTTGTCAATACATAAACACATTATTGGATAAAATCAAATCCAATAACGTGCATATCAAGATCACTTCATCATTGCACATGTCCCTCATATCATTCAAAACCTCCCTTAGCCTCTATACCATAGGTATTGGGGATTGAGGTAAACAAACTTTGTACATCTAAAGTGACCATTAAACAATCACTTTAAGTTTCTCTCCATGCTCATTCAAATCATTCAAAAAATGTGTACTATCTCTTAATATGGTGGGTATTCTCCTAACCAACGGCCCCAATTTACTTTCTACATAAATAGAAATGGGATCTGTGGCCCACCCACTACCATCAACAATCTGTTTCAAGGGGGGTTGTAAGGACTTATGAACTTTAGGCAAGCCCTTGATAAAGGGGATCATAGGATCTTCCACGCTAAAAAAAAGAATAGTCTCATCAAATTGTCTACACATGTAGATCATATAAGGTATCCTTAATATTTCTTATAATAACTTCACATTGAGAGCGACGTAAAAGTCTACAAGTACTAGCTTAATTCAATCTTTTACACACAGCCCGATCATAGTCCTGTCTATTCATAAGGACCATCGCCCCTCCCTTATCACCAGGTCTAATAGTTAACATTGCATTATTCTGTAAAGAATGTAAAGCTTGTTTTTCATCTAAACTCAAATTATAAAAAGCACCTCTATGTTTACTATAGAAGCTTTCATAAACATCCCTCTCACAGGCTCTAATAAACAAATCAACATGAGCTGGCAAAGCAGGAGTAAAAACTTTTTCTTCTAAATGTATTGTTATCCTGCTGTAAATTATTTCTAAACAGTTTTAAAGCAAGCAACATTGCGACCAAAAAGTCTCAGGTCAGTTAATTACTCACTCACATTAGTATTAGTGGAAGGTATAAAAGTTAAACTTTTGTTGGTACTTTTCCATTAAACCCCTACCACGTCTTTGTGCTGCTGATGCTGCTGTGGTTTGCCAGAATCTACTCATTCATTCAGGACTGACAAATTAATAGCCAGTTCCCGAAGGTTATAACTCTGAAACTCAAATGGATGCCATTATGTAGTGACTTTAATCTGCAGTCCGTTGAAAAAGTACAGATTTTAAGATGAACAGACCAAAAATAGGAAGTACATAAACGCCAACAAACTAAATTAAACCACTTAGAAACCCACCACCTACCAACATACAACTACTTTTTCTTGCATGATGTAGAAGAAAAACGAAGCTTATAAATAAGAAAGACCTTTCTAAAATTGTGGGCAGTAAGCATTAACTTTTTTTTTTTTTTTTTGACGTAAGACAGGACCATAACCACCAGGGATGGAGAAAACTGATTGTTATTAAACTTAAGGATTTTGTTTTATAGTTTTAAACCTCGGTTTGCATAATGCATCATGGGCATTCAAATAAAAAACGTCTATTGCCCCTAAGTTACTTTGCCATTAGCGCCTTAAGAAAACTGGTAAAGCAAAAACAAATGAGAAGTCCCCTACATGTTTCCATGTTTTTATTAATCAGAAGCATTACATACAAATAATACATTAAGTACAACCTGCATGCTTGGAGCAATGCTGACTTTTTTCTCCAGTTGATACCGAACCTGTGTAATTTATCAGCCTGACCATGCATATCTAGCATACTCCAGTGGGCATATACTTTAGCGCCAGCAGCGTGAAGACGTGGTAGGGGTTTAACGGAAAAGTACCCTTTTGTTCAATAAAGAAGTCTCAGCTTCAGTAAGCACATAGTCCGATAGGTTTACATCCAAGTTATTCATTGTCTCATTTTTCTGTTTGGAACAGGTCTCTCTTCTGAATATTTCCTCTTTCGCCAACCTCGACTCATTGGTTGTGGTTGTTGAGACAGCCGTTGTTTTACCAGTAACAGTAAAAAACTGTCCGAAGTATATGGAGAAAGTTGTTTCAGCCTAGTTCCTGTATAAATCATGTTAATCACTTGCTGGTTAGGCGGAGGGGTGGAACCTGGTTCATTTCAACGCTGAGACACAGTTGGTTGTGAATGGTTGTCACTCTGCCGAACTTCCAAGCTCTTACTATTAGCATCGGTAGAAGATAGTACTGGAATGCTCGTTAACACAGAGCCCAACGTGTTTGAGGGAGCCACACTTTGTTCAAACTGCATAGAAGCATTAGTAGCCTTCGGCCAAGTGAAAACATTCCCAGAGCAGAAGTCATTGAAATCCCTCTACAGCTTACGTTGTTTAGTTTGCTGCAGTTTATTCTCATTTATAAACATGGGGGGGGGGGGGGCATCAGTATTTTTACATGAGTGCAAGCACCCTGCCCAATCTACCCGAAAGTAGCTCCCACATCTCTAAATTACAGCACACTGATTCAGATAGGATGGTCCCTTTGCTGTATACATCTCCATTTATTTTGTCAAGAATTCCAGACAAACCCAAAAAGACAACTGATCAACACCATGGGTTGTTTTAAAGTATTACCCTAGTTTAGCTGTCTGTGCCACCTTTATTCTCATCTAAAAAACTAATTAAAAATACCAGTTCTTGTTATTGTACTCGTGTAATACAATAACTGCCGTCTACCTGTTGTCTCTTCCTTGAACAGTATAAATTTTGAACCTGTAATTGTAAACTCCTTTTAATCCATTGCACAGTTGTTACAAGGTTCTAGGGAATCCAAAACATCAATTTGCTGAATAATAAGAACTATGAAACTCTGGCGTTATTTACTGACAGTAGTTCTCAGTAATTTAGTACAAATTCAAAAATGTTATGAGGGACAGGGAAGATGAGCACCTATCTGAAAAAACGGAACCGTAGTTTTAACATTCTAAAATTGTTTACATTTTCCAGAACCCCGTATTTCTCGGTACTAACTAAATGTCTTTGATTTTTGCCTATTTTTTACTGTGCTCCCCATAACAGGTAGAGACGTGGAGCATACGCACTACATATCTAGAATGCCCCAAACTACCAGAAGCTGGCGGAGAAACACTAAAGTCCTTTTATGCTATGACATTGTTTAGAAAAATACTTTTTTTATTAAATTGTCATTGTGTATTGGCAATAATCCATGACTAGGTGTGGGTAGGATTTTTTTGTCCTTGTGATCAAACCACACACCAACCATGGGCAACTCCTGCATTACCCATACCCAGTCATGGATTATTGCTTAAATTATAAATACATGCCATATATTTTTCTCAGTTGGGTGGCATGTTAATACCCTGTTAGATTTGACAAGCCTGGAGCTCCCCAATTCACAGATACAATTTGTAAAAGAGACTGGGACAAACTGATTTTATCATTGAGTTGGTGGAAGTAAGCTGGACTGGTATAGTACCAGTGAGACCAAGAACTTGTTTACTGCTTGAATTTTATGATCTGGGTCCATTGACATGCTTTTCCGCATTTTTTTTAAATTATCTTATTTGTAGTTTCCTCCCATATGTGTCTAGCAGTCAGTTCTGGGACTGTTTTAAAAACGTCCTTCAAAACAGAATAAGATGAAGATGAATAAAATTACCAATATTTTAAAGGATAAAATAAGACTGAAAAAAAGTAAAATTAAGCTAGCTGCATTTGATAATAAAAAGAATCATCATAAATGAACTCTTTTATAGGAAAACATTTAACCTGCCGTTGTTGTTGTATTTTTCGGCTTTTCCCGCTTAGGGGTCGCCACAGCGGAACTCCGGTCCACTAATGATTTGGCAGTAGATTTTTACTTACTGAGTTGCAAGCCCTGACGCACAACCTTCAACGAAGGTATGCCCAATCCCACATGTCTCCACACATGTCTCCACACAGAAGACGCTTTAGCTGAGAATCGAACAGGACAATGTCTTACTGTGAGGCGACAACGCTACCGCAGCACCACCACCTGCCGTGATGATAAAAAATGATACTTTATTGCAAAATCAACTAGACACAGCAGATGGATTTAATGAGCATTTCACTGAGATCACAAATTCTAACAAATGAAATAGTACATTCTTTTGTATCTTAAGCATTCTTGGTGTTGTATGGCCTGATATTATGCCAGAAAGCTTCAAAAAGTCTTTAAGTTGCAAAATTAAACATCTGCTGGTCCTGGTTGCATACCATTGAAACTTATAAAAGGCATAAAAGATGAATTAGTACAACCGTTGACAGTTATTTTTAATAAAGTAAAGACTGCTATGGTTCCAAATGTTTTCATCAGTTACTCCTATACATAAGAAAAGGATTGTTGATATTAATAACTTTAGTTTGACATTTACATTAGGAAAGAGCTTTAAGAGGTGTTTTAACTGATTTAATTGTTAAAGATCTTGTCACAAAAAATGTTTGATTTGTATCAGCATGGCTACAACTTTGGCACATCTACTTTAATTTAATTGAATTTTATGATTGTCCTAAAATCTCATTTGTTTGAAAACTGGGTCACCCTTCCATTGCTGAACATCTTGTGTAAAACACATTGTCCTGGATGGCATGGACTTCATAATTCTGAAAACAGCTTGAAACAGTTTTGTAACCTGATTTTTAACATTCTTTGACAAATAGTCTGAAGACGTTTTGCTCCAGAAAGGCATGAGGACATTTGTAGGAAAATGAACATATAATTGCATTCCTTGTAGTGCATGACATAATTCATTGATTGTGCTTTACCGTCGGTGTCTTTAACAAAAGTAGAATAAACGTCTCTGATAAGCTTTGTCAGATAGACTGTGCTGACTTCTTTCCCTGTAAGCCTCACTGGAAGCAACCTTTTCTCCTCAATAGTGTCCCACCCTCTTCTCTATTTCTAACAGTATAAGTGATCTTTTAGAACAATAGTGGTATGTTATGCTGCTTTGTTTTGTCTCTTGCTACATGTAATTTATTTTGGCTTGGGTTGAGAGAGTGGGTTTTGAACCACTGAATAATTTTCTTTCTGACCTCCTGGGTTATCTTCCAGAAGCATATCCCATTGACTTGGTGCTCCAAGTAGTAGTTAAATGTCATTTGATATGCATCATACTTTCTTTCTTGTCTGCTAATATGTGAGAGGCCAGCAGGTGGCAGTATCAATAAGTGTAAAAGATGGCTACTATGCAGAATTTTAAGGGGTATTCAAGCTGTGAACATGTCTCCTGTTTTCATTTTCACACCTTTAAATTTGTAGTTTGATCCTTCAGTTCAGGTTCCTGGCAACTGCTAAACAAGTCATGCTGCCCTTAGTTTAGTACAGGACTACATTTTTTATGGTGGAGTCTCCTTTGTTTAAGTAAGTAATTTCAGGGTTCTTTTTTATGCCGTGTAAAGTAACAGTTAATTTACTGACAAGTAGTATAAAGATTTGTGAATATGTATTTGTTTTATAGTATTTATATAAAAAATATTTACTGCATACTAATATGTATTTGTTTACATAAAAATAGTAAAATGATTTACCACATTAATGTTTGTTACAAAAAAAAAAAACGCACCCGAATGCCAGATCACACAGTTTTGTATAGGATGATAAAAGTAATATTGAGAGGGATATTTAGTTTTACGTGGGCCATTTTAATCAGACTACGTCTGCTTTGCCTGAAGAGAAACAAGAGCACTATGAATGGAAGGAGACTGTCTGTTTCTTGCTTATAGCTCCCACCAGCATGTCATATCAGTTAACAGTTTTACACAGGTTAGGCTCTCAAGGTGCAAACTTTCACATCATTATGTTATGGAAAATGTTCATAAGGTATTTTAAGTCTCTAGATGTTGGTTCCGATCCTGTAATCCTGGCAGTGTATTATGTACCAGTTTAAAGGAGCAACTCCAGAAGAATTCATTTTCTTGAGTCATTGCATCTTATACTCGAGACAAAATTGGATTTCATGTCATGTCAATAAAAGCTGTTTGTTGGGATAGTGTTGATACGGTCTTATTGAGGATTTTGCTGTATATGTAGAAGATTCATAGTATACTGTTCTCATTGGATGCTAAGTAAGAACAGTAATTGCATTCCTTGTAGTGCATGACATCATTGATGGTGCTTTACCATGCATGTCTTTAACAAAAGTAGAATAATACATTACAAAAACATTGTAGTAGGTGCTGCCCCCACACCCTTGTTTATTGTATGTGATTATCTCCTTGTACTTGTAAAAAAAAAAGTGCTGATTTCATTACAGCCCACTCTCAGTAACTTGCTGTCACTGACAAGCCTTGTATTAAAGGATTATTACTTAGCTGGACTGTTCCAGCTAGCACCAGGCAAGGCTACCTTGATGGGAGGATTCTTTATTTCGCTTCTGGGTCTCCTATCTACAAGTACTGTGACTGTACAATATGCAAGGATACATCAGACAGTCTACTTCTTAAAATAACTGCTCCCCTGTCATTACCCAGCTGCAAAAAGAACCGAAATAGTGAGAAGAAGCAACTCAAAGGAATGAAGGAAGACCCTTTTTGACTTTGATTTTGGTAGTAGAACACTGTTGGAATTGGAAAGTGCAGGGCTTAGTGTGCATGGGGAGGCAGGTTTGTTTTCAAAACACTAGTGGTCAACACTCATTTGCGCAGTCTCTAGTGTGTGTGTGTGTCCAAACAGAGACAAATTTCTGGTATACCAAGGATTTCCTCTTTCTCCTTGAGTGCACAACCTTGGAATTGGTATATATGGGTAGCAGAGGTGTGGGGGATGTAGGGGGATTGCACTCCCACAAAGTGTTTTTTTGTGAATTTTTTTTTTTTCAGAAATAAGCAAAATACTGTGTGATTTTTTTCACAAATGAGCTGAATAATTGTCAGGGAACTGTCTTCATGTCTACAAGCTACCGACAAATATAATGTTTGCTGTGGAAATGGCTTTGAAAACCTTTCAAAAACTTTGTGTGTGGGTAAGGAGGGTCATCCTTCAGATAGTTTCAAGTAATGTTACAATAGTGTAATAAATGAAGGGACTTGTTCTCAATAATTATTCTTAGCTGTATGGCAGTAAACATGTGAGGGCTTGCTTTGTCAGTAAGTGTAATATGATTGTTAGCAAACTTGTTTAAATATGTTTTGGGATTACTACTTAAAACATGAGCACAGGACAAGAGGATGGCATGCTTGCTTTCTATTGCGCTTTGTAAGAAGGGCTAGTATGCCCTTAACTCCTACCTTTCATATTTGGAACTATATAAATATTGTTAAAAATGACAACAAGGCACAAAAAAATGGTAACAAGAAGACAAGTCCCAAACACAGTAGAGTCCGCTCACTACTTTTAATAAAATCCACACAACAGATAACTTAAAGCGATTTTCGTCTGCCAGCAAAGCAGACTTCTTCAGAAGTAATTGATACAAAGAATAAAACATTTAAATAGTCACTAGCACCAAAAACGCGGGATAGTTAAATCATTACCTATTTAAAGATACATTAACATAAAAACAATACAAAACAATACAAAACATACATAGTATGTGAACTTTTTTTAAAATGTATAACATATTAAATCAAGATCTGAAGACCATAAATACAAACAAAAACTCACTATGATGGGAGAATAGTAACCATTTAAGCATAAAACCAGACCTTGAAGTACACATTTTACCTCTGTAAACTCTTTAATTTAAGAATACTACTGATGGAGTTAGTCTCATTTAAACCAGGAACATTACTTGCATCTGGTTTAATTTGCCACTTGAGTTCTAACTCTTCTAGTTTAAGGGTAACAGGACCTCCTCTGGTATTGTACTCCACTTTGTCAATAGCTAAAAATTTAAACTTGTGGTTCATATTTAATTGGATATGTTTAGCCAGGGCATTATCAGACTTATTGTGGCTTATTGTATACAAGTGTTCGTACATCCTATCTCGGAGTCTATGCTCCGTATTTCCTACATAAAATGCAGGCAATGAGTACACCTGGCTAAGTAAACTATACCTTTAGAATTACAATTAAATATTTATTTCCCTTTCCATCAGCTGAAGTACAGCATGTTTTTAGTTTGTGTAGTTTTATATAGGATGTGGGCATAGGTTTGAAGGTAAAAGTAGATGTAGTGATTATGTAGCTGCTTGGCGGGGTTAGGATTAGATGTTGGGGAATCCTTGGTCAGAGATGCAATACCATCATGAAATAAGAGATGAATTGTATTGCAGTAAAAGAAATAAGGAGGGAGTGGGATTTTGGCTGCAGATCCCCAAGGAGATTAATAACAATCATGTAGAATGTTATAATTCATAAAGTTATAGACATTATTCTAAAAAATGAGAACACCATAATGAAGAAAGGAGATTTTGGCAGTAGGGACACAGAAAATAGGCAACAAAGGGGTAAAATTTACTGGAGAAAATTGGCAAAGGAACCAAGGTATTTGAAGTAAATAACCAGAGAGGGGAAGGTAACAGAGTGGAATGAGGCTAAGAAAAAGTTTGGAATGCAGGTTAGACACTGCCTTTTCTACCAGGGATTGAAATCAATATCAGAATATAGTCAAAGGGATAGGGAAGTCTTGAGTGAAAGACCTGCTTTAGTAGAAGTTTTAGTCAAATCTAGAACAGAAACTGCTGTTAAGAGAATTCTAGGGGATTCAAAATATCACATGGAAACTATAAGAATCAATTACAGAGTGTTAGGAAAGCTTTGGAAGAGAGGCTGGAAAAGCAATTTATAAAGGAATAATGGGAGGATGTGTATGGCTTTCAAGTATGCACTGTGTCTTAAGTGGTGATGAATAAAGGTGTTTAAAAATAATAAACTAAGATGAGGGTATACTCTATGCTGTTTGGTGGAAACATCAATTTTCAAACGGTTAACCTGCTTCCAATAAAGGTACTATAAGGTTAGGGGAAAGGAGGGGGAAGTAAATAATTGAATGAAAAAGGAAACTAATACAAGATAGGATGGGAACCATTAGATAATGCTGTATAAAAGTAGTTGTAATTCATGGACTAGGTCTAAGAATGCATACAAAGTTAATGATAGTAAGATTGAAAAATTTATGCATGGGCAAACATTGACTGAGGGAACCCCTTTTTAAATGCAGGGGAAATTTATTGCTGTCTGTTATTAATAAAATATAACAGACACACACTGGAAAATATTTTAAAACAGATGAGAACAGTAAATACAATAAAATGAAGCAGTAATTTGCTTACTGGTGTGTATTTAAGGGTTACATGTGTTGTCTGGTTTCGGATAGATTCTCTGTCAATTATCCCCACTGTTGAGGGACTTCAACTTGCTCTGCAAGCTGATTCTTGATTGTAAGAGGGTGGAGTCATTGTGTCTGAATAGCTAAGCTTGATCTTTTAAAAATACCCACAGCTTTTGTAATATGGTGAAAGGTAAAGGAAATATACTTATTGAGCAGTGATTGTAGGCATGAATAACCTTTGGAAATTAATATGAATATTAGCTATAACTTTACACCTCTGCCCTCAGTCTGTCCCTCAACTTGGTGGACTTTTTGAAAAGGTCATCAAAGAAATGGATGAAGGCAAAATGACTCACACTGCATACCTCGACCTGGCCAAAGCTTTCGATACAATTCCCAACTCAGGCATAGCAGAAAAACTAAATAAACTGGGAATAAACCTCTGTCACTGCTGGATTGACAAGTGGCTGATATATAGGATGCAGGAAATGAAAATGGGGGAAGTTTACCTCCACAAAGAGACCAGCCACCAGTGGAGTCTGGCTAAGTTTGCAGATGACTGCAAGCTAGGAACAGCCATTGAATCTTAAATGACTTGACTGTCTTCCGGGAAGGTTTGTTCCAAGTAAATTACTGGTGCCAAAATCATGCACTTTTTTGGCATTTAGCTTCAGTTCATTACTGTATTCTTTGGGAAGTTATTTATTCCAGGGAACTACCACATTGAATATTCACCCCCCCAAGAGTTGACCCAGTTGTTCAAGATTTGGGAACTTAAGTGGACAGTGACCTAACTTTTGATCAACATGTGTCCATTGTGACTGCACATTGAATAAAAGCTTATTTCTAGCTCTTCCAGTGTGAAAACAGAAACTCAGCAGAGAGGGCCAGTAGACTTGTATTTGTGGCTAAATTTCAGTTGCTGGTTAGTAAGTGCACTGCCTGGATGCCAGGAATAAAGAAATAGAGAAGAGCTACAAAAAGTGAAGAAGAAACACTGTCTGGGAGAAGTTCTGCAGCTGTTCAGCAAAAAGTAATGCAACCGTCAGACATGACTTCAGTAACCTACAAGAAGATATGAGAACTGCACACAGACTTGGTTAAAATAAACAAAACGTGGATGGAGTATATAAACGCACAACAAAAGGCTGGGAAAAATGGAAGAAGCTTTAAACAGATATTGGGATGTGATTATTAAGGTGCAAAAATCAGAGGTTGAAATAAAGAAAAGGCTGGCTGAATGAGACTGCTCAGGAAGAGGTGTTTTAAAAATTAATAGAATTGGAGGACGGAGTACGTGGGGAAAACCTGAGATTTTCAGCTATACCAGAGAAGCTAGAAGGAACAAACTGCATTCATTTTACAAAAGCACAAATAAGCAACTGGGACTGGTATTCCACAGGAGTTGCTAGTTGAAAGGGCACATTGTGTGTATGCTTCAAATCTGTCTATAAGAAAGCAGCCTACTACTTTTTAATAGTAAAGATTCAATCCTACCAGCAGAAGGAGTTGATTTTGACAAAGTACTAAAAGTGGGAGGCAGCAGAGTGTTTGTAGAAAGATTACTCTTACACCAGACAGAGCAGCAAAATTATTCCACTATTCAGGGAATGTCAAAATGCAGGTGTGTGATTCAAACTGCTGTACCCAGCTGTCTTCAAGGTATTCTTTCCTGGAGGGACAAAATCATTTTTTGATGAAGTAAATGCTAAGGAGAAAATGCAAAACTTTGTTCACAAAGTGAGCTGTGAAACCGAAGCAGATTCTGTTTCTTGCTCTTCTGGTAATAAAGACCACAGAGGGACTGTACCTGTGAAACCTTTTCAGAAATTTTAATGGAAAATGTTGGAGGGAAGGAAGGGAGCACAACAATTGACTATAGAAGAATTGAGAGTACTTTGAAAATGAAGCAGAGACAGGATTTTGGAGATGAACTGTAATAAAACACAATATGGGATTACAATGCAATAATTTATATTTGTGAAATGTGACAGAAACCAGAAAATCTGGCAATATTGGCCCTTTTCAGAATTTGTTGGACTTGTGGGGGACTCTAAAGCATATGCACTACTTCTTGTCATTAATGCTTGGAAAAGTGCTTTGGGGAGGGGAAAAATGAGGGAGAAAGTTAATTGTAAGTAAATCTTTTTTTCTTATAGTATCAGTTTTGTGACCTGTGGTTTTCTTTACATGCTATAAAAGATTTTTTTTTATTTTCAATCGTAATGGGATTGTAAATAGGTGCTGATGTTTTTCTTTTCTTCCCCTCCCCCTCTCTCTCCTTGTTCAGTTTTAAGAAATGTAGGCACTGAAATGTATTTAAAAAAAGCCTGGTTAAAAAGCATGATAAAAAAAATGAATGTGCTTTTTCTCATTCTTGCATGGGGAAACAGGATTAAAGACCTTAGATTTATTTAGTAACAAGTTTTAAGAGCGAGGAAGTAAATGAAAAATAACATTGAATATTATGAAGCTTTTTTCTAGCAAATAGATGTATGATCAGTAACAATTCTGCAGCTGGTCTTCATCTTTCTGTGGAAACAATTCTTCTTTCGGCTTTTCTCTGTTAGGGGTCACCACAGCGGATCACCTGTCTGCTCATGATTGGCAGTGAAGTTTTATAGTGTCGAGTTGCCAGCCCGGCGCCCAACCTTCCACAGAAGGTGCACACACACTCACACCTAGGGCCAATTTAGAGTGTCCAATCCACCTACAGCATGTCTTTGGGAGGAAACCCAGGCGACCACAGGGAGGACATGCAAACTCCACACAGATGGCACCCCAGCTGAGGATTGAACTGGAGAACCTCTTGCTTGTTAAATGTAAATGGCCTCCCTGATAAATACAAACAAGGAGTAGTGAACTATATTAAAAAATGTAGAGTGCAAATAGCTATGTTACAGGAGACGCACTTAGAAAGGACTGAATATATGAATTTGGTAAAGGTTTTCAGGATGGTTATTTAGCGAAATACCTAAAGGAAAAGAGTACTTATATTTGCAAGAGGAGCTCTAATAGTGATGGAAGAAGATAAAAAAGATTATAATGGCAGATTTGCAGTGCTAAAGGGCTACTGCCAAGGGAGGAGGATTACATTGGCATATATTTACATTCCACCTAAAACTGCTAAAATCGAGCTTAAGAAAATTCTGGGAGAAATCAATTTTTGGCAAGGAATATTACTTGTAGGTGGAGACTGGAATTTGATTTGCAGCTGTAAAGATGTGTCTGGGGGGCCCAGAAGGGAAATAAAACAAAGGAGGGTAGATTTTTGAAGAAATCTATGAAAATATTTGGCATGGAACATGTGAATTCAGTAGTAGGAGTTCAGAGTGAATTTGCATTGTATAGCCCAAGATATAAAAACTGGGCTAGGCTAGACATAATCTATATTTCACAGGAACATGTGCATTTAATTGAAGGTCTATATCCACCCAATAACTATTTCAGATCATGCACCAATAATAGCTAAAATAAAAACGCAGAGTTGTCGTTGTGTCTTTCGGCTTTTCCCAGTTAGGGGTCACCACAGCGGAACTCCAGTCCGCTAATGATTGGCAGCAGATTTTTACGTGCAGAGTTGCCAGCTCTGATGCACAACCTTCAACGAAGGTACGCCCATTCACGTACATCTCCACACAGAAGACGCTCTAGCTGAGAATCGAACGGGACAACGTCTTACTATGAGGCAACAGCGCTACCACAGCACCACCACCGATAAAAACGCAGAGTAATGAAGCAAAAATGAGACATTGGCGCTTTTCCCACCTATCTGTTGAAAAGAGAGGAATTTAAGGAATGAGTAGTGGAGATTATTCAGGAGCTGTTAAAGGATAGAAATTTCTTCTGATAATATAGCTAGGGAGTGGGATAAAATTAAGGTGGAGTTTAAAAATAGGATGGAAATAAAAGTAAGAGCACTATGGTTAAGAGAGAATTATTTAGAGGGACTGACAAATGTTAAAATGTTGCAGAATAAGGGGAATCTCGCAGAACAAGAAGAGAATCAACTGCAGAAAGCTAGGCAGAAAATAAGGGATTACCTTGATAATATGCCCAAGCTTAGAAAGATTGCTGTTAAGCAACTGTTTTTTGATAATAACACTAGAGCACAAAAACATTTAGCACAACTCAGGCAACAGAAAGTAGAAAGGGGTGTTGCCAAACTTAGGGAACCTATAACAAAGAAGGTAATGAGATCATGTAGTGGTATTAGAAGTATTTTGGAAAGTCTGAGAGTCTCTATAAAGCAGAGCAACATGAAAATCAAGAAAAAATACAAATGGAAATGTTTATGGAAGAATTAAATATGCCAAGGTTACAGGCAGATGAGACTCTATTACTAACAGGATAGGAGGAGATGAGATAAAAATTGTGATGCATAAGCAATCGGGTCTACATTGAATCAATGAACACTTAAAAAAGCGAATGCTGATTCATCAACCCTATGTAAGCGAAAGCTTACAATCCTGAACACCCAGAACAGCAATTTTTTAAAATTTTTTTCCCCAGGGAAAAAAAATCGCTGGGCCGGTTTCAGGAGTTTGCCATTTTCTCCACTGTGGTGCGATCTCGGAGTTGGTATATTTAAGTAGGGGGGTGTGGGGGGCACAGCCCCCCACATTATATACTGTTAAGAATTTTTTGTGGAACAGAGGTTTTTTTTTTTTTTTTTCCCTGGGGAAAAGAAATCGCTGTTCCGAGTGTTCGGGATTGTAAGCTTTCCCTTAAACAAGGTCGATGAATCAGCATTCGCTTTTTTTAACCATTCGCTGATTTGATATAGACACTAACCAATCTACAGGAAAGTCCAAAGGAATAGATGGCATTCCTGTGGTGGTTTGGAAGCTAGGAGGAAAAAAAAATGGTAAAGAACTGGAAGGTTTTGTTTAACAGTATCTTAAGAGGAGAAGTATCACCATCCTGGAAAAAAGCAGTGGTAGCTGTAATACCTAAAGAGGGTAATTTATGTAATTGCTTAGGTTATATGATATATAGCAATATATGTGAAGTAGGTTTGCTATATTAATATGGTTTTATATGAATCAAAATTTGCTTATGTCACAAGTGATGAATCAATAAAGGTGTTTGGGGGGTATCTATTGTAAGAAAGTCCTTCTGCATTGCATAGGTTATAAACAAAGAGATTGTGTCTAGATCTAGGGATATCATTGTCCCCCTTTACAAAAGCCCTAACGAGGCCAGCCACTGAGTATAATATACCCTTTGGCATGCATCTGTCCATACATGTGCAGCAACTGGAACACCCACAGAAATGCCTTAGTAAAATGATACATGTCATTTACATGTCCTGTACAACCTATAGGTGACTCTCTATAGTCAGGCACACTGATATCCCACTCACCAGGCTGAACAAGGAGAAAATTACAGTCAGCTGCCTGTCTGGTGCCAGGATCCACCACATAACGCATGCACTCAAGTCACTCCACAAAAAGTACAAATATGACTCTCTCATTGTCCATGTTGGAATGAATGATTTGAGACATACCTCTCTGGAGTACATGAAAAGAGACATGGAAGAGCTCTTGGATCATGTGGCACAGGCAGGTATGACCCTAGCCCTGACTAGCATCCTGCCTTCGCCCAGAATGATACCACAGTATAAGGACAAAATGATTGACTTAAACAATTGGCTAAGCTTCTGGTGTCATTCAAAGGGGATCCAGTATCTGTCTGCCTGGGATGACATGATCAACGAACCACAATGCTTTGCCAGAGGTGGTCTGCACCTGTCACCCCTGGGTTTCAGGTTACTGGCAAAAGCTCTTGCCACCCCTATAGTGCCTTTTTTAGGTAAGGTTCAAAGGACAAAACCACCACTGTGACAGATACAAGCATGCAAAATCTGAAGGTAATGCTACTCTATGCTAGAAGTCTAAATCTTAAAATGCACACTCTCTCGAGGCAATCCTAAAAATGGAGAACGTCGATATCTGTGCAGTAACTGAGACCTGGTTCAAGGCTCCAGAGAACACCCCTGCAGTACCAGGCTACAACTCTTACCACACTTTTCAGCCACCAAACCAAGACCGAAACACTAAAGGTGGAGGAGTGTCCATATTCCCCAAGGATATTCACACCTCCAGGCTAGTTGCCCAACACAATGCATCTGAAATTCTCCAGGTGCAACTGATACTAGGTAAGACTGCAATCCAAATTGTAGCTTGCTACAGATCCCCCACCATGCCCAAAGATTCTCACTACACCTTTCTAAACATACTGGAAAATATTAATATACAACCAAACACCCTAATACTGGGTGATTTTAACTACCCTGCCATTAACTGGGAAAACTACTTGGGCACCAACACCTATTCCCAACGGTTCTTGGAATTCATAAATTCCAACGCCCTGGATCAACTAATCCATTGTCCCACCAGGGGCTCCAATATTCTAGACCTGGTCATTACCAACCTGGGAGATGATGCTCCACACCAGTGGTCACCCCCTCATTGGTCAGATCTGACCATAAGCAAATCACCCTTGGCATTCACATCCCACCCCCACCCCCCAGAATGGAAACCTCCGTAAAATAACTTCTCCAGAGCCAACTTCATGCTACTCAGTCAGAAGTGACAAACTTCATGACACTCATGCAGACTGGAGCTGAAAGTTCAACTGCTGAATCCTACACTAAGGCACTGTACAAGCACATCCACTCATGCATGAATTGTGCCATCCCAAATAGAACCAAGATGCTCTCCTCCAAAAAAAGGAAGCCAATCTGGTGGTCTCCTGCCATAAACAAACTATACAACAGAAGGAAGAAACTGTTGCAGAAAAGAGGAAAATCCCAGGATGCAAAAAACTCCCTTACCAGCCTCAGTAAGAAGCTGCGATCCCTCATAAAATCCTCCAAAGCTAGTTACAAAAATAAAATTGCTATAGATTCCAAAGACAACCACAAGGCATTCTATAGTTATGTCAAGAATCTAAATGGTAATGCTCAGATCTGCTCTGAGCTACAACAGAATGGCATTAAATATACTGATCCCAAGGATATTGCCAGTATACTGGCAGATCGATTTAATGCAAACTTCACCCCCTAAAGGGCCCATCTCAATACCAAAAGATTGCCAAATTCTGGTAATCACGGCCACACAGGTAGAAACCGCACTCTCCAAAGCTAAGAATACAGCATCCATGGGACCAGACAGCATCCCGGGCTTTGTATTACATGAACTACAAAATGAACTGGCACCTCACCTAAGTGTCATGTTTAATCATAGCCTCACCTCAGGCTTCGTGCCCACTGATTGGCACACAGCTACAGTTATCCCAGTCTACAAGGGGGGATCCACCTTGGATCCTGGGAACTACCATCCCATCAGTCTGACAAGCCTGATCTGCAAGGGCATGGAGCGCATTATCATGGAACGTATAAACAAAGACACTGGCAACCTTCAAACACTGGACCCCACCTAGTTTGGGTTTGTGAAGGGCCGATCTTGCCTCCTGAACCTGATCGACTTCTTCAAATCAGTCTCCAGAGCTGTGGACGAGGGTAAGGTGGTCCACACAGCCTATCTGGACCTTGTCAAGGCCTGCAACACCACCCCCCACTCTGGAATCCTATATACTTACTAAGCTGGGCATAAATCCCTACGTCACTCGATGGGTTGCCAACTGGCTTACTGACAGAACCCAGACTGTAAAAGTAGCAGACTCTAAATCCAGCTCTAGACACGTGGAGTATCTCAGGGTTCAGTCCTAGGACCGCTCTTGTTTGGCATCTACTTCTCTGAAGTACAGGCCAACACTAAGGGACTCTGGCTAACAAAGTTCGCAGATGACTGCAAACTAGGAGCCATTATTGAATCCCCAAATGGATGTGGATATTCTAGAAAGTGGCCTTACAGAAACAGATGCTTGGTGCCATAGCCGTGGGCTTAAGCTTAATGCCAAGAAATGTATAGTTATCCCCTTTGGGAAGAAAACATGTACCCATGAATTACCACATAGGTGGCAGTACACTAAACACTGAAAGTGTGATGAGAGACTTGGGGACACAGGTGGACAGTGGTCTCACCTTCGATAACCACATCGCCATAACAGTCAGGAAATCCTTCTGTGTGGCACACCTCATCACTAAGGGCTTTTCATCCAGAAAAAAGGAGGTCATTGTCCCACTGTACTCATCCCTCATTAGACCCATTATAGAATACAACACCCCATTTGGTATTTACCTCACAAGACATCTGCAACAGCTGGAAAGGCCGCAGAAATACCTCACTAAAAGAATTACAGACCTAAAGCAGATGCCCTATGCTGACCGTCTAAAAAAAAACTCCAGCTGTACTCTGTGGCATATCGTCTACTCAGAGGTGATCTCTGCTTAACATACAGGGCCATGTCAAACCCTGAGCTGTTGGACATGCTCCACTTAAAGAAATCCCAATCCCTCAGAGCCACACGCTCCAGGGATCTAAACCTTGTGATCACAATGAACAAAACATGCTGGAAGGGATAGGTTCCCGACCCAGAGACTACCCATACTTGTCAAGCAGAGCACCTCCTTGGCCCTCTTCAAAAGGAACCTTGATGATTGGATGGGAGATAGGAAATTCACCCCAGGGATCACGTCAGTCACCCTGCTAGACAGGGGTCCAGGGAAGTAAATATTGTGGGAAGAAATATCCAGAGAATTGTTCTGGTTAGGCTTGTATAGGCCCTAGGGCCGATAGCCTAATACCAACCTATGAACAACATGTTCTACATGGACTAACTCAAAGCCCTGTCACTATACTCTGTATCCTACAGACTGCTATGAGGTAAGCTGTGTCTGGCATACAAGGCATCTTCAGATCTAGTACTGATGGATGTACTGCACTTCAGCAAGTCATCTAGGAATCTAAACCTCTTCTGCAACAATCAGCAGAATGGTTTGGAAGGACAGGTGTATCTCTCGGAAGATACCACTGCTCTGGAACAGACTTCCCATCCACATAAAACAAAGTTCATCCCTGTCCATATTAAAGTGCAATTTGGATCTATGAATAGTAAGTAGAAAATTTACCTCTGGATTTCCCCCTGTACTACTAATGGACAGAGACCACTCCTAAATGGTTTATCCCTTGCATGGGTCTGTTCAGTTAAAGTAAACCTGTGTAGTTGAAGATAGGTAGGATTCTTATATGGAAACGATTCTGAACATCCAGAATCTTCAGTTAAAACATAAAGCTTTCTCAAACCCCCAGAACATATGTATATTATCTGCATTTTCCTGTCCACATCTACAGCACTGGTCATTCTGTTTCCAACTTATAGTGTGCTGTTTGACTGGGGTAGAATACCAACTGTGCAATAGCTGCATTTGATGATGCCTAAATCTTGGCCACTTTCAATTTATCAGGAGATTCTCAGGCCTGTTCCCTTTCATCTTTAGACATGCAGTAGTCCAGAAGGAATCTCAATCTGCTCTTTATATACTTCCATTGTGACATTTCCCTACTTTCTCACGTTTCTATGGATTTGTCCCCATCCTTCCTTCCTTCCTTTTGATCTAGCCATTTTCTCCATGGAAAAATTAACTTTCCTTTTGTCTCCTCAGAGTAGATATATAGAACAAATTCAGCTTATTTGGGCTTTGATTAACCATTCCTGGTTTCTGTTATGCTTAACAGCAATACTATTAATCAAGAAGCATCTGGTTGTCTGAGTCTACCAAGAGGTGTTTCTACTTCCTTATACTATTACTTTTCTAGTACTCTCTCTAGACATTCTATTAATAGTTTTCAGAATTATGGGATGGCACCATATATTGTTCACAGGACCCTTACCCTCAAGCCATATCCCTGACCTCCATACAGTCTTGATAGAGCTCCCATATGTATTTACAGGGAATGATATCAGTCAGATTTACTGGATTGCTATCTTCTTTCTCCAGAACTTCCAGAAATTTGCTGCATGAGTTGATTGATCCTAAAGGCTGTATTATACTCCTTGTATGGGCGAGTCCCCAACTTTTGAAGTATTTTGGGGCATAAGCATAATGAGTTGATATCCTTCTACTGCCCTAGTACTGAGTCATGTATACATTCCTACAAGAGTTTCAAACTATGGTGATCACCTGATATAGTGATGTTTGCAAGTGTAGACATTGTGACATAATCATAATCTGTGCTTGGACTTTGCCTGATATTATGGGAAAAAATCATTGGCTTATGTAGCAGACCCATAACTTTCTCAAGTAAAATTTCAAGATGTCCCCAGTGGTAATTAATGACCTTCCTACTATTAAAAAAATTAGAGGTCTCCCTTTGTGGAAGTGTGATTACATCTATAACATAATCCTTCCTTCATGCCCCTTTTTATCATTGTTTTTATGAGATTGTATAGCAAGCCTGCAGCCTCTGCAAATTGCTGGAAGGTGGCTAGAACATTTCCCAACAGAGATAGTAGGTCTGTGCTCCAGGAGTACAGTCTCATCTGCAAATAACTGGAATGTACTAGCCACCCCTTGTGCTTCACATTTATTCTGTATATCTGATCTGATAAGCCATCTCCTCCATGATTTAACAAGAAGAGTCCTGGGAAAAGGAGCACCATTGTCTGGTACTTCTCAGTAGCTTTCCTGGCATGGAGAGCTCCCTATCGACTAAGACCTGAAATGTGGGTGAACTATATAGACCCTTGACCTAGCTTCTAAAACTGTCTACATTGTCTCCCCTGTAGGACCCTCAAGGGGAAATTCAAGCTGAGTCAAAAGCCTTATTTCAAAGAGATCTAGTCCCAATTTTTGGTTCACTGATCCATGTTTATACAGAAATGAGGCCAATTCTAACCAGTTGTCTGAGATATCTCTTCCTTTCATAAAAAAACATTCTGATTGCTGGCTAACCACTTTGGTGATAGGATTTCCAGTCTTAGACGGTATCTTAGCCAGAATGTTAAGATACAAATATGTGAGAGAGCTAAAATTCCCCAAATTGGGAGTCTCTGCCTTGCTCCTGGATAACCGTTATCATGGCTTGGTGGAGGTCATGCTTGGGAGCCTGTCCTAACTCATCTAAATTGTAACGAAGAGCAAGTATCTTCCATCAGACCCCTCCCCTCACACACATACATACAGACACACTTATAAAATCCGACTAAGAGTCTGTCAAATTTACTGCTTTATTAGACTTAACTTTATTGCTCTAGCTATCTCTAAACACTGGATAGGTCTGTTGAGAAATCACCTCTTCTCAAAACTGAATGAGCTTGTCTAAGCTGCCTCAAAATTCCAGTTGGAGGTTTGGTTCCTCTGTAATGGACTGTACAGGGTTGTGCAAAAGCTGTGAAAGGCCTCTCATATCCTCATCCCTGTCAGGGTGATCTCATGATTGGGTACAGGTATTCTATTAATGTATTGTTTAAAGAACCATGATATACACTTTGGGGTCCCGTTCCATTTAAGGTAATAGAACTTACCTTTCCTTAGCAATTCAGCCTCCACTTTGGTGAACTATATTGCAGTTTTCTGGGTAATTTGAGCTCATTCACCAAAAAGGAAAAACGTGCCATAGTTAAGTGACAAACGATTGTGACTTACCAATTCACATGGAATTGGAGATCTATAAGGAAAAAAAGAGTGTGTCATCTTTGTTTTACAAACAAACTTGTATTAACAAAAAAAACATATGCTTAATGTCCTCCTTGAGTTTAGTGTCCACCTCTGCCTCTGTGAGTAAAAGGTTGGTCTGCCCACCCCCCCCCCCACCACCATCCATGACAATAAATCTCAATAAGCAAGAGTAAAAAAAATACTTGACTATAGCATAGTATTGGACTAGTATATCAGTCATTGTTCTTCCCAACTTCTTAACCCTGGGCTGACCAACAGTGCTCGCCTGGTGAGTCAGATAAATGGAGCAAATGTCTGACCAGGGATTGCCACTGAAAGAACGTAGTTTTTCTGGGACTTCCATCTTCTTTGTGGGCCTTGTTGATCCTGTCTCAAACTTCCTGAAATCTGGCTATTTTTTTGTTGGTCTCTAGTCTGTAGTTCCCCTATCTGGGACATCTTAGGCAAAGCACTCAATCCTTCAATCCTTTTCTTGCTCACAGTTCTAACAGGTGGGTTGCTTACTCTGGGAGGGTCCACTGTGTCACACATTCCACTAATGTGACCTGTTTTACTGCCTCTGTTTTCTTTTATGGGGAGTGCCTGTTGAAGCAGAAGAAGAGGGCCACTGGAGCTTTGTTCATGCCATTTCCCATTCCATCTGTTTCTGTCCATCCCATTCCATCTGTTTCTGTCCCATCTATCCATAGTCTCCCTTCAACAAAGAAAGCAGAGTCTGCACATTTTTAAGCTTCCTGCCGTCTTGGTATCTGGTAGAATGTGTCAACACAAGCCGTGTATTAGTGAAGGGAGAGCCCACCAGTATAGTTCTCGGTACACTTGCTATACAAGCACAGTGGGAGAGTGCATCCATGCCAGTGAGCGTCAAATGCAGGTCTGAAAACCAGGAAACAAACCTATGGTTTAATGCCTGGCATACAAGATGTGCAGGTCATTTGTTGTGTGCTGTGTAGTACATTATAAGTGAAGTAACTCCATAAAACAGTACAGGACAGTGCTAAAAGGAAGTACAAACAAGAGATTGTCATGCAGTAGAAAGAGTTCTAAAGCAGGTGCTAAAAAAACAAGAAATTCCATTCTGAACAATGTAAGGTGCTACAGACTGGTAGCTATGTACAGCAGGGAAAACAGAGGGCACAATATGCTTGGCCAGAAAACAAGAGGAAAATGGTGGCATGTAGGTAGCAATAACAAAGCAACTTGGGCAACTGCTAAGTGACCGAGCTGAAGGTTCGTACAAGCAGAGTTGACTGGTTAGTGTCAGTGAAGCTACAGTAATGGAATGTGCACATTTATAAAGAAATTCTCAAGCTGAAGATGTGGAACACTGCAGCAGAACAGGGCAATGATGATGGACTGTCTCTCTTGTACTAAAACTGTACATGTCAAGCAATGACTTGCATGTTTAGAGTAGATTGCCAGGTGCATGGCAGTGAATGATTGGACCTTGACTATGTCCTAGCAGACCATGGTTTGGCTTGTGACTGACGTGCTACAAGAGATGGATTTTTTGGGGGATGGGAGTGGGCAGCCAACTCTAGCTCACTCATTCCATACAGAATAAAACTGAGTTGCAGGAGCATCATCAGAATGTGTTAGAGTAACCAGCAGTATCCCTCAGGGCTTTGTGCTGGGATCTCTCCTTTTTGGCCTTTATTTCTCAGATCTCCAAGCAAAGAGCGAAGACCTCTGGCAAAGTTTTATTGATTCCAAATTGTGGAAGCTTTTTAAGTCAAAACAAATTTCGGGCCCATGCAAGTACAGTATGGTGCATGGCTCAAAAACCTCCAAGCACAAAATTACAAATCTAAATGAGCCAGCACATGATTGTCAGCATCCAGTAATTTTAATTCCTTCAGAATTCCTTCAGAAAATCATCAGTGATGAAAATCCATACAAACTTCAAAAATCAGCATACCAGTTTCGGCATCTCCACCTTCATCCATGCATAGCAGATACACTAGATCAACTGAATAAAAATTGCTAAGCTAACATGATTGGCTAGTCACAAATGATCATTAAGTCCAGGGGCAAAAAGACTTCCTAACCTAAATGTCCAAGTTTTTTTCTTTCCTATTTAATATATTGTGCCACCCAGATTTATTTGTTCTGTTGAGTGTAATCCTATCTATTATAACACAATTAAATCTAGCCAAATTATGCTCAGTTGTATGTTTTAAATAGGGGATTTAAAGTGTGAGCACAACTAATATCACTCTTACTTTGAAAGGATGTGAAGTTTGACCCCCATAAAACACTGAACAAGTATGCAACTAAGTATATAATCCAATCAGAATTACAATTACCATAGACATTAATCTGAAGTACTGTTGGAGTATTCTTAAATCCGCTGTGGTGGTGCTCCGGTAGCGTTGTTGCCTTACAGTAAGACACTGTCCGGTTTGATTCTCAGCTAGAGCGTCTTCTGCATGGAGACATGCGTGAATGGGCGTACCTTCGTTGAAGGTTGTGCGTCAGGGCTGGTAACTCGGCACGTAAAAATCAACTACCAATCATTAGCGGACCGGAGTTCCGCTGTGGCGACCCCTAACCAGGAAAAGCTGAAAGACACAAACTGTTGGAGTATTCTTAGATGTAAAATCTTTGCTTTTACAAACAGAATTGCAAAAACTACAGTTACCACAAGGCTGACTTGGTAATAATTGTTGACCATCTGAAATTATCTGATGTGAAACCAAATTAGTATACATGATTTTTTTTATAGTGATTGAACCACCCCGCCATTGTTTTACCCTTCTTGTAAGAAAATAACTGGGGGGGGGGTCTCTAAGATGCTCATCTGTATACACCAATGTTTTTGCACCAAATTAGTAAAGAAGTATTTCCAAAATAGTTGTTAATCTAAGTTGATCTGAGAATTTTTAACTTTTATATTTTAATAACTCCAGTCTGTTAGTATCACTCACAGATCTTAAAGCTCCAACATCATTGGAACACCTGTAACCCCTAGTACAAAACCTATCTACCATCTCATTTTCACATTTTCCAACTCTGTCCTAGAAGAACAAATCCTCCGAAATGATTTTGGAATATTATATAGCTAGATAACATGTCATGGATGGCAACTAATGGCATGTAAAATAGTATTAAATTGGGGATGTTTCCTAAAAATTGTGCTGGATAGAGTCCCTATCCTTTTGAATACTAATCTGAACATCCAAAAACGTAATATGCATGGGATCAAAATTTACCGTAAAATGAATTCCCACTTATTTTCATTCAGATGCTGAAATAAAATCCTGTAAATGGGTAGAATGCGATTTCCAAACTAACCAACAGTCGTCAAGGTATCTGCATCAACTATCCATTGAATCCAAAAAAATATTGACCATCATAAATCTGTTCTTCAGTATACCCCATGAACAAATCAGCATAAATGGGAGCAAAAGATGCCCCCATTGCTGTCCTTTTAAATTGTAAATAACATTCATCTTTAAAATAAAATAAAATAAAAAAAAACACATGTTCTGTGAGACCGAGCAAGGAAGTATTAAATCGAGGACTGTATATACAGGCCCTATTTAATGAAAATTTTAAGGCCATCAGCCCAGCCCAATGGGAAATATTGGCATAAAGAACAGATGCATCAAGGGTACATAAATACCATCCCTTCTCAAGTTGCATATCTTTTATTATGATAAACTCTGTGGTATCTTGTATATGGGACCATATTCCTCTTAATAATGGTTTCAGATATTGGGTAAGGTAAGCAAACAATGGCTCTGTTAATGACCCTCTCCCAGAGAGTATGGGCCTACCTGGAGGTTGCTCATTGTATTTTGTGCTTCAGTCACCATATGACACCCAAGCCCTCCAACATAAACTCTTACTGGTAAACTCTGTTTACTAAAATGGGCTCAAACTAAATGTTAAAATGTAGTACTGTCACTTTTGGCAGACAGTCAATGTGCTCATGATACTGTTATACTCTCCTAGTATACAGACAACACTTCACTACAAAATGAAACTGGTAGTCTGGGACCTAGGACTTGGATTCATAATTCCCTCTCTTTTGGCCATAATGTGAAAACAGTTGTCAGGACGTCCATTTAGTTAGCACAGCTAATTTCAAAAGGAACATTTTCAATGTGTTTTTTTCATGATTACTTAACTTTCCTGATACACTACTGTATGTGGTGTATAAAGTACTGATCTGCATCCTTGTTTTATCAGTATTTTCTTTTTTTAGCCATTAACAAAAACAAAAAAAAAAACAAAAATTCATTTTCTCCATGGCAGTGACACTGAGGTTGAACATTGATCTTTAACCTCCATGACATCGACTGAGAGGAGAATGAAAGGCATCAATAGATATTTATGGATGCAAATTGTGCATGTGCAAAGAAGCATCCATTAATGTCTAAGGACAGCCACCTTATGCAACATCAGGCAAGGAAACGTTATATTTATTTGGGCCATGGATTTAATAAAAAGTTTATGAAGCTTTTGTATTAAAAGAAAAAAAAAACATGGCCCATATAAATATAGATACTCTTGTACAAACTGAATTGCAGTGTTTAGCTCACCAGCGTTGTATTGTGACAAAACACTTTTAAGATCTAAAGAGGTAACCAGTTCCTTATACCTTGCATTGATTAGACCATTTAGAGTATAGTACCCCTTCTGGGGTGTATGTCACTAAACGACAAAGTCTACAAAAGTTGCTAACCAAAAAGGTCACAGGCCTTTAGTCTTTGAGCTGTCAAGCGAGGCTGAAATTCTAGCCTTTTATTCTGTGTCCTAGGCTTTTGAGGTGAGACCTCTGTTGTGCTTACTGTGCTATGAGACTGTTGTCGCAGATGTTCTGCATCGCCACAAGTCTAGTGGCTTCAATATTTGAAACGAGGACCTAAATCTTTACCAACTAAGAAATAAAACACAGTTGAAGGACAGGTGTATAATGCTCTGTCTCCCAAACTTCTGGAATAAACTCCCCTTGCATGTGAAGTAGTGTCATTCACTGTGTTCCTTTAAACATAACCTTGATTACTGACCAAGTATTCATAAACTTCCTTTGGGATTGACTGGTATCGTCCTCCTGGGGAAAAGAAGTGTGGATTGAGGGAAGGTACTAGCAAAGAATAAATGGTCGTAAGATTAAATGGCCTTGGAATATCTGAATCTAAACCCATGCTGCAAACTAGTAAGAAAGTTGTATTTCTAATGTACTCTGGTCTTTGCTTATGGGGTATTTTTCTAACATTTTTGTTATTGGGCACAAGATGGGTATGGAGCATTAGTCCTGGGGTCAAGAAGGGGACAGTTTTTTTTTGTATGGAAACTATGCCAGCATGCTGAAATTGAGAGGGTACTAAACTGGATGTTGGTGAAAGGTTAAATGTGTGCAAGGAGGGTTGCTGTTTTGACTGAAATGTTTAGAAAAGAAGGTTGCAGTGCAAGAGGGTTAGGGTTGAATTTGTGGTCTAATATTTTGAGGTTTTCTAACTATTTTGCTTCTGATTCATCATAGAAGATGTTTATAAAAATTGCTGATCAATAGGTGGTAGGAATAAAAGCAGGATAAAAATCCTAGAAACTATTTCTCACGCTATGACATATCTCCCGAATAGCATTATTTTCCAGATTCCATTCCTTCATTTTTATGCTTTGTACTACCAATAGGGAATTCAAAGTTATGCTATCTATATATACCAAGCTTGCTCAAATCAAACTAGGGTACAAAAAATCTCCTTCATTGTATATATGCCACTGTATAGAAATTTTCTGTCATTCGTGAATTGTGTTGTCATATAAAGACATGGAGCTCTGATTGTATGTATGCCTCTGTACAGAAATCTTTTTGTCATTTGTTGTATTTGTACTGTTATAGTTTTTCTCCCCGGGCCTCCGCTGTAAATGGACCTTGTTCCAGTTGGACTTTCCCGGTAAACAAATGTAAAATAAAAATAAAATAAAAAAATTAAAATATTTTGCCTCCTACGGGATTTTGTTTCTAATTTTAATTTGATGGGCTTCTACTTGTTTCCCATGCTCACTCTGGTCCTGGAGATTTGCTTTTGGAGAGGGTCCCACAGTTAGATCTTTTGCCAGACGCTCCCAAAGGTATTTCTGTTCCATGAAGTTATGTGGCCCATCTAGTCACAGGGTCATGTGGTGCGAGTCCACCTCTTTGAAGGGATTATACTTTGGGGAGATGTTTTACTGAACCGATTCCATACTCTGCAATCATTCTTTTAAGCCCTTCTTTTATAGTCCTGCTTGTTCCTTCCACTTCCCCTGAACTTTGAGGGTGGTTGGGGATATGATTGAAGAGTAGCTTGCATCATTTTACTGGTAAAGTGGTTATCTTGATTGCAGTGGATTTCTCATGGGACTTGCCAGGTAAGAATTGCCTCACTGAGGATTTGCTCAAGTGTCTGTAATTCAAACCATTTAAAATGTTTCTTTACCATACTTCTCAACCTCTTGCAGCAAAAATCTGGACAAAACCACAGATAATGGGGGGACAAATGCCCCAAAATAGGGACACATTTTAAATGCACTTACAAACATAGAAAGTTGATAGAATAAGAGGTTTTACATTAGCATGAAGTTTTTGAAGGATATGCAGTATGAAAATCAAATTTCTGCCATTATTTTCTGACTTCAGTCCTCAATGAATTTCCAGAAAACTGCATTTTTATGAGAAACGGACCAAAAATAGGAGTCAAAACTCTGGACATTCTGTGAAAATCTGGACAGTTGAGGGGCATGGTCTTCACCCACGCTGTTTACTCCTCAGTTCAGGTTAAGTTAAATGTAATCCTTCCTGGTGCCATTGGAAGAGAACCTTGGGACAGCATTCAATGTTGGGCCTGTGGCCTTACTGGTCCACACATCTTGGATGTCAAAATCAGCCCATGAATCAGTAGACCTCTTTGGTTTAGGGAGGGTTTTACCTTTCCCTCATAGTCTGGGCAAGGGGGTCTCACAGAAATTGGTGGTACAGGATAAAGATGAAGGAACAGGTAAAGATTTTGTTAATTCTTAGCTTATGTTTATTTGTTCCAGCAAGTACCTTACCCTTTCTCTGAGGAATTCCTCTTCCTGGAATTTTATATCCTGACCTCACCAGTATATTTTTATCCTAATTATCCCTTCTTATGTTATCTCTAGAAATTGTTGCTTAGCTAACCTATCCAGTTTGTCATTGTTTTCCATGATGTGTTCCCTTTTGATGTTGCTTGATCTTAATAATGCTGCAAGGGGGAAGTCTGCTTTTGCCATTTCCCAGATTTCCAATATGCACTGGTGGCTGATAGGTTTTCTATCAACACATTCATCATAGCATGTGTCTTGTGACATTGTTTGTTTGGCACGAATGTAAGAGCACCCTTTTTACAGGCAGCAGTTCTGCTTTTATGCTGAGCATCCTCCAGGTAAACCTCCTTTTTGATACTTTACCTTGTCAAGGTTTTAGATATACAACCCAAGAAAAACAAGTTACTGGGGAAGCTGTCAGTATCATGACCCATCTTGTGTACCAGTTAGTTGCTTCCTCAGTTGGTAAGGTACCCAGGATCAGCCTTGACAACTGTGGGGTCCAACTCTAAACATTTTGATGGGACCCTCAGCCCCATTCCTCCTTTCTCTGAGCCCCACCCTCTGGCAGACATATGTTATTACACTATTACAAGCAAAACAATATCCATCTTTTTAGCTTATATTTTGACATAAAGCATGTTAAAACAAAGCTGTACATATGTGGAATGTTTGTTCTTCTTTGTCCACAGAACATTTCCAAATGTTGATGCATCACTTGTTTGCCTTGTTACATTTTGTGGGTAAAAGTATGAAGAATATATACTATGACATTATGCAGGGACTCTGGGGCTTCTAGATGCCCAGAAACCATAGGATGTAGATACTGAGTGGTATTTTATATATTTGTTCAATTTTTTTGATTGAAATTATGGTCTGAGCAAAAAACTTGAGTAAGGAAATTTAATTTAGTCTTTCTATATTCTTCCTTACAAGGAAGAAATAAGCTATTTCCTATGAACAATGTGGGGAAAAAAAACAGAAGTTCCTAATAAACTAAAAAGACAAAATGCTTGTGATGGTGCATGAATCTTACTTGGGAGTAATGCCCCCCCCCCCCCCCAAAAAAAAAGATAGTCACCTGGCTGGTGTTTTTAGATGAATGCTAAAAATAAATGGCTACAGTCATGCATTTCATTTCTTGCTGCGATACATATACTGTCCCTGGACAAGCTATAACAACTTTCTATGCATACTTTTTTGAGATTTGATTTTTTTTTAGTTTTCTTGCACACCTCTCAATAGGTTCAGTGGAATCAAAGGTCTTTTGGGGATAGCTGTGTGCACTCTGTATCTGTGCTCCCACACAATATTTGAATCAGCTGTACTGTTTTTTCCTCTCATATTTTCATACATAGCCATTCTGACACTGTCCCTCACAAGCAAGGTGTGTGTGTGTGTGTGTGTGTGTGTGTGTGTGTGTGTGTGTGTGTGTGTGTGTGTGTGTGTGTGTGTGTGTGTGTGTGTCATGTGCACTTGCCTTCAGACAAATTGGAGGAACATCACTTCACCTACAGCATTACAGCATACATTTACAGTATGGAGAAAAGTAGAGCAACTGGAAATAACTCACACAGAAGACATGGAGAATCCATAGAGAAGGAACCACAACAATGAACTTGACAAATAAACAAGCACTGTGAGATGGCAATGCTACTTGCTGTGCCAATAAGTTCCTTAAACACACAACCTATACAGACCATCAAAGATAGCCACTTATTGAGTACATTGCTGATGTCAGACTGTGATGGAAAATTAAACAATTTATGGTCAACTTGTGGCTGACATGCAATGCAACAGTTTGCCCCCGTCTCCCCCTCCCCATACACACAAACACATGCATGCATTAACGATAGCAGTGATTGTTTTACACTGACTTTAGCAAGTGTAATACATGGTATGACACTGCTTTTGCTAGACTAGTTTAGTGCTTGTTTAACTGTAATAAATCAGCAGCAAGAGTAAGAAACTTTTTACACACATTAGCAGCAGTCAGAATGCTTCAAAGTAAATACAAAGCTCACCAACAGCACTGTGATTCCAGAAATAACCAGTTTTCTCATCAAGACTTAACCAACCCTCTCAAAAGCAAAACCTTCTAGATGGTCTCCAATACAAACCAGTAACAACTACTCCACTCCTGACACACAACTTCAAGAATCTTTTCTACCCCCATTCAGACTTGGGCCATTCACCTGTAATAGAGTATATACACTTCCAACAAACCTTCCTAAAACTCCACTTCATCACTGCACCTTCAGACAAAACTTATCAAAAAGTAGGTATTTTGTCCCTTGCATAAAGTGGCAGAAAAAGGGCAATGCTTCACTACTTTAGCAGTGTCAGGAACCCGTAGGTATATAAAATGATTTGTTTGTAAATTATTTAGATTTATAAGTTCACATCATTCTACATATTTTTGTTTTTTACACAAGTGTGCATACATTCATATGTCTATGTATCTATCTAGTTATCTAGAGACACACACACACACACACACACACACACACACACACACACACACACACACACACACACACACACTAGAAGTGGCAGATACTGTTGTAAATCAAGGAGTAAACGGATTAGCAAGTTGATTCACATTAGCAGAGGACTTGTAATGACCACTAAGCACATGTATAGAACAGTACAGTGAAACTATTCCATGGATGACTTAGAACACACTGCATATCTGTAATATAAGCCATGTCATTAGAATGTTGCCACTGCAATATATAATATGAACAGCAGCATTACAGATTTTATGTATTTGTCAAACAAGTGGTAGACTTGGATTATCCAGTGCCCCCTTTTCAGCCACGACCCAACCATATTGCCATTATAGTAAGGTAAAACAGTAACACAAACAATCTACTGTGCAGAATATCTGGTTACCTGCCAGAAAAAAAAAACACCCTTACCTAATAATACGTGTAGTACCCCCCCCCCCCCCCCCAAGCATTGAATTAAAAAAAAAAGCTGTTTTCTGTTCGGTTCAGTCATCTTTCAGAGAGCTGTCAAGCTGATGCAACCTATTTCCACAAGAGAAAGCTAGAGTCTGTGTACAGATGTAGTGTCTTCCACTAACCAGGCTGATAACTACATAGGGTGAAAGACTTAACCTAAAATGGCTTCCTGTTGTAAGGCACAATTTCTAGCCTATGTCTTGTTTGTTGGTATCATCTCGCAGGACTTGTGGCTCAAATGAACATCTTGTGATGCACTCTGGTCTGTTGTGAGTAGTGTCAGCCAACAGTGACCTGAAGACATCAAAATTATTGACAGCTAATTATCAAATTTCCTGGAACTTCAAATCTCAGACATTTACAGTCAACTGCTACCACAGTATTCCAATTAGACATAAATGTAAAGCGTTGTACTAGCAACAGTGTGGTATTTACAGCCTTATTTTGTCAATCACATGCCTTAGTAGTCCAGTCACAAACATAAATGCATGATACAGTGGCTGTGTAGTATTCTGTTCAAAGACAAATGGAACATGTTGTTATAACAGTAGTGAGGTATGTACAATCAGTCATTATCACAGATTAACCTAGCTGCAGCATGAAACCTTGCCTATAGTAGGTCAGGCATGACTGTGCCTACCTTCCATGCACTAAGAGGGGGGGACTACATCAAACCACCTCACCATAGAGATGCTTCAGTAATTTCTCTACTGCAGCTGACTGTAGTGAGGGAAAGAATACATAATGCAGCTGCCCCTACACCAGCAAAAGTCAGGGCTTAGAGCTGTACATCCTTTCTTTTCAGAGAACTAAAAAATCTTCTGTAATTCTTTAACAGTAGTGAAAGCTGGAGGTCTTCACACCTAAAAGAGGTGAAAAGTATGAGAGTAGGCATGTATGTAAAATCATTTCCATAGCCAGCAAGGAATGGAGTCATAACATTAGTAATCTCAAACAGTTTAGTATCCCAAAGCATCAGCACCACACTACACAACCTGCAACAACACTGGCTCCATTAGCTTTTCCTTTCCAAATGCATAATCCATCCTGCTCTCACTGTATATGATAATGAAGATGATAAAAATGTTGTTCTAGATGTTCAGCAAAAAAGTACAAGATGAAGTGCATTACTGATGCAGCTATGCTCTGCAGTTAAGAATACTGAGTACCCATGTAACACTCACAGCAGACACAGCTTTGCTCACCTGTGTGGTGAAACAGTATACTCCCAAATTAATTTTGCAGCTAAACTCTGTCAATATCTGCTGATAAAACATCTACTCTATGAGCGGTCTGAAATTCTTCAGCCTACATCAATCAGATGGGCCAGGTTTTATCACCATGTAAGCATAAGTCCCACTTACATTGTAGCTCATAAAAATATGAAGCACCTCAGCAGATAGGAAGGACTATGCTAAATGGTATGAGGGATTGAAAGTCTGGCATCCAAGCTAATGGGTATATAAAATGAAACATTCCTGCTGGGAAGAACAAGCATATCAAATGGCTAGAAAATTCAGTGAATCACAAGTCTTGTCAGTTTGAGGGATAATTACCACAGTAAATATGCCGAACAATGAGGACTATACTGCATTATGCACGTCCAAGTCACCATACCCTACATCACTTATACAAGGCACTAACAGATCATCTGCTTACCCTGCCACTCACGTAATCCCTTGAAAATGGAACAGCAGCAAACATTGTCCCCCATGAACTGTTTCTTTCTTTTTGAATTGGGCAGTGATATACTACTCTATTGGTAGGTAGCTCAGTAACAGCATTACTCTGTCAATTTCTCACATTGGTTTCTATGTCTGCAAGATTCTATGACTACACAACTGTCCGTCTTTGTTTCCTTCTGTTATCCACTTCCTTGCTCACACTACCTTCCTGCAGCCCCAGAGATGGTTAATTCTAATTAAAAAAATAAATAAAATAAAAGCACAACACTAAGTACACTGCAGTTGGTGCATGCTGGGCAGAATTCATTTTGACCTGTTTTATTTTACTGATCTGACCTCCTGTGTGTGCTTCCCCTACAACTCTTTGGTTGTCACCTCTCCTTAACTCATTGGCTATCACCTGTGATGTTGCATGCTTGCAAAAATAAAAGAATAAACAAATGAATAAAACCTTATTAGGACTAGGAGGCAAATTGATAACTTATGACAGGCTGTCAGATAAGGCTAAAAGTTAGTGGTACATTTGAGAGGTGTGGTAGGACCCCCCCCCCCCTGTGGCCATGGGGGTCCTATTGCACTCATTCAATTCAATCATCCAAAGGCTGGTCTTGAAGGTATCAAATGACAATTATTCTTTATTTTGGAAGCCAGGATACTCCTGTGTCTTCCACTGATATGCAAAAGGTTTGCCACAAGTTCAGTTTTAGGTAATTCCAGTTGAATTTCCTGTTCTCCACATTGGAGGCTTTCTATACTGCATCTTAGTCTGGTAGTGGATTTGTTTGGACTTGGGGTTTGCAGTATTAGTGTGGTATTACTTGTTACAAAATGTGTTAAGTCAGTAGCCCAGCATCATATAACAACCTGTTTATCACATTTTCTGAGGCCCTTTTCTACTGGCACGAGTGCTGTACAGTAATAACTGAAAACCTGGTGGTACTTTTATTTTGCTGGTAAAAACATAGTAGAGACTTTTGCTAAATTGTGTCTAAACTGCACCAGTGAATTCTTTACCTTTTTCTGGGACCTCCAAGCTACTGACAGCTGTTTTTTGGCCCTCCTACCCCCTTTTTACTGTGCCTGCTGTGGATTTGGTCTTTCCTGAATAACTTGTTCACTGCCTGGAGAAGTCAAAGGCTCTTAGTATTTGTGTCAGACCTATCACAGTAATTGGCAAAAGCAACTAGATTTTTTTCCTGACAGATGTACTTTTGCCAATATGACATAGTAATCTCCAGGAAATGCACTGATGTCTTCATGAACTGTCTTTTTAGGGGTTAATTTTAGCTCCTTTTATTTTAAGACCTCAATCATATGCTTGCAAATGCTGCTGTTCAGTTCTTGTGGCCAACAAAATGTTCTCTACTTATCAGATAATATTCCACCTATAATTTATTGCTCTTACAATGTCCTGGATTACTTTATGGAAACTGTTAGGAATTGAAGGAAACCTTGGGGCATTCTTGTCCTTGTGTAATGTTGATTTTTTAACAGTGAAAGCAAACTTCTATTGTGGCTCTGGATCTAGAGCAACACTTCAAAAACGTAAATTATGTCAATAGTGGTGGATAGTTTGATATCTTAACTGATTCATCCAGTGGGTGAGTGAAAAAGTGTTTGGGATAACATTATTTAGTTTTCTATAGCTGTCAAGAAGTCTGTAGGAACAATCGGTGTTTTTTTATGACTGACCAGTATGGACTGTTTTCTGCTGAATTAATTTTTGAGTACCCCATGCTCTTCCAAAAGTCTTACTGTCTTTTCAGTTGCTTGTTCTGCCTCCTTTTCGATAGGATGCTGTTTTTAACAGCTTTGGTGGGTTCACAACTCACTTAAAGCAAAAAAAAAAACTTCTTGCCGGCATATGAACCTGCCTAACTCTCGAGTGTCATTTGCAACTGAGCAAAGTTATATTGTCACCGGTTTTTGCTTTGAGGGCACATCACCATCAGATACTAATATTACTTGAGGCGGAGATGGTCTTTTTAGCAATTCCCAGTTACACCTAACCATGTGACTTTTTATTTTTTATTTTATTTTTTTAACTCAAGATGAAAAACCCACTAGTGTTCAAGGTTCTATTAAGTTTACTAATCTGAGCTTGACTAACGTGTCCTCCAGTCCCTGAAGTTCTAATGCTCCTTGTGTGATACAGAAGCCCTGGTGTCAATCAAATTATAACTGTTTAATCCTCCATTTTCATGGGTAATGGGTAGAGGTTACAGAGACCACTGATTCCTAATTGGAACTGTCACGGTAGCAGTTAATTTTGGGGAGTAGTAGTAGTAAAGGACAGGCTGCTAGTTACTACTGCACATTCATGGTTTACTTGTCTCTCCAATTCCTCTCTCTCTCTTTTTTGTTAACTTGAGGAAAGGTACCTCACTATGGGGAATACTGGCAATTTCATTTTTTCTAACTAATTCAGTCTTTTCCACAGATTAGCATAAGGTCCAGACTCATGTAGGGGTGGAGGTGAAGGTCATCTCTCCTATCTCTGTTTAACTTGTAAAACCTTAAGCCTAGAACCTTGTACAGCTTTTCCCTTCTCTTAGAGCAACAGTCCTTGGCCATATGCCCCACCTTCTGACAATTGTTACACTTGGCTTTAAGTTTACCTGCTTTGAAGCCATTCCTTCACTTACATATGCTGATTAAAGTGTACCATCAAAATGTTGCGGCTGAAGTGTGTGGCAGCAGATATCCAAAAGTAAGTTTGCACAGGTTTGTATGTGTGAAAAAACATGCCAAATGCACAACAGCAAATGGTATTGTGCATTCGTTGTTGTGAATTCGTCATGTTGAGTGGAGATCGCACTATAGTGTGGATCGGGAAAGGGTACATTTCCCTAACTGTAGTGCAATGTCAGAGTTTGTGTTTGTTTATAAGTAGCAGGGGATGTGTGGGGGGGCTTGCCCCCCTGCAAAATGTGTGTTGTATTACACCGGATGTGGTGGTATGTTCGAAAAATGTCAACAATTTGATTTCGAATTGTCATTTTTGTTCCGTTCATTCTTTTTTTCAGTCGCTGTCGTAGGTTTCGACAATGTTTTTCAAGTATGTAAGTACTCACAACAGACTTGTTCGAAATTATGATAGTAAACCCTGATTTAACTTCTGCTTTTTTTTTGGAGAGCTTTGGGTCTTTGTCAGTTAAATCCTTATATATGGTCCACAGACTAGAGTTAGCATTATTTAAATTTTCATAACAAGCTGTCTACTTTTGTAATTAAAATGGTGCCCAAAAAGTCAGCAGTATCATCAGGATTTTGATTACTCCACACTATTTACACATGCTCTATTTTTTGTGCTTGAAATCCGTCAGTTTTGTCCTCTAATCTAAACCCTGTAACTCTGATTGTCTGCTTTTGATGGAGGAGCAAGCCTCATCAGAAACTCTGCAAAAGCTTCCTGACTTCGTTCCCTCTTCCATGTGTTTTGCGGGAGTTTACTTTTACTTTCAGGCACCATGAGAAAACAATCGAATGTAAATAACAGTCAAACCAGCCAAAAATTAGCTTTTCCGTTTTTCATTTTTCTCTCCTCTCTGTCCAAGACCATTTGTGTCTCATTTCCCTATACAAAACCAAAGCAGATTAAAAGTCATAGTGTTAGTGGTCTGTAGGAGGTTGAAATGTCTTGCACTTTAACTGTCTCAGTCAGAGGGATTGAGTCTGGTTGAGTAGTTTGAGGAACAAGGGGAGATGTTAGTGTTGCAGCACAAACATGACTTGTTTACTTCTGATGACAATTTTAAATAATTTGTTATAGGGCAAACTGGTACAATCTGAGAAGTGTTACAGACCTGTGGAATAGAAGCAGATTGAAAACTTGTGAAACAGGGCAGATCTGTGGAATAAAAATAGGGTTGAAAACATGTGGAGAAAGAATAGGTTTGCAGATCAGTGGAATAAGATTGTAAACTTGTTCAACATGAATGGAATTAATCGTAATGGCTTCAACGTGTCTCTGAAGGCAATCTCATTCTACCTCTAGGAGTTTATAACCTAATTCGATAGGAACCTCCTGCATACTTTATTTTCTGATGTTTTCTCAACTGACATTTCAAGACCCAACCTTATTGCATCGTATAAGGCATTCTGGTGTGTCTTAAATTCTCCATTCATTGTTTCCATTTTCCCTTTGAGACGGATCAGGGTTTTTCCAACTCTTGCTTTTACTAATTGGATGCAGTTGAGTAGCCCTTAGTTTTGATAATCTTTTTTCTGATATAGATATATTTATATATGTGCGTGTGTTTTTATATTGACATATAATATTCCTGACTTTTCTCATGTTTTTTTCTTGATTTCAGGTTGTAGAAGTTATATTTCTTCTTGACTCTTTGTTCCGATTCCTCAACACTCTTTGCATTTTAACACTGTATTGCTATCTGCTGTATAGTTTTTCATTGTTCTTTGCAATGTAAGCATAAACTTGTAATACATTTGGAATAAACAAGTGATCCATTGATATACCTCACCTGCAATTTATATAAAGTTAGTAAGGATGGATTTTTTTTATGTGAGCTATACAGCCAATTATTTGTTCCTCCGGTCCTTGTGTGTTTTCCTCCGGTCCTTGTGTGTTTTCCTTCAGTTCCACCATTTGTCAGTAATTCCTTAAAAATAATGGAGCTGTGCCTCCCATGAGACTTCTGTTTTTTCCCATTTTCTGTCTGTGTTTATTGCAGGCCATATGATATGCATTTGTTTGTTTTTTGCTTACTTAAATTGAGTCCCTGTTGCCTCTTTAGGAGGAGGCTGCCACCCATGTATTACATCACTTGACTAAGTCTGCACACACTATTTTGTGTCTGGTCTAATAACTAAATTTATGTTTATGGAACATAACTGTTAATGCCAGGGAGTCTTGTTGGGCATTTTAAACAAATGCTTTGTCTCTCTAACTCCCTTTTTTTCTTTCTAACTTAAAGGGCTTCTTGAATTAACAATAGGTATTTGCCAATGTTGTTGTTGTGTCTTTCGGCTTTTCCCGGTTAGGGGTCACCACAGCGGCACTCCGGTCCGCTAATTATTGGCAGTAACTTTTTACGTGCCGAGTTGCAGGCCCTGACGCACAACCTTCAACAAAGGTATGCCCATTCACGCATGTCTCCACACAGAAGACGCTCTAGCTGAGAATCGAACAAGACAACGTCTTACTGTGAGGCGACAATGCTTCCGCTGCACCACCACAGCAGTTTTTTACCTATAATGTACTGTAAAGAAACTTACCTTGGTGATCCCTTTGATATCTGGAAACTTCACTTTTGAGCAAAACTTTACATTTGTCCTTTTTTACTTTGTTTGTGCTATACACACTAATATCAACTGAAACTATAACTGACAACAGTCTAACACTTCACCACTGTAGTTACGGTTTATTGATATTTGACACTTAACTGCAACTAGGAATGACTATAGTTTGGCTGCAAGACCCACTTTACCAGTTGAGTGTAACCAAGTATACAACTGTATGATTTTTATGTAAGTATAAACAACTTTATTCTTTAGACTGTAACTAGGGATATGAAAGCATGTATCTTCACTCTGAGCAGGTGATGCCCTTCAGTAAATAAAACCCACACTCCTAAGTCCTGCTTTGGAGCATGGCCTGGCTGGTCTAACTGCTGTTCAGTGGATGAATTGATCATTATGTCTTTGTTTTCTCTGACTTAATGACTTTCTGTTTTTTGCTAGCCAGCACTAGTCTCTGATGTCCACACCATACAACTGTCAGTAAGAATATGTTTAACTCACTATCCGGCAGTTAATTACTGTGAATTTTTGAAAACTTGAGAAGATATGTGAAGGCTGCCAGCCTAGCCAGATATTTAATATAAGCCACAGGCTTATTCTCTAAATGGAAGAAAATGGTGTTAATGTTGAACGTCAAAAATGTAACGGTGCACTCTGCTGGAAGAAAGCTAAGTCAAGCCTTGTATGGCTGCTTGATCTCAAACTTGGAGCCGTGATGTCTGAACTAGTAATTCTTTCTGTTTTGAGACCAGAGTTAATTGCTAGCTTTTACATATATAATGTCTTTAATTACTGTGGTTTCATGACCAGGTGCAAGATCAAAGCAATGTAAATGTAGAGTTTCTGTTAGCCTGGGAAACCAGAGAATTGTTGAGAATGATGTAATCTAAAATGAGTCAGCAGGATGTATTATCAATTTAAAGGACTTTCTCCGAGATGGATAGAGAGCATTTTACATTTGTCTTCAGAACTAACCACTCACCAGCACTTGCTTTGCTCCTATCTGTATGTAAGTAGGAACTTAGACTTTAGTGTTTCTCTTAAGAAATACAAAATAGTAAGTTTATACTAGCTGTTTTCTGTATTGATGTCAGAACTATTCTACTGGTATTATTTTAAGCATTTTCCTGTTATCTCTGAACTCTTGACTTTCACTGTGTAGTCAGAAGTATTGTCTTGTGTTTTTATTATTATTTATTAAATATTTTTAAACCTTTCAACTGTGGCTGTTTTGTGTAGAGATAATTTTAAGCTCTAGAGTACATTGCTTGTATATAGTGACACTGTACAAAGCCACTCTAAGTAAGTCTTGCTGCTCAGTCACACTTACCATTTGGATAATAATAATATTGCACAGTAATAATTGGACACTTTTTAGTAGCTGATAAGTAAGGGTCCTGATGGCAGTGATTACTACCTTTTATAGCCTGTACAGAATGGGCACAGCTAGTGAATTGCCAGCCTTCACCAGGAGTGTTTGTGTGGTTGTATATAAATCATATCTCAGTGTGTGTATGTGTGTGCCAGCTACTTGGGCAAGGGACACAAAGCACCAGTGGTGAGACAGAGTACTAGGAGGAGTTTGCTTGGAACCCTGGCTAAGGACCCCACTCTATAGCTGTGCCAGTGAGTAGTCTTATTGGGGATCTGGAGAGAAAGGGAGAAGCCAGCCCCAGACTGACTGTGATCTTTGTGTGCTCTTAAGGGAAATTGTACTTTATTGTGTGTGTGCTTGTTATCCTTCCCAATGTGGATGCCCCTTACTGGTGTTAGTGGTGAGGATTGAGGCTCCTTGATTGCTGGGCCAGTGCACGGGCATCACATATTTGTTTGGCAGTGGTGGGATATCCACACCACATATTAATTGGTTGGCAATTGGCTTGTGGTGGTGTGGATAGTGAATTCCTGTAGCTTGTGTACAGTGATCACTGAAGGTGTTTTTGTACTCTAAATTAGCCATGCAATGAATATTCAGTTCAGATCACAATTGTTTTATTTCTTTTGTTGGCTTAGTTAGGGAGAGCAGGCAAGCATGTCAGCAGAGGAGTATGGCAAGCTGTCAAGGAGCCATTTGGTTGAGATGTGCCAGGCTAAGGTACTGGTGCATGGAAACCTGACTAAGGCAGACATGATTGCAGCTTTAGTCACAGTTGCATCAGAAAACAGCAATCAGGAGGACTATCAGACTGGCAGTGGAGGTGTACAACACTCTGAGAATGGACAGCTCAACCTTTTCTGCAGAGGACTTAAAAATCCATCTGGAGCTAAAGAGACTTGAGTTGGAGGCCAGGCATTTGGAAACGGAAGCAGCAGAGAGACTGAGATGTCTACAGGCTGAGGAGAATGAGAAACTGCTATGTCTGGAAGCTGAGGAGAAGGAGAGGCAGAGTCAGCATGAAAAGGAGATGCTGTCTCTTTGCCAGAGTCATGGAGGTAACGGGGAAGGGAGTAACTGGACTCCAGAAGCACAAAAGGTCAGTAAATTTCTTCCGCAGTTTACAGAGGGGGATAACTTTAATAGTTTCATATGTTTGAGAGTGTATGTAAACAGTATGATGTTGACCAAAGGCTCTAGATACGGTTCCTGACCCCCTTACTCCATGGTAAAGCTGTAATCGTGCTGTCTAAATTAACTGATTGGGAATGTTTTCATTGTACTGTTAAGAATTGCTTGTTAGAATTTTCAAGCTAATACCTGAAACTTATAGGAAAAGGTTTTGTGAGCATAGACACAAGGCAGAAGAAAGTGTGTGTGAATATATTGCTGAACTGAGCACTTATTTTCATAGGTGGGTGAGTGGATGTCAGGTCACCACTTTTGAAGGCCTGGCAGACCTTTTGGTGAGGGAACAAGCCCTTAGTACTTTGCCGGAGGACATGAGGATTTGGTTAGCTGATAGAGAATGTACTACTTTACATAAGTTGGGGAAGAAGGGAGACCTATACTAGCAAGCAGGGCATCCCTGCACAGGAAAGGGACCCCCAGTACTGCTCATGGGTCTAAAGGAACAGACTGCCCCAACAGAATCTGCCATTAGCAGGGGAAGCCACTAGTCCATGTACACGTCCAGGACCTAGGGTTAAATGTTTTGAATGCAACCAGTGGGGCCATGTGACATACAGATTTCCACGAAGGCACACTGGGGAACAAAAGGTGAGAGAGCCAGTAAGTGGGAAAGACAAAATGCAAATAGTAGATTGTCTTGAGACAACAGGAGTACCAAACTACCATCCTGCAGATGTCCTGATAGTACTGCCTCATCAAAGTCCTTCCCTGTGTGTTAATGCAATTAGGCTTTGAGACAAGCATGTGGGTCTGGTAGCTGGGGGAGACCCAGACACACCGCATACTTGCAGCCAGGACTGGTGAGGTGGTTACTTCAGGGAGGACGCTACACTGTAGCAGTGAGACTGAGGGTAAGCCACAGCTGCTTGTGGGTACTGATGTTCCCTTGGACAGAGTGACTGCAAATGTAGAGACGAGTAGTAGTACCCAGGCTGAAAGTGAGGCACCGCTGTCAGAGGATGCCAGACCTCTGTGGAAGGGGAACTGGGAAGGGTTACAAAGAGAGTCGAGACAGGCTCAGCTCTCAGATCCTACATTGCAAGGCTTGAGGCATGTAGCTAGGGAGGCACCTGATTTTCAATGGAAGGGGGAATCTGTATACTGGGACAAAGGGTTACTGTATAGAGAGTGGACCTCTGAGGGAGGGCTAGAAGGTGAGAGGGTACAGCAGTTGGTAGTGCCTAGAGCCTCCTGTCTGGTGCTTCTAGCTGTAGCCCATAATATTCTCTTTGCAGGTCATATGGGCATAAAATGTACAAAGAGACATATTATGCAGAATGTCTATTGGCCTGGAATTTCCAGATATGTAACAGGGTACTGCAGGACCTGTGAGCAGTGCCAAAAAGTAGGCAAGAGACAAGGTGAGAGCTCCTTTGATGCCTTTGCCTGTGATTGAGGAGCCATTTCAGAGGGTAGCTATGGATATTGTGGGGGCTCTGAGTACCCCAAGTTCCACAGGGAAAACGTATATCCTAGTGGTGGTAGATTATGCTACAAGATACCCTGAGGCAGTGGCTTTGCCCTCCATTGAGGCAGAAAAGGTGGCAAATGTTTTGTTAGAGATTTTCAGCAGGGTAGGTTTCCCAAAAGAAAATACTGACTGACAGAGGTGCCAATTTCATGTCGAACCCAGACTTGCTGGCTTGTCTGTGGAAGTACTGTGGGGGTGAAGCACCTGAAGACCACCCCCTACCATCCCCAGACTAATGGTCTGGTTGAGAGGTTAAACTCTCAATCAAGTCTATGCTATGGGCATTTGCAGACCAGTTTAAGGGGGGAGTGGGACAAATATTTGCCCCATCTCTTTGCTTACAGAGACGTTCCCCAGGAATCCACAGGTTTTTCACCCTTTGAGTTGCTGTAGGGTTATAGGGTAAGGGGACATCTAGATTTAATTTGTGATGAGTGGGAGGGTGAGTGTGAAACTCACAAGGAGTCTGTTGTGGCATATGTCCTAAATCTCAGGACAAGGCTCAGGGAACTCATGGACTTGGCCCAGGAGAACCTGGCAGAAGCCTAACAACAGAAAAAGGTATGGTATGACAGGAATGCTCAAGCTAGAGAGTATGCTGAAGGGCAGCAGGTAATGGTTCCCATTCCTGTCGGACATAATAAGCTGCCAGCAGCTTGGGAGGGACCCTACAAGGTGGTAAGAAAGGTAAGTGATAACTATGTGGTAGAACTGCTAGGCAGGAGGCAGGGGCACAAATTGTGCCATGTTAACATGATGAAACCTTACCATGATAGGGAGGCCTTGAGTATTTGCAGTGGATTGCAGGAGGAGACTGAGGGAAGTCTGGTGACTGATCTTCTCCTCAGTGAGGCTCGGACTGACACCTCAGTGGAAGGGGTAGCAATGGCCCAGCAGCTATCTCCTACCCAGGTTCGAGAAATCTGAGCAGTGTTACAGGAGTTTGGGGACATGTTCACTGGGAAACCCGGGTGCACCCACCTGGTGCAGCACCAGGTGGCTACAGGACCCCAAAAGCCTGTTAGGCAGGCCCCTTATTTGGTGCCTGAGAGTCAAGCAGACTCTAAAGGAAGAGATACATGAGATGTTGGAACTTGGGGTAATTAGAGTCCAACAGTCCCTGGGCCTCCCCAGTGGTGCTAGTGCCAAAGAAGGATGGCAGCACCAGGTTCTGTGTGGACTACAGGAAATTAGTCACACAGAGTCAGATGCTTACCCCATGCCTAGGACAGATGAGGCCCTAGAACAGCTGGGTGGGGCTAAGTATCTTACAACCATTGATCTTACCAAGGGTTACTGGCAGGTGCCCTTGACTCCCAGTGCTAGAAAGACATCAGCCTTTGTGACTCCTTTTGGCTTGTATCAGTTCACAAAGATGCCCTTAACTTTCCAATGGCTGGTAGATCATATCTTAGTAGGAGGGTTTGCCCTTTCTTACCTAGATGAAATTGCTGTTTACAGCCATTCCTGGCGAGAGCACCTTCAGCATGTTAGGGAGGTGCTGGGCAGACTACAGAGGGCAAGGTTGACCATTAAGCCCTGCAAATGTCAGGTGGGTATGGCAGTGGTCTCCTACCTTGGACATAGAGTGGGGAGTGGTAAGATCAGGCCAGAACCTGACAAAGTGGAAGCCATTCAGGCATGGCCTGCACCTGTTACCAAAAAGCAGGTGAGGGCATTCTTAGGGACAGCAGGGTACTACAGAAAGTTTGTCCTCCGTTATAGTACCATAGCTGCTCCCCTCACAGACCTGACAAGAAAACAAGCCAGATAAGATCGTGTGGACCACAGCATGTGGGCAGGCATTGCAGAAGCTGAAAGAAGCTTTGGGGAGGACCCCTGTGTTAGCCAGTCCAGATTACAGCAAACAATTTGTTGTGCAGGTAGATGCTTCGAACCATGGGATGTGGGCTGTACTTAGCCAGATTTCTTCAGAGGGAAAAGAGCACCCAGTGGTTTATCTCAGTTGTAGGCTCCAACCCATGGAGGAATGCTATGCAGCTATAGAAAAGGAATGTCTAGCCATAGTGCAGGCACTGCAGAAACTTCAGACTTATCTGTATGGAAGAAAATTCACTGTAGTGACAGATCACAATCCCCTAACATGGTTAAACAGAGCCCTCCAGCAAAATGCCAAGTTGCTAAGATGGAGCCTAGGGTTGCAAGCATTTATGTCAGTGCAGCACTGCAGTGAGAGTAGCAGATCACAATCCCCTAACATGGTTAAACAGAGACCACAAGTAAAATGCCAAGTTGCTAAGATGGAGCCTAGGGTTGCAAGCATATGATACGTCAGTGCAGCACCTCAGTGGGAGTAGCAATGCCAATGCAGATGGGCTGTCAATACTGGGAACGGGTTAAGGTATACTCTGATATACTTAACCCTCTCAAGCAATGTTTCTCAAGGGTCACTTGAAAAACTAGCTTGAGTTCTCTAGGGGGGGGGGATATGTGAAGATATGTGAAGGCTGCCAGCCTAGCCAGATAGAATTTTGTAGATAATTCTGTCATTTGTAAATAGTATAAGCCACGGGCTTGTTCTCTTAAATGGAAGAAAATGGTGTTAAATGTTGAACGTCAAAAATGTAACCGTGCACTTTGCTGGAAGAAAGCTGATAAGTCAAGCCTTGTATGACTGCTTGGTCTCAAACTCTGAGCTGTGATGTCTGAACCAGCAGATTCTTTCTGTTGTTTTGAGACCAGAGTTAATTGCTAGATTTTACATATATAATGTCTTTAATTACTGTGGTTTTTGACCAGGTGCAAGATCAAAGCAGTGAAAATGTAGAGTTTCTGTTAGCCTGGGAAATCAGAGAATTGTTAAGAATGGTGTAATCTAAAATGAGCCAGCAGGATGTATTGTCAAGTTAAAGGACTTTCTCAGAGACAGAGAGCATTTTGCATGTGTCTTCAGAACTGACCACTCACCAGCACTTGCTTTGCTCTGTCTGTAAGTAGGATCTTAGACTTTAGTGTTTCTCTTAAAAAAATGGATAGAAAATAGTAAGTATAGACTATCTGTTTTCTGTACTGATGTCAGAACTATTCTACTGTATTATTTTAAGCATGTTCCTGTGATCTCTGAACTCTTGACCCTCACTGTATAGTAAGAAGTATTGTCTTGTGTTTTTATTATTTATTAAATGTTTTTAAACCTTTCAACTGTGGTTGTTTTGTGTAGAGATAATTTAAGCTCTAGAGTACATTGCATACATATATATATATATATATATATATATATATATATATATATATATATATATATATATATATATATACATATATATATATATATATATATATATATATATATATATATATATATATATATATATATAGTGATACTGTACAAAGCCACTCCAAGTAAGTTTTGCTGCTCAGTGACACTTACCATTTGGATAATAATATTGCTCAGTAATAATTGGACACCCTTTGGTAAGGGCCTTTTTTAGTAGCGGATAAGTAAGGGTCCCGGTGGCAGTGATAACTACCTTATAGCCTGGACAGAAGGGACACAGCTAGTGAACCTGTGCCAGCCTTCCCCAGGAGTGTTTGTGTGGTTGTATACAAGTCATATCTCGTTTGTGTGTCAGCTACTTGGGCAGGGGCATGAAGCACTGGTGAGACAGAGCGCTAGAAGGACTTGGCTTGGGACCCTGGCTAAGGACCCCACTCTATAGCTGTGCCAGTGGGGAGTCTTATTGGGGATCTGGAGAGAAAGGGAGAAACCAGCCTCAGACTGACTGTTATCTCTGTCTGCTCTTAAGGGAAATTGTACTTTACTGTGTGTGTACTTGTCATCCTTCTCAGTGTGGACACCACTCTCTGGGGTTAATGGTTAGGATTGAGGGTCCTTGATTGTTGAGCCAGTGCATGGGTATCACACTTGTCATAACTTTGAAAATGATATAACATCTCCCTGAGAGCCTTCAGGTACTGACCCTGTCATGGTTGCTTAAAAAAAAAAATCTCTGTTATTATAATAACTTGGTGTCATAAAAATAAAAATGCACACCATGCTTTACTTATATTTACCTTTATTCGTCAACAGCTTGAGACTGAAAGAAAAAATTACAACTAAGGTGTGTGTGTGTGTGTGTGTGTGTGTGTGTGTGTGTGTGTGTGTGTGTGTGTGTGTGTGTGTGTGTGTGTGCGTACGTGCGTGCACTCGCGCATTTATGTACACACACACCGTAATCTGCTCCAGCTTTTTTCTCCCTTAAGACATAGGCAAACATACCTTTATATAAAATAAAATAAATCATGTTAACAAATTCACTGTTAACATGATATATTGCATATATTCTTTTATAAAATTATCAGTCCAGCATTACATAAATTGTTCACTTCCTGCTTTCCCTTAAACCTCACTCCTCCAAAACATTATCGTGCATGTATAGTTCCCAGAATTTCCATTATTTTCTATGCAATTTGCTCCAACCCTTTTGGAAAGATCCCGCTTTCAATTCTCATTTACAATATTCGTTACTTCAAATATAGTTGATTTTAGGCTTTGAGTTCCATTTTCTAGTAATTGCTTTTTTGGCAGCCACCAGAATTAAACTTATAGGGCATTACTATTTCTAGGCCATTCAAATCGGGTCTATATTACATTGTTGAAATGGCATTACAGTGAATGCCATTTTGACGACATAAAAACTGAAATGCTTAAACCGCGAAAGCTCAGGTAATTTTCCTAGGGAAAAAATCCTTTGGCCTGAGCCATGACATTGCCCTTTACTCCACTGTAGTGCGATCTCGGAGTTGGTATATTTAATTGGTGTGTTTTGATTTCTTGGTCTACCGATCCCCCCCCCCAGGAAAAAAAATCAGTGACCTGGGGTTTCACTGCTTTATCATTTCGGTTTTATGTGTCATCGAAACAGCATTCTCTGTAATGCCGTTTCGACATTCTAATATAGACTCATTCAGATCCTGTATCCCAGCTCAAAAAAATAATTTCCTTGGGTACACTCATTTTCTCACCCAATATTTTTGATAGAGTACTCCTGTAGGGAATTTTTAAAGTCTGTCATCTAATTACACTCCCATCACACCTCCAGCATTTGCCATCTATTTGAGTAGAGAATCTTTGGAGTCTACTTGGAGTATAAAATACCTATGCAAACACTTCCAAGCAAAAATCCTAAATCTTGTAGCCTTTGTTGCAGGTTTGGGATTCATACGTATGTTCTCCCAAGGTTTTTCTTATGAATTTCTTATACAGTCTTTTCCAACATTCTCTGATTTCTAGTTATTGTGCAGCATTTTATATGCACTAGCAGTTATCCCTTTTAACAGCAGCTTCTGTTCTAGATTCAACTAAAAACTCTACCAGAGCAGGTCTTTCACATAGGATTCCTCTATGCCTTTAGCTTTCCCTATACTCTTTCAATTCCTGATGTGGAAGGCAGTCTGTAGCCTGCAGGCCAAATGTTTTCTTGGCCCCTTCCCATTCTATTACTTTTCCCTGCCTAGTTTGCTGCCAGTACCTTGGTTCCTTTGCCAGTTTTTTCCAGAAAATTCCAGCCCCATCTTGCCTACTCTCTGTACTCCCAGTTGAAGTCATCCCTAACAGCAGAATCCCCTTTCTCTGTTCTTATGTTGGCTTAGTTCTTAGAATACTTCCTGCAACTTTATGAATATAATCTGTATGACTGCTGCTGTTCTCCTTGAGGACCTGCACCCAGAATCCCATGCTTTCCTTACTTCTTGAATTTCCTCCTTGTTTCATCATCATCCCTTTCCACTTCAAATTATTATTTTTCTGCTTGTGTTTTGTATTTTGTATACAAGCCTTAACTGTATAGCTCAAAAATGTCCCTTCAAATCTGGTAATCCTATACTACCTCCTTTTACTAGAAAGATTAATTTATCCCACTTGACCCTTGTGCTGTTCCCTCTCAGATAAAATCCTTCACCTCTTTATTAATTACTATACACAGCTTTTCCTCTGGTTGATAAAAATATGCCTGACCTGTATATAAAACTAAAGAGACTAAAAGCATTTTTACTGCTTGTATCTTGGGGTCTACTTCATATGACCTAAATTTCATTTGACTGAAATTCATTTGACTGAGACAAAAACACAAAGTTCAAAAGACTGAACTCATTTGACTGAAACTCATAACACTGACACATTAAAGTAAAAGGTATATGCCCTTTTCCCCACTGTAGTGTGATCCTTGAGTTAGTATATATAGTTAGGGGGTGTGTGGGGGGTGAAGCCCCCCATATACTTTATACATTTTAAACCATACACATGGATATTTATAACTGCAATGAATAACTCTTTGCAGAAAACAGTATATGTTCTGTAAAACAGTATATGTTCTGTAATCCTATCTTGCCTTCATTCTTGCATATGGGATTGGAGCCGATCCTCTGCTCTGACGTGGCCTATTTACAAGCTGGAAGTCTTCTAGTTGGCTCGTGGCTAGGTAGTTATCCCATGGTGCACCAGTACAATCCCAGATCTCGTTTGCTGTGTCGACTAGTTTGGTTGTGCTTCTCTTTGGCTCTGGCTAAGTTTTTTGCATTTATTCAAACTTTATTCGATATTTTTTGGACTGTTTTAGTTAAAACTGCTTTTATATCCTTGTTGGTGCATAGTTAGTGTAGTTTGCAATTTAGAATAGTTGTCTTTCTAATTGCGCCTTTGTGTGCAATCTCTTGGTCCTTTGGCCTCATAGTATTGTTATCCTGTGTGCTGTTTTTTTTTGGGTCTATTAATAGATTTAGTATTTGTAGGTGCCTTTGTGCTCAGACTGTGTGTTAAGTCAAAATGTTTTGGCGGATTCCAGCTTATTAAATTGCTACCGTTGTTAACAGAATGAGACTCTGTTCCTTGTTGAGTTGCACTTTATCCTGTTTGAGTGTGTGACTTCTCTGCTTATTGTAACTTTCACTAGGTCTGTTTTAGTTAGAAGACCTAGTTTTTCCGTTCTTTTCCTGCCCGGGCTAGGCCCGTTTAAGTTAGAGGACCTAGTCCTCGTGGTGTCTTTCACTTTCCTACAGGGCTAGGCCCATTTACATTAGGTGTGTGTGTGTGTGTGTGTGTGTGTGTGTGTGTGTGTGTGTGTGTGTGTGCGCTCCTCTCTGACAATGTCTAAAGAAAGTAAGGACCATAAGCCATCTGGCCTTAAATGTATGAAATGCTCACAGAGGATGTCCATAACGGATGGCCACATTAACTGCGTTTACTGTTTGGGGGCCATTCATTTACAGGAAATTTGCTTATTTTGCCACTCTTTCAGTGCTAGGGTGTTGCAAGAATGAAATCCTAAGATGTCTTCTTAAACTTTCCTTTGAGAAAGATCTGGCTAGCTCTTCCTCCTCTTCTATATCTCAGGGATCTAAAAAGGAAAAGTCTAAGTCCTCTAAGAGGCCCTCCTTGGCACTGGCTGGTGTCTCGGAGCCACCTCTTAAAATCACTAAATCGGACAAGTCCACTGCCTCATCGGCTCCACAGAGCTCTGTGCCGATTGAGAGCAGTACTGTGGTTACAGGGTTGGCCCCAAGTAGCTCGGAGCCGACTGCTGAGAGTATCTCACGTAGCCAGTCTATTTTTCCTCTACCGGTCTCCCCTATATTGAAGTCTCTGATAATGCAGAGATCCCGCTCTCCTACTCTGTCCTCCAGGTCTTCCAGGAGTTTATCAGAAGACGACGTGGAGATGGTAGTGCTGAGGCTTTTGAAGTCATCTGCCTTACCTGAATTATTGTTGGCTCCGACTCAGCCGGTTTCGGAGCTACTTGAGTCTGTTAAGCCCCCTTCGGTCATTCCTCCGAGCCATGCTGGTCTTTCGGAGCCAGAGTGTTTGGTACCACTGGTGGAACCCTCGGCTCCAGCCCCCTGTGGATGTTTCGGAGCAGTGTTCCGCTCCAACACTCTTGGTGTCGTCTGTAGTGTCTAGGAGCCAAAGCTCCCCGGTCGGCCCCGACAGAGATGCCTGGAACCGAACCTCTTCGGTTCAGAGTCTTCCTCTCGGCGCATCGGCGAGGGGGAGTTCGGATCCTACGTCTGTCTCCGAGCCAATGGCTCTGGTGCCGACGGCATCCTCAGTCTCCTCGGAGCTGTGGAGGTCTTCGGAGCCGGAGAGGTCGGCATTCAAGATGATTAGGAGTGTGCTGTCCCGATCTTCAGCTCCTACCAGGGGTACTGACACTCTTCCCCCTAAGGCACCTACTTCTGTCTCCGCTCCTACTCTCTCCATGGACAGCAGAGACCATCCGCCTCAGGAGCCACTGGCTGGTGGCCCCCACTCTTCCAAGACATCCCCGGAATATCCTTCAGAGGAGCCCCCACGGAAGAGGACATGTAAGAGGAAGCATGTAGACTCCCAGGATGAGCCTCTGACACTGACCTCGTGGAGTCAGAAGGGTCCCCCAAGTCCTCTGTCTCCTTTGTAGACATCCTGGAAATCCTTAAACAGAGGTGCGGCTGGCCCACTGTCACCCCTTCTGATAAGGATTCTGTGTACCTGAAGGCTTTTGGGTCTCAATCTTCAGTCTCTTGGGTGTCTCCACCCTTCGATGAACTGATGGAGCTAGTTAGTCGAAAGGTGTGGGATACTCCTGATGCCATGGAGCCAGTCCCCAGGAGACCAAATAAGTTTCTTTCTGGACCCCCAGAAAAATATTTTTTGTCTAAAGGTGTTCCCGTAGATGCCGTGGTGGCGGCGGCCACTAAGAAGAAGCTAGCTAAGACTTTTCTTCTGTCCATCCACCGAATAAGGAATCTTGAATGATGGACAGATATGGGAAGCATATCTTCTCTTCAGCGGCATTTACCCTTAGATCACTGCACTACTTGACTCACTTCACGAGGCTTCAGAGAGATCTCTTTAAAGAATTAGGAGATTCTCTACAAGGTGCATGTACTGAGGGAGTCCCTGACAAGGTGTCTGTCCAGTTGTCTACCTTGAACTCTATTGTTAACACATCCATGCGGCTTATTTCGTATGCAGCCAATGGAGTGAGTAGAGCAGCGGGTTTAGGAATTTCCTTAAGGCGTCGTTCCTGGATGCGTTTTGTGGAACCGTTCAAGTCTACCTTTACCAACGCCCCCTTTGGTTCCTCATTGTTTGGATCCAAGGTAAAGGACACACTCACCCGGTGTGAGCATGAAGGAAAAAAACTCTCTGCCGTGGGAGTACGTTTTACTGTTCCCTCTAGACCATATCCTAAGGGTCCGAGGGGTGGTAAAATGTGGTTCAAGAAGTCCCAGAGGTTTTTCCAGGATGCACAGGGTAACTCCTCCTTCAGAGGCAGAGGAGGAGGAAATGGTAGATGTCACCCTAGAGGCAGAGGTGGTCCGCCAAACCAGGGAGGTCGCTATTCCTTTCAGGGCCGGCCTTACCAGCGCTCCTGATGTGGGGCCCGACTGTGCTTCTCTGGGGATGGTTGGAGGTCGCCTTTCTTTGTATCCAGAAGCCTGGCTGGGTATCACTCAAGACCAAGTGGGTACAAAGAATTATTACCAGAGGTTATGTCATACCCTTTTCTCTTCCACCCTTTGTCCCCAAAAGGATCCCGGATGTTCCACCCAATCACAGGGATCAGGCAACTGTGGAGGTGAACAAGTTGCTGTCAAAGAGTCATACAAACCGTCCCAGCAGACCAAATAGGATCCGTAACTTACTCCAGATTCTTTAGTGTCAACGTACAGGGGACTGGAGGCCCATCTTGGACCTCAGCAGATTAAACGAATCAGTAAAGGACAAGTTCTGGATGGTGACACTGCAGTCTGTACTCCCGTTATTAGGGAAAGACAATTGGATGTGCTCAGATCTCCAAGACGCCTACTTCCACATAAAAATGGACAGGGCATCGAGGAGTCATCTATGCTTTCGGCTGGGAGCCAGTCATTACCAGTTTCATGCTCTGCCCTTTGGTCTCGCCATAGCCCCCAGGGTGTTCGCCAAGTGTATGGCGGTAGTGACAGCTCACCTGAGACGTCGAGGATTTCAGGTGTTTCCTTATCTGGACGACTGGCTCGTGACCACCCCCACCAGGCATCTACTTCTATAAATTGGGAAAAATCTGCCTTATTGCCCTCTCAATCTGATTTTTATAGGCACAGAGATAGGCACAGTAGACATGTTGGCTCATCTTCCTGTAGAAAGGGCGCAGAATCTGGTTCTTCAAATTCAACGTCTTCTCCCCTTATGAAAGGTCAAAGCTAAGACTATTCTACAGCTTCTAGGGACCATAGCTTCCACCATATTTACTAGTGCCACTAGCCAGACTACACATGAGGATTCTTCAGTGGCTTCTGTTGTCCCAATGGTCTTTTCAGCACCTGCCATTATCTCATCACATTCTAGTGACAGACTCTTGCAAGAAAGACCTCCTTTGGTGGACTCTACCCAATCAGTTAACCACGGGCACTTCATTTGTTCCTCCCTAACCCATTGCCACTGTGACCACGGATGCCTCACAGGGTGGGAGGGGGGCATTGTCTAGGCAGGACTGTCCAAGGCACATGGCAAGATCATGAGGCTCACCTGCATATCAACGTTCTAGAGATGAGGGCGGTGCCCCTGGCATTGCAAGCACTTCACGAACTTCTGCCTTTGGGGACTGTTGCAATACAATCGGACAACATGTTGGTAGTATGGTATATCAACAAACTGGGTGGAACCAGATCTTACCCACTCTGTCGAGAGGCCAATCGAGTTTGGAAATGGACGATATCTTCTCAGCATTTTCTGGTGGTAATGCACACTCCGGGGACAACTAACGTGATAGCCGACAAGCTCAGCCAGGCAATCCTGATGCCTCACGAGTGGTCTTTGAAACAGGAAACAGCGGAACAGATTTTCCACAGATGGGGACAGCCTTGCTGCGATCTCTTTGCCAACCCAATCGATGCCAAATGCAGCAGCTACTTCTCCCTCATCACCCCTCCAGGGGAGTCACCGAGAGATGCACTTGTTCACGATTGGCCCCTGGGTCTCCTTTATGCTTTTCCTCACTTTCTTCTCATTCCCAAGATTATTCAGAAAGAAAAACGGCTGGGAAGCAAACTAATCCTCATTTCTCCTTACTGGCCTCGTCAGGTTTGGTTCCCCTTTATCGAGCCTCTCCTCCTAGACTATTCTTGGATTCTGGACCCAGTTCCAGATCTCTTGACTCACATGTCAGGCTCACTTCACCCCTCGTTACACACCCTCAATTTGACAGCATGGCTGTTCAGTTCCACTCCTAGTCAGGCTTCACGACTTCTCACCCTCTGTGACTCATATCCATATGTCCTCTCATAAACCTTACACTAGGAGACTATATTTCAGTAAATGGAGGAGATTCTCTGTCTGGGTGGAGAAAATTAATGATCTGAAGTAGTTAACTTCATTTGATCAGTAACCTGTGGGTATCGGATCCAAGCCGGCAGCTTTCCTAGCCAAAGATCAGAGCACCGAGCTCCTCCTCCTACCCATAATGCCCTGCCACCTCCCTCTTACCCCCAGATCTCATTTGCCGCGGCTTTGTTAAAGCATCTTGGAACGAGCTCCTAGCATGGGTATTGCGAGTTAAAGGCTTTTTTTTCTAATTTTCTGTCAGAAAATTGCTAAATCTTTGTGTGTGTGTGGTTCCCTTTTCACTCTGTTTGTTTTGGGTAGTTCTAAACTTCTCAGTGTAGTTAAAGTGAATTCCCCTCCCCCGTCTGTGTGTGAAAACGTGTGCGTGTGGGTCTGTTCTTTCTCTTCTTTAAAGTGTCTGAAGTCCCAAAAGCTATGTTTTCTAAATGCTCCGAATGTGGCCATAAGCTGTCCCCCAGCGGATGGCCACACTTGGTGCGTTATTTGCCTGGGTGTTGACCACCTTTCTTCGGGCTGCACTATTTGTGCAGCCTTCATCCCCAGGGCATTGAAGGATAGGAAGACTAAGTTAATCCTTGCGGGCCTTTTGCCCCCTGATTCTACTTTGTCTTCCTCCATCTCTGTGGCGCCAGCTGCGGCTGCTCCACCTACTGCCTCCGATCCCCTGGCCGGGACTCAACCTCCCTCTTTGGTCCAGGAGGAAAGAGACAGCAGAAAGAAGAATAGGAAGGACAAGGAGCGGGAGAAAGGCACCGTAGCCACAAGAGGCAGTCCGAGTCAGCTCTTTCGGCCCCGCTGTCTAAGCAGCTTGCATCTCCCCTTAAGGTCCCCGGGTCTTCCCCCTCCTGGCTTCGTTCTCCACTTTTCTAACTGGAGGAGGAGACCCGGTCACCTTCGAGGTCATCTAGGCGGCCTTCCCGGCCGGCCTTGGTGGCCTCAACCAGATCAACCAGGAGTCTGTCCGACGCAGACATGACCGGATGATGCGTCGATTTCTTCAGGCCCAGCTGCAGATGGGAGTGCTCTTGCCCCCCCCCCTCCGGGGTGAGCTCGACTCCCTTTTTCGCCCCCCATTGCTCCTTCTCCGACCCACTATTGGGTTTCGGAGCAGTCGGATATGACTAGCTTCGGAGCCGGGGTGGCAGCGGCAGTGTTCCCGACTTCGGCGCCGACTGTACCTTAGAGTCTGTCGGATCTGTTTTTGGATCCGAGCTCTCGGGGCCATGAGGTGAGCGTCTGATCTGGAGGGGTTAGTGGGCCTTCGGCTCCATTGAGGTCTGAGCGCACTACTCTTTCAGATCCAATCGGGTCATCTCTGATCCGCATGCCGGATCCGAGGGGACTGCTTTCGGATCCTAGGGAGAGCAGTTCACCCTCGGCATTCGACGTCGTGGAGAGGGTCCTTTCGAGGGATTCGAGGCCCCAGGCTCTTGCTACGAATCCACCTGCCATTCCCTCTCAGATGGGCCTTTCTTCCATCATCCGGCCCCAGGGACAGCCTGCGCCTACGTCTCAGATGGTCCCTGTAGAGTAACAGGACATTGTTGGTGAGGCCTCTTCGGACAGCCCCCCTGAGGAGGTCCCTCACAAACGAAAGTGCAAGAGTAGGCACTTGGACTCACCCGAGTCCCTCACAGAAGACACGGACTTAGAGGAAGGGGAAGGTTCCCCAAGGTCACCCCCCCAAAGACGTCTTCTTTGGAGACATTATGGAAATGTTGCGCATTAGAGGGGGGTGGTCTGCCCAGAAACCTTCCTCGGATGAGTCTGTTTCTGGAGGCGTTTGACACAGGCCCATCTACCTCTTGGGTGTCCCCTCCCGCCGACCCCCTGGTGGACCTCATAACTACCAGGGCATGGAAGTAGCCGGACACTGTCGAGCCAATCCCCAAGAGACCGGACAGGATCCTCAGCCCCCAATGGACAGGACAGTTTGGAGCAAGGGTGCCCCAGTGGATGCTATGGTGGTGGCGGCTGCCACTAAAAAGGAATTGGCACAGGAGAGTTCCTCGGTACATCCTCCAGACAAGGAGTCTTGGATGATGGACCACCTCGGGAAATGGATGTTCGCTTCAGCGACCTTCTCCATAAGGTCCCTGAACTATATGGCACATGTAATTCGGCTCCAGCGGGACCTAATCAAAGAGTACGCTGGATCACCCCCAGAGTCCATGTCAGCCGAGGACAAACGGACCTTCTCTGCTCGAATGGCCACTCTTAAGTCTATTACTAACGCATCTATGCGGCTTCTCTCCCATGCCATGGAGGGAGCGGCTAGAGCCAGCAGAACAGGTGTTGTCTTACGTCAACAGGCCTGGCTCCGTCTCTGCGACTTTGCGGAACCCTTCAAGGCGTCCTTCACGAACGCCCCTTTTGACGGTTCTATGCTTTTTGGCAAAACCGTCCGCGATATGCTTCTCCAGAGCGAGAAAGACGGGAAGACGTCTGTCATCAGGATCCGCTACTTGGCTCCTCAGAGGTCCTTCTCCAGGAACCAAAGAGGACAAACGAAGATGTGGTTACGGAAATCTCAACAATCCCGTTTCGCTCCGGATCCTTCGGCCTTCAGAAGCAGAGGAGGACAAGGTGGACGCCGGCCCAGAGGCAGAGGGGGGCCGAAGAGTTTCGGGTCTAGGGAACCATTTTCCGATCGACCCGCGCAGCATCCGTGAGGGTTTGCTTGACTGCTCCTCTCTGGAGGCAGTCGGGAGGCGCTTCTCGGAGCACCTAGCACATTGGGAGTCCATCACGACGGATCACTGGGTGCTCTGAATCATATCCAGAGGCTATTCTATTCCATTCTTAACATCTCCTCCCCGGTCAGGGAGCCTCCCTGATGTTCCACCCAATCAGAGGGAGGTAGCAGCCTTTGAAGTAAGAGAGCTGCTAAGAAAAAGAGCCATCCAGCACGTCCCCCTCGGGCAATCTGGATCAGGCTTTTACTCCAGGTTCTTTTTGGTGCCAAAAAAGACGGGGGATTTACGGCCGATTCTCGACCTGTCCACACTGAACCTGTCAGTCGCCAAGGAAAAGTTCCGGATGGTCACTATTCAATCCATTCTCACACTTTTACAGGAGAACGACTGGATGTGCTCGATAGACCTCAAGGATGCGTACTACCACATTCTAATGGACAGGTGATCCAGGAGGTTCCTCCGCTTCTGGCTGGGAGCCAGCCATTATCAATTCAGGGTCCTACCCTTCGGTCTCACCACAGCCCCCAGGGTGTTCACCAAGGTCATGGCAGTTGTAGGGGGCCCACCTGAGGCTTCAGGGAATACAGGTCCTTCCTTACCTGGACAGCTGGCTCCTAACTGCCCCCACCAAGCATCTGCTATGTTCAGGCAGGGACTACTTCTTACATCTAGCCCGCCATCTAGGAATCACTATCAACCACAAGAAATCCTCCCTTCATCCTACCCAGATCTTGGATTTTATAGGGGCCAGGATAGACACTATACATTCCAAAGTCTTTCTGACAGTGGACAGACTCCGCAATCTAAAACTTTACATTTTGACCCTTCTACAATCATCAGCCCCTCCAGCCGAATTAGTCCTGAGGGCCCTGGTGTCCATGGCAGCGGCCATCAATCTGTCACCTATCGCACGTCTGAAGATGAGAATCCTTCAATGGACCTTACAGGTCCAGTGGTCCATCCTACGGCACCCCCTGTCTACACCTATTCCCCTCAGCAGGGTTTGCAGGGAATCTCTACTTTGGTGGCTCCATTCCAGGGACCTGCGGGAAGGGCGCTCCTTCTCCATGTCCCCTCCCCAAGTCACAGTGAACACGGACGCATCTCTCCTCGGGTGGGTGGGCATTGCATGGGCAGATCCGTCCAAGGCACATGGACTCGCACAGAGTCCTGTTTGCATATCAATGTGCTGGAGATGAGGGCGGTGCTTCTAGTGTTGCAGGCTCTCCATTCCCTTCTTCCTCCAGGGACTATTGCAATTCAAACAGACAACATGTCAGTAGTCTGGTACGTCAACAAACAGGGGGGAACCAGATCTTACCCACTTTGCCGAGAGGCTGTGAGAGTGTGGGAATGGGCGATATCCACCAACCGCTTTCTCATAGCAACGCACATACCGGGTCAGTCGAACATTCTAGCGGACAGGTTGAGTCGAACTATCCTGTCACCTTACGAGTGGTCTCTGAACCCAGTAGTAGCAGAACAGATCTTCCTCCGATGGGGTCAACCTTGCTGCGATCTGTTCGCGTTGACTTCGAACACAAAGTGCAGTGAGTTCTTTGCTCTAATTCCCCCACCAGGGGAAGTCACCAGAGACGCTCTGGTTCATGCTTGGCCATCCGGTCTTTATGTTTATCCTCCTCTTCTGCTGATGACAAAATTCTTGCAGAAAGCTCGTCGGTTGGGGAGCAGGGTTATCCTCATAGCCCCATTCTGGCCTCGACAAACCTGGTTCCCATGCCTACGGTCTCATCTAGTACATCCCCCCTGAATCTTGGATCCCATTCCGGATCTGATTTCTCATCCCTTGGGTTTGAAGACACCTGACCTGGACAACCTCAAGCTCTCGGCTTGGTTGATCCAGTTCCATTAATGGCCAGGACTCCCGGTATCTCATCCTCAGTTAAGGCCATCCTGGTGGCCGCTCATAAGCCTTCTACCAGGAGACTCTACAAGAGTAAATGGAAGCGTTTCTCTGTCTGGGCAGAGCAGTGGAATTTGGATCCCTTTATGGCTGCTATCCCAGCAGTCCTCGACTTTCTATCCCATATTTTTCATCAAGGAGCTAGTTCTTCTACTGTTACTGTTAAAGTTTAATTGGTAGCTATTTCCCACTTCCATGTTGGAAACAGTTTTGGGCCCCTAGCTTCCTCTAAGATTTGCAAGGCATTCCTGAAAGGAACTTTCCTGTTAAGACCCCCTGTTAAAGATGCAGTCCCTCCATGGGATCTAACCCTAGTTCTCCAGGCTCTGACTGGTCCCCCCTTTTGAACCTGCAGCTTCAGTCGACTTAAAGTATGTATCTTGGAAAACTGCCTTCCTGATTGCCATTACCTCAGCTAGGAGGATATCAGAGCTTCATGCTCTTTGCAGTAAGCCTCCATACATCATCTTTCATAAAGACAGGGTTTCCCTCAGGACTAATCCCTCCTTTCTGCCTAAAGTGGCTTCAGAAGTCAACATCAACCAAGCCATCAATCTACCTGTCTTCTTTCCTAATTATCAGAACAAAGGAGAGTATAGACTTCATTGTCTGGATGTACATAGACCGTTGTGTTTTTACTTAAACAGAACAGCTGAATTTCGAAAATCAGGTCAACTTTTTGTTTCATTTGCTAAGTCCTGTCTGGGGAAGCCAGTGACTAAGGTAACCTTAGCTAGGTGGATTTCCCAATGCATCCTTCTCACATACAGAAGCTCTGGTCGACCTGAGCCCCTGAGGGTTCGAGCTCATTCTACCCGTTCTGTGGCTACTTCTGCTGCCTTCTGGTCGAGGGTGTCTTTAGACGACATTTGTGCAGCAGCTACTTGGGCTTCATCTCATACTTTTATTACACATTATAAAGTGGATTTAATATCCAGAGGACGCGTATCTTTTGGCTCTGCAGTGCTTCGGAATATCCTTCCATGAGGACCTCCCAAGTTGTGGTAGCTGGGGACTCTGTCCCACAGGTTGCTGATCAAATGAAGTTAACTACTTCAGATAAAGAAGTTATGTACTCACCATAACGTTCCATCTGAGTAGGTAACTTCATTTGTCTGCAACCAACCCTCCCTCCATCCCCCGAACCTTTGTTCGTTCTTGAAGGATCAGGATATGTCACTTCCAGATGACATCAGGTGGAATGTTCTAGTAGTTTCCTTGTGTTATAGTAATGTTCTATGATACTATGGCAAACTCGATCTGAGGGTTAGAGAGAGGTGGCAGGGTATTATGGGTAGGGGGAGGAGCTTGGAGCTCGGATCTTTGGCTAGGAAAGCTGCCTGCTCGGATCCGATACCCACAGGTTGCAGACAAATGAAGTTACCTACTCAGATGGAACGTTATGGTGAGTACATAACTTCTTTTTGACCCTTACACCACCTCCATTCCAGTGGTTTTGGAATTCCCCCACCAGGGATCTGCGGCTGCCACTATTAGAGTCCAGTTGGCAGCGATTTCAAATTTTCATCTAGGCTTTCAAGATTCTAATCTGATATCGCATAGGCTGTGCAAAACTTTCCTTAAAGGTGCCACTTTACTAAGACCTCACTTTCAAGAACCTGTTGCCTCATGGGATTTAAATTTTGTGTTCTCCAAATTAACTTCTCCGCCCTTTGAGCCTTCTCATTCATCTCCTTTGAAATTCCTGTCTTGGAAGACTTTGTTTCTAGTGGCTGTCATGTCGGTCAGACGAGTGTCAGAGTTACAAGCATTGTCTGTGAAACCCCCTTACCTGATTTTTCACAAGGACAGGGTGTCCCTTCGTACTAATCCTTCCTTTGTCCCCAAGGTCTGTTCCCATGCCACTTTGAATCAATCCATAGAACTTCCAGTGTTCTTTCCAAATCATTCAAAAGCAGCTGAATACAGGTTTCATCAGCTGGATGTCCATAGACAATTATGTTTTTATTTGCACCGATCTAAGGAAATCGGGAAATCAGATCAATTATTTCCTTTTCCGAATCCAGGTCAGGCTTACCAGTTTCCAAAGTTCCACTTTCTAATTGGATTTCTAGCTGTATAGCTTACGTTTACAACTCTGAGGGGAGACCTTTACCCTTTAAAATCAAGGCTCATTCTACCAGATCTCCGTCTACCTCTGCAGTCTTTCAAGCCAGGGTCCCACTTGACAATGTTTGTGCAGCAGCAACGTGGGCTAACCCTCACACTTTTTCCTCATTACAAATTGGATTTAAACTCTAGGGGTAGAGCATCTTTTGGTTCCACGGTACTCAGGAGTATTTTTCCTTGAACCACCCAAGAATAAGGCGCTAGGGATGCTGTCCCATATGTAAGAATGAAGGCGAGATAGGACTACAGAATATAAAGAAGCTATGTACTCACCATAACGTTCCATGTTTGTAGTCCATCTCGCTCTTCATTCTTACGAACCCACCCTCCTACCCCCCCCCCCCCATCCTGGAAGTACCTGGAGACAGAAAAATATTATCAATTTCTATGGATAACTTTTAGTAATGTCTTTTGTATATTGTTATGGTGTCTCCTAGTTAGCAGCAAACAAGATCTGGGGATTGTACTGGTGCACCATGGGTTACCTACCTAGCCACGAGCCAACTAGAAGACTTCCAGCTTGTAAATAGGCTGAGTCGGAGCTGAGGATTGGCTCCGAATCCCATATGTAAGAATGAAGAGCGAGATGGACTACAAACACGGAACATTATGGTGAGTACATAACAACTTTTTACCTAAACCTATGTGTGGGGCTTCACCCCCCCCCCCAACTATATATACTAACTCCAGGATTGCACTACAGTGGGGAAAAGGGCATATACCTTTTACTTTAATGTGTCAGTGTTATGAGTTTCAGTCAAATGAGTTGTCAGTGTTTTGGTCTCAGTCAAGTAAATTTCAGTCAAATGAAGTTTAGGTCATATGAAGTAGACCCGTATCTTGCTATCAGTATCCATAATCGAGAACTTCCAGCTTCAGTGTTTTTGTATTTTTTGTTTAGTCTCTCTTCCCACCTATCCTTAGCTGCCTTAACAGAATCCTTTTAACCTATATAAATGCTTCATTTTATTGTATCCCCATAAATATTGCTGAAGAAATTCACGTGAGTACATAGCTTACAGCTATAGCCTTTGTTTTGTCTTAATTTATATCCAGAAAATATTTGAAACTGTCTCAGTATATTCCACAGCACTGCGATGTCCTTCCCTGGCTTTATCTGGTACAAAATAGTATTGTTTACAAGTAAAGCCAACTTTTCTTCATAATCATACTAGTTATATCCTTGAATTTTTGAGTAGCTTATGATGTGAAGTTGTTCAATCTCTCAGTTCTTACACGTGGGTCCGGAGCCAATGTCGGCCACTTTCCAAGCTCAAGATCTTTCAGTAGCTCGAGGCACAGTACCTATCCCATGATTTTCTCTGAATAACCCTCAGATCTAGTTTGCCGCTGCAACGGATCGCAAGTCTTCAGTGTGCTTGGGCCAGTGAAGGTTTATTAAGAAGTATTTTCTACAGCTAAGTTTACTTTTTATATATATCTGTTTTTCTACCAGTATTCCCTTGTTGTACTGTTTTTTTTTTTAAGGGCTTTGTCCCTGTTTGCTGTGTTTTTATTGGAGTGAGTTGCTCTTGGGCCTTGCCCTCTCTTCAGTTGGTTACATCCTTTGCTATAGTTGTGCAGGGATCGGTCAGTTTTCTTCCCTATCCCACTTTTTGGCAAGATTGTTATTAGGTTATTATTGGATTTGTACTGTTGTACTTGATATTATCAGGGATCTGATAATTGTGCTTTCTCTTGGACATGATGGCTGACCAAAAGCAAAAGTCTGGATTTAAAAGATGTGACTTGTGGTCAAAAAATGTCAATCACAGATAACCACATTTCTTGTGTTTATTGTTTGGGACCTCGTCATTTGCAGGAAGATTGTTCCATCTGCCACTCTTTTAGTGGCAGAGTTTTGTTAGAGAGACGTGGGAAACTGATTGATCGAGGTCTCTTAACACTAGAGTTTCAGGAAGCTTTGGACAAGTCCGACCAGACCTCCAAGTCTTTGAAAGAGTCAAAGTCGTCTCGGGTGTCCTCTGAGCCTAAGTCTTCGGCTCCGAGCAACTCTGTTAAGGTGCGGTCACCGGTCCCTAGGTCTTTGGAACCGTGTGCTGAACTGATGATTCGGAGCCAACCTTTGGTTTTGATGCCGGTATCGGAGACTTTAAAATCTCTAATACTTAGGTCTGTAGCTTCTTCGGCCCCTTTGACCCACTCTTAGAGGATGTCAGATATTGATGTGGACCGTGTGGTGCAGAGGCTCTTGGAGAACCCGGCATTGGCTAAACTGCTCTCGGCTTCGTCCCAACTGGGTTCAAGCCCTGTTCCCGCCCCATTGCCTGTGACTACTCCTCCTCTGAGCCTACCCAGGCCTTCGGAAGCAGAAGATCTAATGGTTGTGGAATCCGTGGAGCCGAGTCCTGTTCCAGTGACTGCGGTTCCACCCACCCTGACATCTTCGGTGCCGTCTGAAGAGTCTCTGATCCAACACTCTCTCGTTGGTTCCGGGGGGGAGAGTCGAACCGACGTGTCAGTTCCGACACTTTCTCTCGGGGCTTCGGCGTAGGTGAGCTCAGCTCCGTCCTCTGGTTCGGAGCCCTCAGCCTCAGCACCTGCAAGGCCTTCATCTTCCTCGGGAACCGGTGGCCTCCTCTGGCCAAGACTCTGGGGCCTTTGATGCCATGAGGAGGGTGTTGTCTGTTCAGACCCACACTACAGGTCTCTTCTCTTCCTCCCTGAAGATGCCGAGTTTTGCCTCTTCGTCTAAAGTACCTACTAAGCGACGAGACCCAGAGCCTCCTTTGGGTGAACCCTGCTCTACTGAAACTTCACCAGCCGCCCCCACTGTTTAAGTTCCCAGAAAGAGACTCTGCAAGAGGAGGCATTTGGATTCCCCTCAGGAATCCTTGACATCAGACACCGACTTAGAGGAATCGAAAGGGTCCCCATGGTCCCCCTCGGAGGATGTCTCCTTTGTGGACATCTTAGAAATACTTAAGCAGAGGGGTGACTGGCAGTCCATTCGCCCTACTGAGGATAAGTCGGTGCTCCTGAAGGTCTTTGGGCCTCGGCCCTCCACCTCCTGGGTTACTCCGCCCTTCAAACTAAAGGATCTGGTCACTTGAAGGGCGTGGGTGTCCCCTGACACATGGAACCAGTCCCTCTGAGGCCCAATAAATTCATCACTGCCCCTCAAGAGAAATCGTTCACTAAAGGAGTCCCTGTTGATGCCGTGGTGGTGGCGGTGGCCACCAAGAAAGAAATGTTGAAGACTTCTATTGTCCATCCTCCTAATAAGGATTCCAGGACGATGGACAGATACGGGAAACGCATTTTTAGCTCTGCGACATTTGCTATGAGATTGCTTAACTACTTGACCCATTTTACTCGCCTTCAATGAGCTCTCCTTCAAGAACTCTGAGATACTCTAAAGGGTAACACAGATGAGGCTATTTTGGAAAAGTTTACAGCTCAGGTTTCTACCCTTAATTCCGTCGTCAACTCATCCATGCAGCTCATTTCTTATGCAGCCGAGGGATCGAGTCGAGCAGCAGGTTCAGTGATTGCTCTGCGGAGACAGTCCTGGATGTGCTTGTGCTCCTTTGTGGAAGCTTTCAAGTCTTCCTTTGTCAGTACCCCATTTGATGGGTCTTCATTGTTTGGGCCTAAAGTCAAGGAGACCCTCACTAGGTGTGAGCAGGAAGGAAAGACTCTTATCTGCCGTAGGAGTCAGTTTTTCCACCCCTACTAGACCATACCCCAAAGGGCAAAGAGGTGGAAAAATGTGGTTCTGGAAGTCCCAAGGAGCTTTCCAGAACACACTTAGTGACCCCCCCCCCCTTCAGGGGCAGAGGAGGGGTCAATAATGGAAGACGCCACTTTGGCGGCAGAGGGGGTCCGCAAAACCAGGGTGACAGGGAGCAGTTTCCTGCAAGCCCTATCAGCGCTCCTGAGAGGAGGCCTGACTGTCCTACTCTGGAGGCAGTCGGAGGTTGCTTGGCTTTGTACCCAGATGCCTGGCTAGGAATTACTTCAGATTCTTGGGTAGAAAACTTAGTTACCAGAGGTTACCTCATTCCCTTTGTAGAACCCCCCCCCCCCGTTACCCACAAAAAGAATCCCAGATGTTCCACCCAGTCTGAGGAATCAAGCAGTCACAGAAATTCAAAACCTGCTAGAAAAAGAGTCATCCAGCCAGTCCTGGTGGACCAGATAGGATCCGGAACTTACTCCAGATTCTTTTTAGTTCCAAAGAAAACAGGGGACTGGAGGCCCATCTTAGACCTCAGCAAACTCAATACATTCGTAAAGAAGGAGAAGTTCCGGATGGCCACGCTTCAGTTGATACTACCGTTCCTGGGAACGGGCGATTGGATGTGCTCTTTAGATCTCAAGGATGCATACTACCACATCAAAATGGCCAGACCATCCAGAGGTCACCTGCGTTTCCGTCTGGGGGCCAGTCATTACCAATTTCGAGCTCTTCCCTTTGGTCTCACTACAGCCCCCAGAGTGTTCAAATGTATGGCAGTAGTTACGGCTCACCTGAGGCGTCTAGGATTCCGAGTGTTTCCGTATCTGGACGACTGGCTCCCATCTGCCACCACCAGGCATCAACTCATTCAGTCCAGGGATCATACGATCAATCTCTGTTCTCTGTTAGGAATAAACATAAATTTTGAAAAATCTGCTTTATTACCATCACAGCATATCTCATTTAACGTGATAGCGGACAAACTGAGCAGAGCGATTTTGTTACCCCACGAGTGGTCCCTCAAACAAAATGTGGCAGAAATGATATTCCACAGATGGGGCCAGCTTTGCTGCGACCTTTTTGCATCTCAGATGAATGCCAAATGCAGAAGCTACTTTGCCCTGAACCCTCCACTGGGGGACAGTCCCAGGGATTCACTTGTGCACGATTGGCCCTTGGGTCTCCTTTATGCCTTTCCTCCAACCCCACTGATTCCTAGATTCTTGCTGAAAGCAAAGGGCTCTGGAAGGACAGTTATTCTGATGGCCCCTTTTTGGCCTCAGCAGATATGGTTCCCCTTTCTTCATCAATACCAACTGGACGAACCTTGGTTTCTGGACCCAGTGCCAGACCTTCTGAAGCATTCATCAGGAGTTCTTCACCCCTCTCTTCAGTCCCTCAAACTGACAGCTTGGCTGCTCCACTTCCCAACCTAGCCAGGTCATATAATCTGTCTTCCGAAGTACAACATATTCTGGTTTCCTCTCATAAAGTCTCCACTCTGAAACTGTACAGTAGTAAATGGAAACGTTTTGTTTACTGGGCCTCTCAATGCGATATTGATCACTATGTTGCCCCTCTTGATATTGTTCTGGAATTTCTTGCAACGATTTTTCAGGAAGGTGCTGCAGCGGCCACTGTTAGAGTTCAGTTGGCCGCTATATCTAATTTTCACTTGGGAATTGAAGGATCTAATCTTATGTCACACAGATTATGTAAAGCCTTTCTGAAAGGGACTCGTCACCTAAGGCCACCCATCAGACAACCAGTTGCACCATGGAACCTAAATTTAATATTATCTCAGCTGATGCTTCCCCCCTTTGAGCCTGCATCCTCTTGCCCCTTGAAGTTCATATCTTGGAAAACATTATTTTTGGTGGCTATTACTTCAGCTCTTAGGAGTTTCTGAGCTTCAAGCTCTTTCTATTGGGCCCCCTTACTTGGTATTTTTTCCTGATAGTGTCTCTCAGGACAAATCCCACTTTACTTCCGAAGGTCTGCTCCGAGACTAATCTGAATCAGTCTATTGAGTTGCCCACTTTTTTTTCTGACATCATTCTAATAAAATGGAGTATATGCTACATAAACTTGATGTCCACAGACAGTTGAGATTTTACTTGGACAGAACAAAGGATTTTAGAAAATTTTAACTGCATTTTGTCTCTTACGCTGATAAAAAAAGGGCTAGCTGTGTCTAAAGTTACCTTGTCTAAATTGTTATCAGTTTGCATAAAGTTTGTATACTCCAACTAATCGGACATTGGAGTACAAGGTGAAAGCTCATTCCACTAGGGCGGTATCCACATCTGTAGCTCACACAGCTAGTTTGCCTTTGGACACCATTTGTGCAGCCGCCACGTGGTCAAAACCACATACATTTATCACTCATTACAAAGTGGACAGGGCCTCCAGGGACAGAGCTTCCTTTGGTTCCACTGTTCTCAGGAATGTACTCCCGTGAGCCACCCAGGGTTTGGGTGCTTGAGACGCTCCCTACGTGTAAGAACAAACGGAGAGATTGAACAACTTCACATAAAGAAGTTATGTTCTTACCATAACGTTCCATGTGAGTTGTTCATCTCGCCTTTGTTATTACATTTCCCCCCCCCCTCCATCCCTCTCCGGGTTCTTGAAGACCGGTTACGACTGGAGGTCTGGTTTGGTTTGTCTACTGTCCTTTACTTCTACCAGGCTTTCTTCCTGTGGTTAACTGTACATATATGTTTTTATATATATATATATATATATATATATATATATATATATATACACTTATTGACATTTAGGGTATGTTAGGCTGTTCCTTTGTTGCTGGATTCAGCAAACTAGATCTGAGGGTTATTCAGAGAGCATCATGGGATAGGTACTGTGCCTCGAGCTACTGAAAGATCTTGAGCTTGGAAAGCGGCCGACCGATGGATCGGCTCCGGACCCACGTGTAAGAACAAAGGCGAGATGAACTCACATGGAACGTTATGGTAAGAACATAACTTCTTTTTCTTTGCCAGTAACTCTAAATATAACAGAAATAAGGGAAAGAGGACACCCCTGCCTAGTTTCTGTGTTCATACACAGACTTATCAGAGAGGAAACCTCCCACTTTAATTTTTGCCTCCGATCCCTCATATATCCTCCCAATTAACCTTATTGTATCAGGGAATGCAAATGCTTCCATTGCTATACTCGAAATCCCAGCTTACTCTGTCGGATGCTTTCTCTGCATCAAGACCAACCAACAGTGGTATTTTCTTGCATTCTGCTTTACTCTGGATTATCATTGTTCTGTTAGTGTTGTCAAATGTTTGCCTCCCCTCCACAAAGCTACATTGATCCATATTTGTCAATTCTAGCAACACCTTTGCCATTCCTTTAGGTATTGTAGACCTAAACTAATCAAGGTTTAAAATTGAAACGGGCCTATGTGAAGCTGGGTCTGATGGGTCTTCAGGTATTACAGCCACCACAGCTTTTGTCTAGGATATTGGTGCTTTCCTTCCTTTTTAAAACAAAACCTTCCAGATCTTTCACTTTCTTCCCTCTTAGCTTCCAAACATCCACATGAATATTCTCTATTGTTGGTGACTTTCCTGCAGAAGTCACCGTCTTTCTCATCTCCTCTGATCTTGACACTTAATTGCTGATAATCACCTACCTCTAACCTTGGCATGCTTAAGTCTTCCATAAATATTTCCATTTGTCCTTTTTCTTGATTTCCACATGTCTCTGCTTTATACAACTTTTCTTAAATTTTCTGAAATATCTTTAATACCTCCTAGATGATCTCTGGTAATTTTTCCTGTTACAGGCTCCCTAATTTTGGCAACGACCCTAAATCATTGTGCTGAAGGTTTTGTGCTCTGGAGCTATTATCAAAAAAAAAAATTTGCTTAACAGCAGTCTTTCTAAACTCTTGCAGGTTATGCAGATACTCCCTTATTTTCTCTTTAGCACTCAGTTGCACCTCCTCTTCTGTGAGAGTCCCCTTACTCTGCAATAGTTTAACCGTTGTTGGACCCTGCTAATAATTCCTGTTACTTCTTAACCATAACTGTTTTTCATTTTAGTTCTACCCTATTTTTAAACTCCACTTTCATTTTGTCCCAGTCACTAACGTATAATTTCTGAAGAAATGTCTAACTTCCCTGATAATTCTCAAATAATTTCCAGTACCCATTCTTTAAATTCCAATCTTTAGCAGGTAGGTGAGGAAGCACCAGTGAATTGTTTGTACTCAGTACCCTGCAGTTTTATCTTTGATGTTACTGGTGCATGATCTGCAATGGTAATTGGATGTATGTTGAAACTTTCAGTTAAATGCACATGTTCCTGTGAAGTCTAATTTCTGTGTAGTCTAGCCCAGTTATTGTACCTTGAGGAATCCTATGCAAATTCTCTGAGTGCTTACTGCTGAATTCACATCTTCCATACCAAATATTTTCATAATTGTTTTCAGAAATCCACCCTCTTTAGTTATATTTTCCCTTTTTGGTCCCCCAGATACCTCCTTGCTGTTGCATACCAAGTTCCAGCCCCATTTATAAGAATATTCCCCACTGAAAGCTGATTATTTCTCCCAACAGTTTCTTAAGCTGCATAATATTAGTATTGGGTGCGATATAAATATATGCTAGTGTAATCCTCCTCCCTTGCCAGTAGCCCCTTATTACCACAAATCTAACATTATCTTTTTTTCACTCTTCTACCACTGTTGGGAACTCCTCTACCAATTAGTGCAAGTACTCCCCTTTTCCTTTGTCCCTGATATTCTGATGAATATCTATCTGGGAATATTTTATGTTCATCAAATTCACATGCTCACTTCTTTCCAAATGTATCTCCTGTAGCATGCTATTTGCATTCTGCATTTCTTAATATAATTCAGTGCTCTTACCGCTTTGTCTATACCAATGAGGCCATTTGCATTCCAAAATAATATTTATAGTGTAGCCATTATGATAAAAAATGTCTACTTACATATGGTAGATTTTTTAAATGTCCCTTTCCAGTTTTTGTATTACATGTACCCACTGATGTTTGTCGGGTCGATCCATTGTACAGTTGTTTTTTGTCCTCTCCATTTGAACCTATGTCACATTTTACAAGACTTTTTTGTTTTAATGACCACCATCAAACAAAAAGCCAAACACCCACCAGAATCTATTAACTTAAAACAAACACAAAACTATGTACATCTTGAATTAATGATGTTTAACTCCCCTGACAGAAAAAAAATGTCCCCAACAGCTGCACCCATTGTCATTACCAAACCTAAAATTAAGGTTATCCATGCTAATGTGCATGCTACAACCTGTGCTCCTACTTTAGATTAATTGTTGTCTGTTCTTGTCTTTAGTCCCTTTCCAGATGTGAAAAACAGCTGTGTCCTTTCACAACACATTAAACTTTTAGCCTAAAGAAAAAGTGCACTAGCTGTCTTTAAATAAAACTAATTTATACACTGTTCTAGTAAATGCATTGAAGTATTTAGATACAATAAAAGCTGCTGTTATTCACTTATAATAGTTTCAAAATTTATTTTTGCTAAGTTGCTTGCCCTTGTACCTTTACATTTCTCACAGCAAATCATGTCAGGAGCTCTTGATTTTATTGCCCTCACCTGTAGTCAACTTGTTTCCATGGAAACATAACCGAATCCATAGCTGCCTTCAACTTCTCACTGAACTTTTATTTACTATTTTAAAAGCTCACTTGCTTACACAAAAGAAACTTATTAGATTAAGCCAGTGGCATTAATCCAGACATTCATCTGTGCAAAAGTAAAAGAAAACCTCTGAACTCTACATATATTATAATCTGTGCACTTTTACACCCCATCCCCAACTTTGAAAACCCAATATTACTGGCCATTAACTTAAACATGCTTTTGTCCAGGATTTCTTCTTTTATGCATTTTTCAAGAAGGAGCTAATTTTTGTTCTATCAAAGTGCAGTTGGCAGCAATATCTAATTTCCATTCAGGTGAAAATGCTTCTTCATTAGCTTCTTTAAGAAAAGCCTTGCACAATTTTGAAGTACCTTTTTGTTTAGGCCTCCAATGAAGGACCCCACCCCACCCTGGGATTTGACAGTTGTACTACAAGGTGTAACTTAGTCTGTTTAAATAAGCTAAATAAAATTTAAAGTCTTTATCCTGGAAAACTGCTTTTCTAGTGGCCATTACATCTGTGAAATGAGTCTTTGAAGTCCAGGCTGTATATCTTCCATATAGGATCATAGGAGGTTACTAGGCTAATGGCTCTGAGGCCCTTCCAAGCCTGCCCAACAAATCTCATTATCTCACGTTTCACAAAGACAAGGTTACATTGTGGACCAGTCTGTCCTTGCCTAAAGTAGCCTCAGAGATGGATATTAATCAAGCCATTAATTTGCCTGTTATCCTCCCCAGCTTTGCTAAAGAAAAGGTGAATACATGGTTCATCTTTTGGATGTACATAGACAACTCTGTTTTTACCTCCATAGAACAAATGATTTCAGAAAGTCAGAACAATGGTTTCTCTTTCTCCCCAAACAAATTGGGTTCACCAGTTTCTAAAATTGCCATAGCTAAATAGCTAACTTGATTGATTGCATTTCCTTTGTTTACAGTCAACTAGGTCTGTCCTTATCCAGGTCCCCTAATGCACACTCTACCAGGTCCATGGCTATCAGCTTTCTGGTCTAGAGCTTCTGTTGATGACATTTGTGCAGCAGCTACCTGGTCGAATGCTCATAACTTTATTGATCATTGCAAATTGGATTTGACTTCCAGAAACAGGGCTGCCTTTGGTTCTGCAGTACTCTGAGATATCCTTCTATGAGGGCCACCCAAGGTTCATGTAGCTGGGGACTCTTTTTTGAGGAATGAATGATAAGGACAACCTCTGATATTAAACTTGTGTACTCACGACACTTGTGCATTTGTGTTGTCCATTTTCATTCTTCCTTAACTCGCCACCCTCCATCCTCCTTCCACTTATCTCCTGGAGTGACTTTATGGTTGTTGTGAAACCTCCATTCCAGTTTTGATCTAGTACTTAACCTTATTTTTGTCCTGACCTAAGGTTTGTTCTATCTATGGCTTGTAAGGCAGCAAACTGTGAGGTATCGCAGGTTGACCTGGGCATTATGTGGAGAGGGAGGAGTTCAAGAGTAGTAAATGTGGCCAAGTCGGATCAGAGACCCAGTTGTTGAATGAAAGTGGACACCACAGATGCATAGTTATGGTCAGTACATAAAAAGAAGTTATGTACTCACCGTAACTTTCCATCTGAGTAGTTGTACTTCATTTGTCTTCAACCTGTGGGTTATGGATCCGTATTGTATCCGAGCTGGCAACTTTTGCTAGCATCAGCTCCAAGCTCCTCCCATTACCCATAATACACCTCCACTGCCTTCCTTCCCCAGATCGAGTTTGCTGAACTTATACCGAGAACCCGACCTGAAAGATTTACTTGTAACCCATACTACAATCCGTAGGCTGATCATGCGCCAAGGTCCAGGGGAAGGAGGAAGGGATGGTTGAAGACAAATGAAGTACAACTACTCAGATGGAATTTTCTGGTAAGTACATAACTTTATCTGAAGAAGTTTACTTCATTTAGTCTTCAACCTGTGGGACGGAGTCCTCAGCTACTAAACTCCTGGGCCCCTCATGGAAGGATATTCTGGAGCACCGCATAGCCAAAGGATGCTCTCCTTCTGGAAGTTAAATCCAATTTGTAATGAGAAATAAACGTATGATATGAGGATCAAGTAGCTGCAGAACAAATATCATCCAAAAACACTCTAGACCAAAAGGCGGCAGACATAGCCCTGTACCCAGTGGAATGAGCTTTCAACTGACCTGGAGGAGACCTGCCTCTGTCCTTATAGACCTGCAGGATGCATGAAGAAGTCCATCTAGCTATAGTGACCTTGGAGATAGGTTTCCCAAAAAGGGTTTATAGAAGGATACAAACAATTGATCAGATTTAAGGAAATTTTTTGTCCTGTGTAAATAGAATCGTAACTGTCTATGAACATCCAACATGTGGAGTTTGTATTCCATCTTGTTCGTAAAATTAGAAAAAAACACAGGCAAATTGATAGTCTGATTGATATTGACTGGTGATGCCACCTTGGGAAGAAAGGCTGGATTGGTTCAAAGGGAAACCCTATCTTTGTGAAAAATCATGTACGGAATTTTGATGGACAAGGCCTGTAAATCTGAAACCCTTCTTGCAGAGGTAATAGCCACCAGAAAAGCTGTTTTCCAAGGTAAAAATTTTAGATCTGCAGTTGTGGCAGGCTCGAAAGGCGGAGCGACCAAAGCTTGAAGAACCATAGTAAGGTCCCACGGGGGAACAGGATCTTTGACCGGGGGGGGGGGGTAACAAAAAGGTGCCTTTGATAAAGGGTTTACAAAGTCTGGAAGAGGCTAAAGAGGCAGAATTCTCGCCCACATGAAAATAAGAAATGACAGCCAACTGAACTTTGACAGTAGAAGAACTAGCTCCGTGTTGAAAAATATCAGCTAGAAAATCAAGAATGACTGAAATAGGAGCCGTGAAAAGGTCTAAATTCCTTTGAGAGGCCCAGAAAGAAAAATGTTTCCACTTGCTGCGATAAACCTTCCTGGTCAAAGACTTATGAGCAGCTACCAAAATGGATCTAACTGAGGAGGATAGCCCGGGAGTCCTAGCAATCCTGGGAAATGGAGTAGCCAAGCTGTGAGTTTTAAGCTGTCCAGACTCGGATGAGGCACTCCTGAAGGGTGTGAAATTTAAATCCTGAATGAGATCTAGGATCCCAAGGTGGAGCCAGAAGGTGAGAACAAAGGAAGGGAAACCATGCCTGGCGAGGCCAGAAAGGGGCAATGAGGATCACTTTGTTCCCAAGTCGACGAGCTTTCTGTAGAAACCTTGGAATGAGAGGTACTGGCAGGTAAGCATACAGAAGACCGGGAGGCTAAGTATGAACTAGAGCGTCTCTGGTGGACTCCCCCGGCAGGGGGTTCGGAGCGAAAAACTTGCTGCACTTCGTGTTGGAAGGAGATGCAAAGAGGTCGCAACAAGATTGACCCCACTCGCTGAAGATCTGTTCTGCTACTGACAGATTCGGAGACCACTTGTAAGGCATCAGAATGGTCCAACTTAGCCTGTCCGCTAGGATGTTGGACCATCCCGGAATGTGCGTTGCAATGAGAAAATGATTGGTGGAGATCACCCATTCCCACACTCTTATGGCCTTGCGACAAAGGGGGTAAGATCTGGTCCCTCCTTGTTTGTTGATATACCAGACCACTGACAAGTTGTTTGACTGAATAGCAATCGTCCCCAGAGAAAGAAAGGCATGAAGGGCCTGCAATGCTAGGAGGACTGCCCTCATCTCTAGGACATTTATATGCAAGCTGGTCTCTATGGGGGACCACAGGCCTTGGACTGTCCTGCCTGAACAATGCCCCACCCACCCGAGTTGGGAGGCATCCATGCTCACTGTGGTTTGGGCCGGGGTTGGAACAAAGGGTCACCCCTCCAAAATTTCCGGAGAGCTCATCCACCATATGAGGGACGACTGACAGACTCTACTGAGTGGAATTGGATATGTCAATGGCAGTTCCAATAGGGACCATTGTACAGCTAGAGTCCATTGTAGAATCCTCATGTGTAATCGAGCACATGGGAGAAGAGTTGTGGTCACCGCCATCGAGCCTAGGGCCCTCAACACTGATTCCACTATTGGAAGATGAGAACGGTAGATCAGGGAGACATGCATCCTCAGGTTTTGAACTCTCTCTGAGGTCAGGAATATTTTGCACTGAAGAGCATCTATCCTAGCACCAATGTAGTCTTATCACCTGTGCAGGATGTAGGAGAGATTTGGATGTGTTGATTGTGATCCCCAAACACAGGGCAAGTGTCAGGAAATAATCCCTGGTTTGGGAAAGTAGACGCCTGGTGGGAGCAGTGAGGAGCCAATCGTCCAGGTACGGATAGACCTGAATCCCCTGAAGCCTCATGTGAGCTGCTACAACCGCCATCACTTTGGTAAACACCCTGGGGGCTGTGGTCAGACCAAAGGGTATGGCTCGAAATTGGTAATGATTGACTCCTAGCCAAAAGCGGAGGAACCTCCTGGAGCTTCTGTGCATTTTTATGTGATAGTAAGCATCCTGGAGGTCTAATGAGCACATGCAGGTATGGCATGATGGACTGTTACGTGACCATCCAGAACTTCTCTTTGGCAACTGATAGGCCCATTCTGGACCTCTCTGCCCAGAACCAAGTCCCCCATTTTCTTTGGCACCAAAAAGAACCTGGAGTAGAAGCCCAATCTGAACTGATCTGGGGGGATGGTTTCGATGGCTCATTTTTCTAGCAGCTTGGAAATGTCCTGTGCTGCTGCCTCCCTTTGAGTGGGTGGTATGTCTGGGAGGTCTGTGGGAGAAACCCATGAAGGGGATAGAGTATCCTCTGGATATGATTTGAAGCACCCAGTGGTCTGTTATGGACTCCCATGCCATTGGGTGCAAGGACAATTGTCCCAGACTGCCTCCAGAGTAGAGCAGTCGAGCAACCCCTCAGGGTTGCTGCCTGGGTCTGTCCGAGAAAGGTTCTCGAGACCCGAAGTTCCGCGGACCCCCTGTGCCTCTGGGCCGGCATCCATTCTGTCCCCCTCTGCCTCTGGTATAAGAAGAGCCCTGAGTGTCACGGAAATACTGTGACTTCCGGAACCACATCTTCTTTTACCCTCTCTGGTTCCGGGAAAAGGACCTTTGAGGGTTAGAGAAGTAGATCCCGATGGCAGACAGTGTCTTCCCATTCTTCTCACTCTGGACTAATGTCTACTTGACAGTCTTACCAAAGAGTGTAGAGCCGTCATAAGGGGCATTGGCAAACACTGCCTTGAAGGGTTCGGAAAATTGACATAACCTGAGCCAGGTGTAAGCCTCATGGACACGCCGGACCCAGCCACCCTATCCGCTCCTTCCATCTCATGGGAGAGGAGTCGTATGGACATGTTAGATACTGCTTTTAAAGTGGCCATCCTCGTGGAGAACAAAGCCTTGTCCTCCTGCGACATGGACTTGGGGGGAGACTGCTCCAGCTCCTTTACTAGGTCGTGTTGGAGTCTGGTGACATGGGCCAAGTAATTCAGTGCCCTGATCAAAAACATAGCTGAAGCGTACACCCGCTTCCCTAGACGGTCCATCATCCGTGACTCTGTCAGGAGGGTGGACCAAGGAACTCTCCTGGGCAAGTTCCTCCATAGTGGCTGCTACTACCACCATGGCATCCATGGGGGAGCCCTTATTCCAAGATGGCCTATCTATGGGGGGGCTTAGGATTTTATCAGGTTGCTTTGGGATAGGTTCCATGGTGTCTGGTTCCTTCCATGCCCACGAGGTGACCAAATCCACTAAAGGATCCATGGGAGGGGGTGCCCAGGAAGTAGACTGGCCCGTGCCGAAAGTCTCCAGGAACACAGACTCCTAAGAAGGTGGTTTGGGGGCAGACTAACCTCCCCGCTGGCGCAGGATCTCCAGGATGTCTCCAAAGGAGACATCCTCGGGAGGTGACCTTGGGGGGGAACCCTCTTCATCATTTAAGTCCATGTCCTCGGTGAGGGACTCTGGGGAGTCCAAGTGCCTCCTCTTGCATGTATGCTTGCGAGGCACCTCTCCGGTGGGCGCTCACAAGCCATTTGTTCCTTGGGGAGGAACCATCTGGGGCTCTTCAAGCACAGGCTGTCCCTCTGGTAGGACGATGGGGACCGTAGACAGAGCCGAGGGAGTGGTCAGGGGTCTTGATCAGACAGAGCACCCTTTCCACCACATTGAATGCCGAAGGAGAGCGAACCTCCTGAGAAACCAATAAGGAGGTCTGTCTCCCTGGATCCGATGTGAGAATCTCAGCCAGGCTCAAGGTGGATGAAACTTCGAGGGAGGGAACCTGGCCCAACAAAGTCAGAGCCGATGAAAAAGGTTTCACTCCCTTGGATCAGACACCCAAGCGCCAGCTCCGAGAGCGGCTCGGATCCGAGCTGGTCAGATCCAAAAATCTCCAGACAGCTGTCGGTGTCGAGGAAGCAGGTACTGTCTGTGCCAACCCCCTGACCAAAGCCAACCTCTGATCAGAGTAATCCAAACCCGAAGGTCCGATCGGAGAAGGAGAAATGGGTTGAAAGAAAGGAAGCCAGCTCCCCCCTCCAGAGGGAGGGGGGGCTGGCAAGACCCCCATCTGGATCTGCGTACAGATAAATCACCTCATCTTATCCAGATCCATATCTGACAAGGAGCGGGTGGACCATGACAAGGCCAAGGACTCCGACCTGGCGGGTCGGGGCACCAAGGCTCGAGAGCCTGGACGTGTCTCCTCCGGCTCCGGGGAGAACCTCTGAGATTGGAGCCGAGGGCAGTCCTACTTTCTCTCCTTTTCTGTACCTCTCTTCTGCTCCGCTACCACAGGCTTTGGTACAGGAGGTTGAGTCCCAGCCTGGGAGGGAGGAGAGGCAGCAACAGCAGCCACTGTGACTGAAGCCGGAGACGAGGAAACAGTCCGAAGGAGGAAGAAGACCTTTGAGGGCCACGTTGGCCTTCCTATCCTTTAGGGCGTGGGGGTTGAAGCCTACACAAATGCTACAATACACACTCAGGTGGGCCAAACCCAAGCACAAAACACGAGTGTGGCCATCCGCTGGGGATAGCTTATGGCCATACTCTCTGTGCAGCGCTTGAAAACAAGCTTTTCAGCCATTGTAAATATTTGAAAAATAGCCTTAGGAAAAAAAGACAGGCAAGTTCTTTCTAAAGAACTAACACACACACACACACACACACCCACTCATCACACTGGTCTACAGAAAACACTGGGGGGGGGAGCTACTACCTACACCACAGAACAAACCTAAAAAACACTAACACTCGATGCACCAAGTGAAGGGAGGAGAAAGGGGACCTACACTAACACTGAGAGAAATTTAGAAAAATGATCTACTCACAAAAGGTTTTAAACCTTTAAACCCATTGCTAGTTGGAGCTCAGACACAATGCTGAAGCAATTTGTGGCAAACGAGATCTGGGGATGAAAGGCAGTGAAGGTGTATTATGGGTAAGGGGAGGAGTTTGGAGCCCGGAGCTGATGCTAGCAAAAATTGCTGGCTCGGATCCGTAACCCACAGGTTGAAGACCAAACGAAGTAAACTACTTCAGATCTTTATTTTTACTGTGTGCTCTGTCCTTTAATTCTACAAGTTTTTGAAATGGCTCTTCTTGAGCAGTCTGATACTTGGCCAGCCATGTCTTCATTTCAGTCATATTTTTGCAGATGTTCTTGGTGTTTCACTGTTGCAGTCATTACATTTAGGTAATCTGCTGGCAGGTTGCCCTCAGTCGGCCTGATTAACAAAGTCTTGGGTCCTGCGTCAGTTGCTGTCCCTTCCATGATGTCAGGTCGTCGGATATAAAACATGCAGCCAACACCATTACATCAGTCTTTCTTGCCGTGCGGTGCCCGAAGCAGAAGCAGTTTGCAAGTGCCGGTCGGCCGACTCATGAAATTTTTGTTTTTGAGTTTCAGAACCGAAGTCTTCAACTAAAAAGCTATTCAGCTAGTACCACAACAAGAGCAGGGGCAAGGATTTTACTCCAGACTTTTCCTAGTGCCCAGAAAGGACAAAACCTGGAGACCAATACTGGACCTGTCTATACTAAATACGTTTCTGGAAGTTCCAAAATTCAAGATGTTGACTCTGCAGCAGCTACTGCCCATGCTGGGCAAGAAGGCTTGGCTCGTAACTTTGGACCTAAGAGGCATACCTGCATGTCCCAATCAAACAATCTTTTTTTATTTTATTTATTTATCTTATTTATTTATTTTTGTTGACCGGGCTAGTCTAGCTGGATACATATCCATTTTCAGCAGAGGCCCGGGGAGAAAAGCTCCATGTACAAATTCATTAAGGTATTAAAAACTTAGCAAAAAAGACTAGCTACAATTATACAGCATAACAAGTACAGAAGTTAGTATTATGAAGACTGTACAGAGACATTAGAGTAGATATAGCATAATCATATTTTAAATTCTACAGAGGAGTTGCAAATACAATCATGCAACCGTTAACATAATTAAGCATCAACATTCATTTGAGAGACAAGAAACTTAAATCAAAAAATCACAAAGTAAGGGAAAGAAAAGAAAAAAGAATAAGAGAAAAAAAATAAAGTGGCGACAAGGCAGGAGAAAGAGCAGGTAAAAAAGGGGTTGGTAGTCAAAAGTCAGTGACTCACAGGGGAGGGGTTAGTTAAAAAGCATGAGAGGAGGGGGTGAAAAAGTAAAAGTATGTTTTAATCAGACTTAGAGCAGGGACAAAGCCATTGTCCTTTTGGGTAATATCTGAGGTGTTTCTTAAAGAGTTGTGTAGAGGAGAGAGAAGTGAGTGTGTCAGGAAGCTTGTTCCAGATTCTACCAACCACATTGAAAAGAGTGAATCTCCTGCTTTGTTATTTGATATATTGTTGGCAATGTGTAACTTGTTAGCTGAGCGTAGTGTTGTAAGATTTGTGTATGGGGAGATCAGATTAGAAAGGATAGGGGTGTTAGGGTGGTGGAGAATTTTTTGAGCAATCAGAAGTTGATTATAGAGGCACAGAAAAATGATAGGCATAGTTTTTATTCAAACTAAAGGGGTGGCGAAAGCCACATAACTATGGGCTAGGCTTATAAATGCCCTTGGGCAGATAGCCTAGTATGAACCTATGAACCTATGATATTGTAGTTGGTTCTGTAGTTCTAACCAACTGAGTTGTTGCAGGTTGCAACAGTGGTGGGTTCTATAAGGGAAGCCAGTGGAAAATCTAGTGATGTTATTATAGCTCATTTCCAGCTTGGAAAGATTATGTTTAGATAGATTGGTATATATGGCAGATGCATAGAACAGGGAAGATGCAAGTCTTGCAGAAGATACCTCCGATTCATAGCTGGCTCAATGCATTACCAATTCTCTGCACTGCCCTTTGGCTTATCTACTGCGCCCAGGGTCTTTACAAAATGCCTGGCACCAGTAATTGTGTTTTGCAGACAAAAAGGAATTCAAATATATCCCTACTTGGACGACTGCCTAATTCAAGCAGAGAACAAAGACATTCTTCTAAAGCATCTGGCGTTTGTAAAAAGATTACTAATTGGCCTAGGGTACACAGTAAACGAAAAGAAATCAAAACTAGTGCCCTCTCAAGAGATAATATTCCTGGGTGCAAGCGTAAATACAACTGCCCAGATGGCTTATCTCATGCCAGACTAACAAAAGCAACTGACTACTTACTACAAGAAATTGGCAACAAAAACCCACTTATCTGCAAGGAAAATCCTGCAGGCCTTGGGTTTCATGGCATCCTGCATTCTAATTCCATATGCCAGACTGCATATGAGGAAACCACAATGGTATCTAAAAAGTGTTTGGACTCAGCATTGCCACAGCCTGGAGACCGTAATTGCACTCATTCCCTGCCTGCAACAGGAGTTTCGATGGTGGGCAGAAGCCTGTCACCACAAGGGTCTGCCATTCAGTTTACCCACAGCCAGACAGACACTGACAACGGATACATCAGATTATGCCTGGGGGCCCATATGGCAGGAAAATGTATTCAGGGCACATGGCCTGCAAACCAGATGCATCTTCACATCAACCAAAAAGAGATGCTAGTTGTTCAAAATGCCCTGACAGCCTTCAAGGACCTGCTTCATCCAGGACAGTTACTGATAAAGACAGACAACACGACGGTCATGTGGTACATAAACAAGCAGGGAGGTACACATTCTTACCCCTTCTGCAAACGAGCAATGACCTTATGGGACACAGCATTGGTTCATAGGTTCATACTAGGCTATCTGCCCTAGGGCATTTACAAGCTTAGCCAGAGTGTGTTTGGCTTTCGCCACCCTTGAATTGTTTACTGTGCCCTTTTTAAGGTTAGTTTACTGTGCCTCTGTCTAGTAGTGACAGAAAAGTAATTCCCGGGGTAAACCTACGATCTCCCATCCACTCGTCAAGATTCCTCTTGAAGAGAGCCAGTGAGGGGCTCTGCCTAACATGTACTGGGATTTTATTCCAGAGCGAAGGGAGCCTCTGGGTTATGAATCTGTCCCTCCAGCATGTCCTATTTATTTCTGTTCTGAGGTTTAAGTCCCTCGCGCGTGTAGCTCTAAGGGATTTGGATTTTCTGAGGTGGAGCATGTCCATTAATTCCGGGTTGGACATAGAGGCGATCTATGCCTGACGTATAAAGCTAAGTAGGCGGTATGCACCTGAGTAGAGCTGGAGTTTCTTTAACCGAGCAGCATATGGCATCTGTTTGAGTCCCTTGATCCTCTTTGTGAGGTACTTTTGGGGTCTTTCTAGTTGCTGCAGGTGTCTGGTAAGGTACATCCCAAATGGGGCATTGTATTCTATTATGGGCCTGATGAGGGATGAATAAAGGGGCACGATGACCTCTCTTGATCTAGATGTGAAACCTTTCATGATAAGGGGTTGTCGAAGGAAAGATTACTATCGACTTGGGTCCCCAGGTCCCTAATTACTTCCTCCATACTTAATGGGTTACCACCTACGTGGTAATTTGTGGGCACTTTATTTTTGTCAAAGGGTATGACTATACATTTTTTGGTGTTTAGCTTTAGGCCATGGCTCTGGCACCAGTTATCCGTCTCTGTGAGACCCTTTTGAAGGATGCTCGTGTCAGCTGGAGAGGCGATTATGGCGCCCAGTTTGCAGTCATCTGCGAACTTGGTCAGCCACAGTCCTCCTGTGTTAGCCTGTACCTCAGAGAAATATATACCGAACAAGAGAGGTCCCAGGACTGAGCCTTGTGGGACGCCACTTGTAACTGGTTTTGAGTCTGACATGGCTCCAGCAATTCTGAGACTGTGGGTTCTGTCTTTGAGCCAGTTTGCAACCCATCTAGTGACATAGGGGTTTATATTTAAGCTGGATAGTTTATCTATGATGCCAGAGTGGGGTATTGTGTCGAATGCTTTTGCGAGATCCAGGTAGGCTGTGTGGACTACCTTCCCTTCATCTATGGCCCTGGTTGACTGTCTCAAAGAAGTCGACCAGGTTCAAGAGGCAGGATCTGCCCTTAAAGCCGAATTGGGTAGGATCTAGTGTCTGTAGGTCTCCAATGTCTTTGTTTATGAGTTACATGATGATCTTCTCCATAGCTTTGCAGACTAGGCTAGTCAGGCTTATGGGGCGATGGTTTCCGGGGTCCGTAGAAGCACCACCTTTGTGGAGTGGGACCACTGTTGCTGTACGCCATTCTTTGGGCACATATCCTGTAGTAAGGCTGAGATTGTACAGCAGCTTTACGTGAGGGTTTAGTTCTTTTTGGAGTTCATGTAGGACGCAACCCGGGACACCGTCTGTTCCCATTAATGCTGTGTTTTTGCTTTGGAGAGGGCGGCTTTCACCTGAGCATCTGAGATGTTAGGGAGGCAGTACTCTGCTGGGATAGATATTTGCTCTTTTAGGGGAGGGGGGGGAGTTTGCACTGAACCTGTCTGCCAGGATGTTGGCAATGTCTGTAGGTTACGTGTATTTTTTGTCATTTTGGATCAACTCAGCATATCTGGGAGTTGCATCCTAGGTTCCTAACATAACTGAAGAGGGCCTTGTGATTATCTTTAGTTTCCTGTGCAGTTTTTCTCTCGAAGCTGGCCTTGGAGGATTTTATGAGGGATCGTAGTTTTTTGCTAGTACTGATCAGAGAATCCTTCCCTTTTAGGGATTTTGCTCTGTCATGTAGTAGCTTCCTCCTCCTGTTGTACAGCTTATTTATGGCTGGGGTCCACCAGACTGGACGCCTGCCTTTGGAAGATTTGGTCTTGGTTTTGTTTGGGATAGCATGATCCATGCAGTCCTGGAGGTGTCCATAGAATGCGTTTATATAGGATTCTGCAGTTTGGGTCGTAGTTTCCACTTGCCTGGGGGCCTTGAAGGATTCCACCTCGGTTTGAGAAGTGTGAAGTTCGCTTTTGAGAAGTTTTTCACTGTGGTTTTCTGGGCTGGGGGTGGGGTCGGGATGTGGATATCCAGTGAGATTAATTTATGGTCCGATCTTACCAATGAGGGGTATACCTCTGGTATGAGCATAGAGTCCCCATGTTGGTGATGATTAGGTCAAGTATGTTTTCCCCTCTTGTGGGAGTGGTGACCTGTTGTTCCATAGCATTTGAGTTTATAAATTCTAGGAACCTTTGGGCTAGGGTGTTGGGGCTTGAGTAATGCTCCCAGTCTATGTTTGGGTAGTTGAAGTCACCCAATATAATGGTGTTTGGAGAGATCTTCATATTCTCCAGTGTTCTCAGGAAAGCCGAGTGGGATTCCTGATCTTGAGAGGGTGGTCTGTAACATGCTACAAACTGAAAAGCAGTTTTGCCCACTGTTAGTTGCATATGGATGGTCTCCGATGCTTCGTGCAGCACCACTAACCTGGAGATGTGGGTATCTTTGATAAATATGGGTACTCCCCCTCTTTTTGTGGATCGGTCTGAGTTTTGGGGCCGAAAAGCATAATATGAGGTATAACCTGGTAGTGCTGGTGTGCTCTCTCGAGCCTTGAACCAGATTTCTGTCACTGCACAGATATAGATGTTCTCCATACTGAGGAGGGCTTCGAGTGCATGCATCTTGAGGTTTAGACGTCTGGTGTTTAGCAGTATTACCCTTAGTTTCTTATTCATTGTGTTGTCTATGGAGGTGGGTTTGTCTTTTGAGCCTTGCCTAAAAAAGGCACTATGTGGGTGGCAAGAGCCTTTGCCAATGGCCTTTCAAGTTCACCTGCAAGCACAATTCCTGTCAGGAAAAACAAATACTCTAGCAGACGAACTAAGCAGAAGCCTCATGGATCTCCACGAATGGAAACTGGATCCACAAGTCTTCAGCATGATAATAAGGAAATAGGGATGCCCAGACATAGATCTGTTTGCCTCCCCTCACATCTGCCAATTGCAGAGATTTTGCACAAGGATTTATCACAAGCAAGCATGGAAAGTGGACGCCCTATCCTTCAGCTGGAAAGATCTAACACTATATGCTTTTCCCCCACTGCCTCTCCTTCCCAGGGTACTCCTAAAGGTCAGACAAGAGAAGCCAAAAATTATACTGATTGCACCAGACTGGCCATGCCAGCACTGGTACCCAATCCTAAAGAGCTCGTCTCAAGGTCCAGCATGGATATTGCCTCAAACTTCTCACTTGCTGACCCAACAAAACAATCAGATCCTGCAGCCTCTCCTTCCCAGGGTACTCCTAAAGGTCAGACAAGAGAAGCCAAAAATTATACTGATTGCACCAGACTGGCCATGCCAGCACTGGTACCCAATCCTAAAGAGCTCGTCTCAAGGTCCAGCATGGATATTGCCTCAAACTTCTCACTTGCTGACCCAACAAAACAATCAGATCCTGCACAGCCAACTCAGGACTTTAAATCTGGCAGCATGGCGGATAATGTAGCCATTCAGAACACTCCTCTTTCAAAAGCTGTTATGGATGTTATCTTGGAGGCCCAGTACCAGAAAATCTTATGCAGAAAAATGGAAGAGATTCTGTGCTTGGAACCAGGAACAGGGCATTGACACGTGTGTACCAAATATCCCTCAGATTTTACAATACCTAACTGAGATGCTAAACAAAGGCCTTTCTTTCTCATCCATTAAGATTCATGCCTCTGCCATTTCAGCCCATTACAATAGGGAACCACCTATCTTTTCTCATCCTTTAGTAAGGCAGTACCTCAGAGGGGCCAAAAACATTAGGCCTCCAAGAAGAGCACCAATTCCTGCCTGGGACCCCAATTATGTTTTGGAAAAACTCACACTGCCTCCTTTCAAGCCAGCACCAACAACAGATATAAAATTCTTATCCTTGAAAACAGCTCTGCTCCTAGCAATAACCTCTGCAAGGCGAGTCTCGGAGTTACAAGCGCTCATGGCTGTGGAACCTTTCATCAATTTTCATCCAGACAGAGTTTCTCTGAGGACAAACCCTACATTTATGCCTAAGGTGGTGTCCAGTGTGGCCCTCAACCAAACCATTCACTTGCCTACCTTTTATCCAAATCCACAGAACAAGGGTGAGAAAATTCTGCATTCTTTGGACATACACAGGCAGTTAAGATTCTACTTGGACAGAACTAAAGCTTTCAGAAAGACTGAGCAACTTTGTGTCATGTGCTGCAGGATCACAAGGATATCTCAAAACAGACTATTTCTAAATGGAGAGGCCATTGCATCCGTTTCTATTTTCAACATGGCAACTCAGTGCCTAAGGGCATTAGGCCTCATTCCACCAGAGCAGCAGCCACTTCAGCAGCCTTCCTCGGAGGAGTACCAACCAAAGATCTCTTAGAGGCTGCAACTTGGAGTTCAGTGCACACCTTCACAAAGCACTACCACTTACCTCTTTACTCTAAGTCCAGAGCAGGCTTTGCCACTGCAGTTCTGTAGGGCCTCATAGCCTCTCCTAATCCTATTTAACCCAGCCACCCATCCTGAGCTTTGGGATTCAACCCAAGAGTAATGACTGCAACAGTGAAACACGATGAACATAGTACAGTTGTGTACCTACCATAAATGTAGATGTTCGAGTGTATTCACTGTTGCAGTCCAGGTTACCCACCCACCACCCCCCTTTTCTTTGCTGGGACTTATCTGCACGTCTCTATCCTATACAACCTTTTTGGTGTATTTGCTTGTAGATGAAGGAAATGTTATTTTTGTGCATGCATTTTTATTGGCATATTTTTCAACCTACCAATTTGGGGGCACCTGACATCTGGGGCAAGAAAAACTGAAGAAAATGGCGTCGGCTGCATTTTTTATACCCCTGGCGCACTGACGTCAGGGAAGAGGCGATAGCAACCGACGCCAGACCTAGACTTTGGAATTCTGGCCGACTGAGGGTAGCGTGCCAGCAGGATAACCCAAGAGTAATGACTGCAACAGTGAATACACTCTAACATCTACATTTATGGTAGGTACACAACTGTACTTTCTCTGCACTGCCCTTTGGCTTATCTACTGCGGCCAGGGTCTTCACAAAGTGCCTGGCTCCAGTAATTGCATTTTGCAGACAAAGAAATATTCACATATATCCATACCTGGACGATTGTCTAATTCAGGCAGAAAACAAGGACATTCCTCTAAAATGTCTGACGTTTGTAAAAAGGGTTCTAACTTGCCTAGGGTACACCATAAACGAAAATAAATCACAACTGGTACCCTCTCAAAAAATTACATTCCTGGGTGCAAGTTTGAATACAACTGCCCAGATGGCTTACCTTACGCCAGAAAAGCAAATTAATTTGGTAACTTACTTCAAACAGGTGGCCGCAAAAACCCTGCTATCTGCAAGACAAATTCTGCAAACCTTGGGGTTCATGGCATCCTGCATTCTTCTAATTCCATATGAAAAACTGCATATGAGGAAACTTCAGTGGTACTTAAAAAGTTTATGGAGTCAACATTGTCACAGCCTGGAAACCATGATTCCTATCATACCTTGCCTGCAACTAGAGTTCCTATGGTGGGCAGAGGCCTGCCACCAAAACAAGGGGCTGCCATTCACTCCACCCCCTGCCGCCCAAACCCTAACTACAGACTCATCAGACTATGCTTGGGGGATCATCTGGCAGGGAAATGCATTCAGGGCAAATGGAGCCCAAATCAAATGCACCTTCAGATCAGTCAAAAAGAGATGCTAGCTGTACAGAATGCACTGACAGCCTTCAAGGACTACCTTCTTCCAGGACAATTAATGATAAAGACAGACAACACCACAGTTATGTGGTACATAAAAAAGCAGGGAGGTATACACACTCCTAGCCATGGCATTGTGGAACACGGCCTTGACTTATCAAATACAACTACAAGCTCAATTCCTGCCAGGAAAGCTGAATACTCTGGCAGACGAACTAAGCAGAAATCTCATGGACCCACATGAATGGAAACTGGAACCACGGATTTTCAACCTGTTGACATGCAAATGGGGGAGTCCAGACATAGATTTTTTTGCCTCACCACAAGAACTCCTCACAAAAAAAGCCTGGAAAGTGGATATCATTCAGCTGGAAAAACCTGTCAGTCTATGCTTTTCGCCCACTGCCTCTGTTCTCCAAAGTTCTACTAAAAGTCAAACAGGACAAACCAAAAATGATTTTGATTGCTCCAGACTGGCCTTGCCAACACTGGTACCCACTCCTGTGCAATGCGCACACCTTCCACCGTGGCACCTGCCTCCGGCACCTTACTTACTGTCTCAGCAGAACAACCAAATACTGCACACTCGGCTCCAAACTTTGAATCTTGCAACATGGCTAATCACCTAAATTCACCCTTAGCATCCCTCAACAAACCTATGATGGATGTCATTTTGGAGGCAAGAAGGCCCAGTACTAGAAAATCTTATGCTGACAAATGGAAAAGATTCTGTTCTTGGAACCAGTCACAAGGTATAAGCACAGCAGTGCCCAATATTCCTCAGATTTTACAATACTTAACTGAGATGCTTCACAAGGGCCTGTCTTTTTTCTTCCATAAAAATCCATGCCTCAGCCATTTCAGCTCATTACAACACAGAACCTCCCCTCTTCTCTCATCCTCTGCTAAAGCAATATCTCAGAGGGGCCAAAAACTTAAGACCACCCAGGAGAGCTCCAACCCCTGCCTGGGACCTCAATTTTGTATTGGAAAAACTCACTCTCCCTCCTTTCGAGCCAGCTGCTACTGCAGACTTAAAATTTCTTTCCTGGAAAACAGCTTCCCTTTTAGCGGTCACTTCAGCTAGAAGGATTTTCGAATTACAGACTCTTATGGCAGTGGAGCCTTTCATTATTTTTCATATGGACAGTGTGTCTCTCAGGACCAATCCATCCTTCATGCCTAAGGTGGTATCCAGTGTGGCTCTTAATCAAACCATTAATTTGCCATCTTTCTTTCCCAATCCACAGAACAGGGGGGAGTGGATTCTGCATTCATTGGATGTACACAGACAACTTAGACTGTATTTAAACAGGACAAAATCTCTAAGAAAATCTGAACTACTGGTGGCATTTGCTGCAGGGGCAGAGGGAAAGGCTATTTCAAAGCAGACTATTTCTAAATGGATAAGCCATTGTATTCGTTTCTGCTATATGCACTATGGTAAAACTATCCCCCCCAGGAGATCAGATCTCATTTCACCAGGGCTGCATCTACTTCTACAGCCTTTCTCAGAGGTGTTCCTACCAGAGACATTCTAGAAGCTGCTACCTGGAGCTCAGTTCATACGTTCACCAAACATTACCATTTACCTTTCTTCTCTAAATCCAGAGCTGGCTTTGCCACTGCTGTCCTGTAGGGCCTTATAGCTGGTCCTAATGCTGTATAAATCCATCCTCCCAACCATAGCTTTGGGAATCTACCCAAATGTAATGACTGCAGCAGTGAAACACGAAGAACATTGTACAGTTGTGTACACTTACCATAAATGTAGATGTTCGAGTGTATTCACTGTTGCAGTCTTGGTTACCCTCCCTCCAACCCCCTGTTTTTCTCTCACTATACCTCTACTTTTCTTTACTATGCTTAAAAGCCTTTTTTGTGTATTTGCTTTTGTTTGGAGGTATATTTTGGTGTTTTTTAATTACTTAAATATTTGGCTCCCCATTTGGGGGGCACCTGACATCTGGGGCAAGAACAACTGATGTAATGTAATGGCGTCTGCTGCATGTTTTATACCCCTGATGACCTGACATCATGGAATAAGGGACAGCAAACGACGGAGGACCTAAGACATTGTTAATCAGGCTGACTGAGGGCAACCTGCCAGCAGATTACCCAAATGTAATGACTGCAACAGTGAATACACTTGAACATCTACATTTATGGTAAATGTACACAACAGTACTTTTTGCCAGTTCATCCGAATAGCTGTTTAAAGTTTTTTCCATTTTTTTTCCCAGCCTTTTGTTGTTCGAGTTGACATACTACTTTAATTTTTTATGTATTTTTTTAATCAGCTTTGAGCGCATTTTAAATTATTGGAAGCAATCTGCTGTACCAAAGCAGGAGACTGCTTTTGGCCAAAAAGCTACAGGATTCTTTTGAGTCGGGGTTTTCTCTTCCCCTTTTCAAGGTGATTTTCTTTCAGGCTAAGTATTTTTTTTTTTTTTTTTTTGCAATCCAGGCAGTGTACTTACTAGCCAGTAACAGAATCAGAATTTTACTAAAACTGAGGAATTAGTGGCCCTCGTCTCTCACTTACGTTTTTCACACGTGGTGAGCCGAAATTAAGCTGTTGATCAGTGTGCAGCCATCTTTGAAAGCCATAGTGTATGGAAATTTCAATCTCAGAATATCTATTTCAATTATAGAGGAATGGGAAACCTGTATTGAAACTGAACCCTTTTTTAATGCGGTTTTATTTTTATGAGCAGGTGGCACTGTCTAAAATTATTTTTAACAAGTTCCACTTTTGTTAATATGTGGCTTAAAATTAAGGTGGAATTAAGAATAATAGCTCTATTTTTAAATATGCGTGCAATACATTATTGCCTTGAATATGTATTGAAATGTTAAGTTGGCAAATCAACTAAAATATTAAAAAATATGACTAGCTTAGCCCTCCTTGAGAGAGGTAGTACATTCTAAGGTGGGAAACTACAAGGCTTAATGGTCACAAAACTCTGCTTCCATGAAATTTCCTTTGAATTAGTACATGTTTCTCTGTGTTGCATCTGTGCTGGTTAGAACATTTATTGGTATTTATTATTTTATTATTATTATTATTGTTTTGTTATTGTTTTGTTACTATTATTTATTATTATTGCAAAATCTCGTACATTCACACAAGACTGATGTTAGTGTTTTGTAAAACGTTCAGGAACAGTAACTGGGAACCAGTTCTGTCAAGGTATAAATGTTTGTACTATTACAGACATTCTAACAAAAACCTAGGTGGAGGAGTTATGATGGTTATTTAAATTTTTTGAGACCCGTTATTCCTACATGTCAACACCAATGCGTAGGTAGTGCAACTCTGACCATAAAGACAATCCATGACAGATTCCAATTGTTTGAGTGTATAAACCACCAAAGTCAAGTGCTGATGACCTAGAAAAATCCATACATTTCTTGCATGAAACCCTATAGAGGAAAATAGTAGCTGGGGACATAAATTTACTAGAAATTGAATGGAATGATACTGATTCTACATTAGTAAAAAATTATTTTAGCTTTTCCCGGTTAGGGGTCATCACAGCAGTACTCCAGCCCACTAATGATTGGCAGTGGATTTTTACGGTGCTGAGTTGCCAGGCCGATGCCCAACCTTCATAGAAGGCACACCCATTCATGCTCGCTCCTACCTGCATGTCTTTAACATCACTCGACCATGGGGAGGACATGCAGACTCCACACACAAGGTGGTCCAGCTGAGAATCGAACTGGAGAACCTCTTGCTGTGAGGCGACAACGCTAACCACTGCACCACCACAGCCTACAAATGTTCTGGAACAACAAATGCTGCAGACTATAAATAAATCTACCAGGAAACAGAAAATGCTGGACATTGCGTTCCTGAGGAATATATTTTTTTCTCCTTGTCAAGTCCTGCATTTGAAATGCAGTGGCCATTAGGTTATAAAGGTTAAATTACTGCTAGATAATTTTGCTAAATAGAAATCTAAGCCAATGCACAGAAGGTATGAAAGCAGAACAGATGCTATGTAAAACCTTTTGGTGTGATGCATTCAGTAGAAAAACGTCATAAGGAATGTGAAAAGTTTTGAAAGGGAATTTTTTGTATGCAAAAATGTGTAACATCAGGATCTAGGCACACGAGTTCAGGAGGAAAAGAACCAGATAATTAAAAATACAAGAAATGGGAACCACATCAAACTATACCTTTGAAAACTGAAAAACTGGACAGAGTAATTAAACATAGTGTGATATGGTCACTAAAAGTTTGAAGAAAATGTACATAAATATGTTGGGCATGTAGGAAACCTGTGTATGTATGCATGTGTAATGTATAAGACTTAGATTGTGTAGTTCTAAAATTTATTCTGAAGCACAACAGATTAAAGATATATTTATAGAATCTTATGCAGAACAGTTTAGCTTCACAAAGGGGGATGATAAGTTGTGCTAGTAACATCCCTTTAACTATAGAGACAGAAGTTAAATTGTATTATATTGAAAGAGCTATGTAAACTGGACCCAAACAAAGCACAGGGAGGAGATGGAATAAGTGATAATAACCTGAGAAGACTTTAGCATGAACGTATAGTACCATTATACATTTATCATATTGATCACTGCTGCAATAGCCTTAGCTATATGGGTTATATCCTGCCAAGGATATAACAGCCAAACAGCTTCCAAAGCATAGGGGCATTTTCCACACACCCAAACTGTGAGGCGACTCCAGCTGAGCTGACCAAAAGACAAGTTTGGGTGCCAAGCCTTTCAGAGCTTTACTGCCACCAAGTAGTTTGCTCCTCTGAGGTTTTCCTACATAAAATGAGTTGTTACAGAAGGAATTTCCAGAACTTACACCCATCCCTCCTGCTCTGTCTGCTTTAGAGGATGTGTATTTACTGCCTGCAGTTTTCTTGATAGCCAGCCCAGCTGCCCCTAAAAAGGCAGATAGGATGTTTTTCTATACTGTTCCCAAACCTGACCCAGCAGCTATAGCTTTAGGTGATCCCACTGCTAAACACTTCTCAGAAAGAGTAGGATTGGAATTAGCTAAGGATGGAAAATGATTGCAAAGTATAGGAAAAAGTGTATACTTTTGCAACTTTGATTTTCAGAGTTTTGAATTGTCAGGCTCGTATGTTAGTTTGTTTTGACTAATTGTGAAAGTATGAGGAATGATTTATCTGCAATTTCCCTCTTGTGAGAAATCTGCTTTAAATTTTGTTTAGTGTATTGCACAGGTCACTATGCATTGTTTACACCATGTGTATGCCTTTGTTGATAACACTTCCAGGGCTATGGGCACTGGTACTGTTTTGAGGGGGGTTGCATGTCTGCATTCTCTGAGCATCTCTGATGATGATAAAAATGAGATTTATATTTCCCTTTGGATAGCGCTTTAGATGTTCTTCGTGTTTCACTGTTGCAGTCTTTACATTTGGGTAATCCTGCTGGCAGGTTGCCCTCAGTCGGCCTGAATTCCAAAGTCTTGGGTCCTGAGTCGGCTGTCGTCACCCCTTCCCTGACGTCAGGTCGTCAGGGGTATAAAAGAAGCAGCCAGCGCCATTTTCTTTAGTCTTTCTTGCCTTGCGGTGACCGAAGCAGTTCGCAAGTGCCGTCGGCCGACTCCTGAGATTTTCGAGTTCGAATTTCAGATCCGAAGTCTTCTATAAAGCTAAGTACCCCGTTGGGGAAACTTTTTTTTCTTGCTCCAGAACTGATGTCAGAAAAAGTTAATAATTGTATTTCATGTGGGAAACAAATACCTCATAAGGACTTTCATTCTTACTGTATTCCTTGCCTAAGCCCTGATCATAATTTTGGACCCTACCTCAAGTTACCGCATCTACTGTCCCAGCAAAACAATCATATCCTGCACAGCCAGCTCAAGACTTTAAACCTGGCAGCATGGTAGATAATGTAATCATACAAAACACACCTCTCAGCAAAGCTGTGATGGATGTCATTTTGGAAGCCAGAAGGCCTAGTACTAGAAAATCTTATGCTGGAAAATGGAAAAAGAAAAGGCACAAGGAACAGATACAGCTGTGCCAAATATTCCTCAGATTTTACAATACTTAACTGAGATGCTGGACAAAGGCCTATCTTTTTCATCTATTAAAATTCATGCCTCTGCCATTTCGGCTCATTACAATGCAGAGCCACCAATCTTTTCTCATCCCTTATTAAAACAGTACCTCAGAGGAGCCAAAAATTTAAGGCCTCCAAAGAGATCACCAATGCCTGCATGGGACCTCAACTATGTCTTGGAAAAGCTCACCCTGCCTCCTTTTGAGCCAGCTGCTACTGCTGATATAAAGTTTTTATCTTGGAAAACAGCTCTGCGCCTAGCAATAACTTCTGCAAGACGAGTTTCAGAGCTACAGGCACTCATGGCTGTGGAACCTTTTTATCAATTTTTATCCAGACAGGGTCTCCCTGAGGACAAACCCAATATTTATGCCTAAAGTGGTGTCCAGTGTGGCTCTTAACCAAGCCATTCATCTGCCAACCTTTTATCCAAATCCACAGAACAAGGGGGAAAGAATTATGCATTCTTTGGACGTACACAGACAGCTTGGAGTCTACTTGGACAGAAACAAAGTTTTCAGAAAGACAGAGCAATTACTAGTGGCATATGCTGCAGTATCACAAGGAAAGGCTATCTCAAAGCAGACTATTTCAAAGTGGATAGGCCACTGCATTCGTTTCTGCTACTTACACCATGGCAAGCCAGTGCCTAAGGGCATTAGGCCACATTCCACCAGAGCTGCAGCTACTTCAGCAGCCTTTCTCAGGGGAGTACCAACCAAGGATATTTTAGAGGCAGCTACTTCAGTGCACACCTTTACAAAGCACTATAATCTGCTACTCTACTCCAAATCCAGGGCAGGCTTTGCCACTGCAGTTCTGCAGGGTCTCATAGCCACTCCTAATGCTGTTTAGCTCCAGCCTCCCAACCATAGCTTTGGGAATCTACCCAAATGTAATGACTGCAACAGTGAAACACTAAGAACATAGTACAGTTGTGTACACTTACCATAAGTGTAGATGTTCGAGTGTATTCACTGTTGCAGTCCATGTTACCCACCTGCCATCCCCCCCTTTTCTTCTGATGGAACCTATGTGGTGTATTTGCTTGTTGATGAAGGTAAAGTTTATATTGCTGCATGTTACTTTATATATAGATATAAATTTTGACTACCCTTTTTGGAGGCACCTGACATCTGGGGCAAGAAAAACTAAAGAAAATGGTGTTGGCTGCTTCTTTTATACCCCTGACGACCTGAAGCCAGGGAAGGGGTGACTACAGCCAACGCAGGACCCAAGACTTTGGAATTCAGGCCGACTGAGGGCAACCTGCCAGCAGGATTAAACAAATGTAATGACTGCAACAGTGAATACACTCGAACATCTACATTTATGGTAAGTGTACACGACTGTACTTTTTTGACCCATCTAGTACAGCAGTGATCAAAAGGTGTGATGGAAAGGAGTAAGCTGATCCAGAAAACCTCCGATTTTTCAGTCCTTTTTCAGATTTTTTTAAGGGATTCTCTAATTCCTTACCAACTTTGGCAAAACATAGAATAAATAGTCTCCACAAAATACGGATAAACTGATGTTTAAGAAAAATGGCAAGGAGATTCCAAAAAGAAGCCATGAACCTCTCTAAACCAAGGACAGTCCAACAAGTCTGAATCTCTTTTTGTAAGAGACATTGTGACCTTCTCCTATCCTGGCCCCTTTTTTTTCTTCCAGGAAGTCTGAAATCTCCATTTTTCTGTTTCAGAAAATGAGTTCTGAAGATCATTCATCAAGGTTATAGATGACCCCTTCTTTTCAAGGTGTCTTTTCTCATCCTCCAGATCAGATTTTTCTTCCTTCTGGTTCTTCAGATGCTTTCCCAATGAGTGATGGAAACAGTTCTCCTTCCCAGGCGGTGAAGGTTTTTTATTCAAGGATGTTCTTGGTGCCAAAGAAAGAAAATGCTTGGAGACAAGTCCTGAATCTTTTTCTCAAATTCAAAATTATGTCGCTTCACAATCTGTTAAGTCTTCTTCCTCTTTAAAGTTTCCTGGCAACACTAGACTTGGATGCTTATCACATCCCTATTCATCCAGACTTCAAATTTTCTTTAGTTTTTTTTTTTTTTTTGTCTGGATCACATTTTCAGATCTCTGCCTTACCCTTTGGGACCATACACTGCACCAAGGGTGTTCACAAAGTGTCTAGTTCCAGGTTACAGGGTGATTACATTTCTCCATATTTTGACAACCCTGTTATGAGTCTTTTTCAGTGTGTTAGAAATCTGTCTTGAGAAATCTCTTAGATAAGCTAGGATTCCAAGAGAACATTCAGAAGTGTTTCTTGACTACTTCATACAGGATTATATTCCTGGGATGTCAATTAGACATCTCAGCTCAAAGAGCCTTTCTTCCAGACAGGAAAAAAATAGATTTTTATTTAGATATAGTTCTAAAGTTTTCCACTCAAGAGTTCAGTTACTGCGAGGAAATATCTCAGAATTTTGGGTCTCATGGGCTCTGAGTGTCTTGATACCCTTTGCAAGACTCCAGATACAGCTGTATCTTTCTAATGTAAAATCTGTTTGGTCCCAGCACCAACACTCTATCTTAACAAATCTCAGTGCTGGGGTTTGTCAGAAAAGAAACCATTTGGTGGAGACAACAGATATCCCTAAATTCAGGTCTTTCCTACTTGGGTCTCCCTTACTCCCTCCCTGTGCCAAAGCAGTCCGTCACCACAGACGCCCCTGACTTTGCTTGGAGAGCAGTTTCAGGAAGGATAAAAGTGAAGTATGTGTGGGATGTGAAGGACAGGCATAGACACATAAATATCAGTGATACTTGCCCTGATCAAGGCACTAAACTTTGTGAATTATCTTTGGTCCCCAGGACGTCTTCATGTTAAACAATACCACAATCCTATGGTACATCCATCAGTGAGGGGATCAGGTCATACCCCCTTTGCAGGCTAGTCATGTTAGCTTGGGATATAGCTTTACAGCACAGGCTCACTCTGTGGGCATCCTATATTCTGGCAGAGCAAAACTGTGTAGCAGACAAGCTGAGCAGGACCAGAGTAGACTCTCACAGATGAAAACTAGATCAAGGCATTTTCCAAGACGTGATCCATCGGTGGGGAGTTCAAGTAGACCTCTTTGCCTCCTCTCTGAACAGTCAGCTGGCAAAATTCTGTTCCAGGATTTCATGCAAGAAAGCTTAGAAGACAGATACTTTTTCTTTTCCTTGGACAGAAATGTTCCTGTATGCTTTTCCACCCTTTCCACTAGTATCTGGGGTACTTTTGAAAATTCAGAAGGAATCCTCCAGCATCATTGTGGTGACTTCTCTTCTTTCCCAGGCAGCTGTGGTTCTCCCTTTTAGAAATGGCCAGGGACAGTTACCACAGGCTTCCTCACAGGCTGTGTCTGCTCACACAAAAACAGGGGTGTTTGATATACTCTGACATCAATCAACTTCAACTGACTGCCTGGATGATAGGATCTTAATTCTTTTTAGGCATTTGTTTACTTGAGGAGGTATAATTGATACTTGGTGCCAACCAGCCTTTATTCAGAGCTAGCTGTTTTCTGGTTTTACAGTATTTGTGTGAGTTTCTATCCTATGGCCTTTTTTCCGCTGTCAAGGTTCATTTGGCCATTTCAGCATGTTCGCCCATGGATCCTCCTCTTGCTATGCAGTCTCTTTTTTAAAAATGTTTTGAAAGGGGTTTTGCGTGAGTTCTGTAAGCAAACTGGTGGCCACTCCTTGGAATCATAATTTTGTGTTACAGAAGCTAATACTTGCCCCATTTGAACTAGCTAACCTGGCTGAGATAGGGTTTTTAGCATGGAAAGCAGTTTTACTGATTGCCCTAACCTCTGCAAGAGTACATGAGTTGTAAGCTCTTATGATGAGGTAGCCCCCTCATTTTCCACATGGACAGGGTTTCTTTGAGAACTAATCCTCCTTTATGTAAGTCCAAAAACAAACACTTCCCAGAGAGTAAATGCTCTAAACACCACCAGCAATCCAAAACGAGTATAACAAATAACGCCTGGTGTAAGAGCAACACACGGCCAGGACAGGTAAAGTACATCAAAGCTCAGCAAATCCAATCCCGAACTCCAGTTCAGGGTAAAAACAGGTTTATTCCATATAACAGCAATAAAAACTATAAGGAATAAATATTATTGCACAGAATAATGGTAAGCGCTTTCACCCATAAGGGCTTCCTCAGTTCATAATAATCTCTGGTTAAGCTGTTGAACTTTTAAAAGAAAAAAAAGCACCAAAACAAAGCTTGTTAAAGAAACAGCCCCATGGTAAAATTCATCCATGAATTACAATATCTAATCCATATGGGAATAATAACATACATATCAACAAGTTTAGAAATGAACTAAAACAGAGATAAAAAATCTTGTACATAAAAACACATGCCCAGTGTCACGGACAATAGTTCATATACATACTGACTACTAATTAATTAACTATCTGAGCCCTCTAGACTTTGAAAAAGGGCTTAAGTGGTACCTTGTCGTTGAGTCCTGGGTGCTGGACTGCCCTAAGTCTGATGACTCTTTGGCTTCAGTTCTATTTCTCACATCATCATCACCCCTAGGGTTCATGGACAATTTCTCAATGACCCTAAAACTAAACCTATGTGTATCATCCATGGCTAGAACATGTTTGGACAAAGCATTAACGATAGACCCAATCCTAATCTGATAGACATGCTCCTCAATCTCCTGTCAGTCTTGCCCGCGTAAAACGCAGGACAAGAGGAACAATGAAATTACAATGGCCACAGGGAGTGAGTGGTATGACTGGGAAGAGGATACCGCACAGGGGACCACTCCCTGTGGCCATTGTAATTTCTGTGGTTACATTAACTCGGAAGACTGCTTTATACATCCAGTTCAGGGCAGTATGTTTAGGTTTAAAGTCTCTGCTGGCTGCATGTCCATGCATGTAATGCATCTCGTCTCCTGTTCCTCTTGTCCGGTGTTTTACATGGGCAAGACTGACAGGAGATTGAGTGATAGGATCACTCAATCAGATTAGGATTGGGTCTGTTGTTAATGCTTTGTCCAAACATGTTCTAGCCACGGGTGATGCACACAGATTTAGTTTTAAGGTCATTGAGGAATTGTCCGTGAACGCTAGGGGTGGTGATGTGAGAAATAGGACTGTAAGCCCAAGAGTCTAGATGGATCATCAGGCGATCTGTGCCTGACGTATAAAGCCATGTCCAACCCGGAGTTAATGGACATGCTGCACCTCAGAAAATCCAAATCCCATCGAGCTACGCGCTCGAGAGACTTGAACCTCAGCACTGAAATAAATAGGACATGCTGGAGGGACAGATTCATAACCCAGAGGCTCCCTTCACTCTGGAATAAAATCCCAGTCCAGGTTAGGCATAGTCCCTCATTGACTCTCTCTTCAAGAGGAATCTTGATGAGTGGATGGGAGATCGTAGGTTTACCCCGGGTATCACTTCTGTGTCACTGTTAGACAGAGGCACAGTATACTAACCTCGAAAAAGGGCATAGCAGAATTAATTTAAAATGGGTGGCGAAAGCCAAACACACTCTGGCTAGGCTTATAAATGCCCTAGGGCAGATAGCCTAGTATGAACCTATGAACCCATGTTACTACTTAAAACACACAAAATATAAATTAACATGGTATTGATATGGTTAAAATAGTATGAATGCTGTGCAGGAATGGAAGTATTATTGAAAATGATTTTTCATACATATAACCAGATTTTCGCTAGGACGGGTTTCTACTTGGAACTTTTTAAACTATGCGAGGGACAGTTAACCAGACTTCCACAAACTGCAGTAATGACCAGGTAAGGTTGGAGAATATGGTATCAGCAGTGATGAGATGCTCATTGGACTAGCAGAAATGGCAAGTATCAGTGCGGTCAAAGAGCAGCTTAGTTTGTGATTTAAGAACAACCATGGTTTATCCTTAAAGAACTGAAGATGAAAGAAAGGAGTTGAGCTTCAGTAAAATACCAGGACTATCATTAGTGATGGGATTGAAAGACAGTCCTTTGGAGGAACATTGTTGAACACTGGAATGTATGAGGTTTATTTCTGCAGCATGACTGCGGTGGTGGTGCTGCGGTAGTGTTGTTGCCTCACAGTTAGACGTTGCCCGTTCGATTCTCAGTTAGAGCGTCTTCTGTGTGGCGACATGCGTGAATGGGCATTCCTTCGTTGAAGGTTTTGCGTTGGGCTCGGCAAGCCCACACATAAAAATCTACTGCCAATCATTAGCGGACTGGAGTTCCGCTGTGGCGACCCCTAACCGGGAAAAGCAGAAAGACGCAAACAGTTTAGCTACAAGCCGAAAGAAGATTTAGCTACATTCTGATGGGCTTATACTGAGCAATATTATACACTGTGACTTTATATCCTGCAAGTTTGAGAAATTAATTTCCTTGCGGGGCTGTGCAACCTGGAGCCACATTTAGGCTTCATTCACACAGTTCCCTATTTACATTACTAGGCAGTACTTATGAATATTTCAAAGACGAGAAATCAGCAAGTTAACACAAAAAATAAAAATTGAGTAATATTCCTGGCAAGAGGTCTGAAATAACATTCATTTTATGACTTTTTTAAAGTTTCATTTAATGTCAGTGGTCTACATTCCCCTGATCTAACTAGAACATTTATTACATGTCTTCAAGCAACCAATCTTTTAGCGAATAGTATACATACCTAGTAAAATCAGGATATAAATTTATTTTGGCAGCGTCCACCAATCAAGAAGGCAAAGACTAGCTGCAGATCTGTTAGGCATGGGTTCATCTGCAATTCATAATTTGAGGCTTCAAGCATTAGGACTGCTGTTTTCCCTTTTGGAGTCTTTGTTGCTGTGTAAAGGGCTCAGATGATTTCGCAAATAGCCCCATAGTCCTAGTTGTAATTCTTGTGAAGTAAAAAGTTAGTGTTTGTTTTTTTTTTTCTTATATCTGTGTTCCTGATGCTTCCTATTGTTTCATTACAGTGGTCATTTTCTGGGTTTCTTTTTGATTTTGTCTTTCAGAACTTAATATTTCTGATGTGGGCCTGCATCCACCTTATTGTTTCTAGCGGTGGTGTACTTTTCTTAAGGCTGCGTTTAGCTTGTATTCTCATTTCTAATAGTTGTCATTATATTTAAAACATTCTTCCTCTTAATTTTGTTGTGCAATTGCTGCATTAGACCGTGTTTTGTGTGTCTAGTTGTTGAAACTACAGATTATTTCTTTGTTCCGGAACAATGTTTCTTTAGTTGTCTCCTTATTTCCTGATTTCTTGGAAACTAATTTTTTTGTGAAAAATTTTGGAAATCAATTCATGCTACACAATATTGCAGTTTCATTATCAAAAAATGAATGTTGAAATTAAAAATCAACACCAAAAGTTGCACTATATATATATATATATATATATATATATATATATATATATATATATCTCTATAAATACACACAGACACACACACATGTATGTATATGTGTGTACATATATATATATATATATATATATATATATATATATATATATATATATATATACACACAAAATAAAAAAATTTGCCCAACCTGCTCCCCCACACCAACTTTCCTTCTCTTACGGAGGACCAAAGCATTTGTACAGTCATTGGTTCATTTGTGGTTCGTAGGCATGCATGCAGTCTAGGAGACCATTAAGCCTAGCCATTTGACCCAGGACCACTGTTAAGTGAGTTATTCAGCACCCCACTGTGGGCATAGGAAAGGTGAGGGAATCCAATCCAGTAATAGAGGAAAGATCTTAACACCTCACAACCCTAATCCTCTGCACTGACCGTCAGGTCACCATGGATTTAAAAGATGCATACCTGCACATCCCCTTTATAAAGAGGACTGGAGTTTTCTAAGATTCATAATATAGGATGACCACTTTCAATTCGCCTCATTGCCACTGGGCACTTAACCACAGTTTAAGTTTTCTCCTAATGCATAGCTCTAGTAACTACCCATTGCAGGACAGAGAGCATGCATATTTACTCACACCTTGGCAATGCCATTGGTTTGTGATTTTGTTTTGATCCCGGCCTGAGCCCGCAAATGGTCTGTATAGATTTGTGTTCTAACCCAGTTAAGTGTCCCCCCAGCTCAATCGGGAGGAGGCAGTAAAAGTAGTATCATTTGAACAGCAATACATGCTGAAAATAAGCTTTAACTTGAGCCCGTAGAAGTCAAATCTAACCCCTTTTCAGAGAATAGTACTCCAGGGGGCACATCTATACACTTAATTTTCCAGGCTTTTCCTTCTTCAGAAGAAATTGCTTTTGCTCACAGCCTTCTTTCAATAAATGACACAGAAACCCAAATAGATGGCCATAAAGATTCTTAGTATTCTAGGACATATGGTTATCATTTTAATGACTCCACTGGCCTGCATACATAGCAGGAAAATCCAGTAGACCCTCACGAAACTGTGGGACCAGGTCCTAACCAACAGAACACCACTTCTGGCCTGACCGTATTTATATTTATTTAAAAAAAATAATAAAGTAACTGGGCTGGTGGAACACTCCTATCCTAGATGAGGCATGCCCTTCCACCCCTCAAATCACAACCACACTGACTACAGACACCTATGAACAGTCTTGGGGGTTGTGATTTTAAGACCTGAAAGTACAAGGCAGAGTGCAAACCCCATATAAACTTGAGAGAGATGCTGGCACTCCAGTATACTCTAAGAACTGAAACACCTATGGGTTCCATACATCATGAGAACAGTCATGGACAGTAACACAGTCATCTAGTACTCCAAAAAAAACCAGGGAGGTGCACATTTCTACAAACTATGTAAGACCGTACTGAGGACCAGTGAAATGACTTTAAACCAAAATATGATGATAATGGCAATTAACATATCCACAAAGGACAACTTGGTGGAAACCCAGTTGAGCAGAATGCTGTCAGACCCTCACCATTGGGCCATGCACAGACAGGTTTTCCTCTCACTGATTCAAACATTGGGGCTGCTGGAGAAGTGTCTATTTTATACATTTGTGAACTGTGTAAGCCCACTTGACACAAGTGTCCCTTTTTCAGGGGTGACCTTGGAGTGCTGTCTGGTTAAGTGAATTGCTCAGTCACACAGTAGGCAAACTAAGAAGGAAGGAGTCAAACCCTGCACCATGGGCTACAGGAAGCAGTTCATTAACAACTCATAATCTTACTTCTCTGTGCTATCTGCCAGAAATAATTATTATTTTTTTACATTCACTAAGAAGGTTCTGATAAAATTCTATTCCATGTTCCTGCATCAAAACCCCTGGGTGGTGGATGAATCTCCCTTAAGTTCAAGGGGCACGTTCCGTTCCTGCCTTTTCACTTCTCTCCCTCATCCCCAACATGATCTAGAAAATGCTACAGGAAAGGTTAAGAATGATCTTTATTGCTTCTCTCTGGCCAAAGCAAAAGTGGACGTTCATAGTTTTTTGCTCTTGTAGTTATAACTAAATGAGGTTATTTTTCCTGAGGTAGTCCTTGGCTAGCCAGAGTACAGTAGATTTTACTCCCTTCTCCTGGCATGTGGGATACCCTGCACCTGAAGTCAGAACGTCTGGGTATAAGGGTTGTTGGCTAGTGCCATCTTACAGCTGTTGTTTGCCATTGGAGCCTGAAGTATCCACATTTGTAGCTGTGCAAGTCAGTCTGAAGACTACAGTGCATCTTTAAGCCAAGTACCCCATTTGGGGAAACTTTCATTTTTCTTCATTGGCTGCTGTAGTACACAAATTATAGGAAAATAGTTGATTCTTGAAAACAAATTCCACATTGGGACTTTCATTCTCTTTTTTATTTAGTCCTGGAACATTGTTCCTAATTTTCCCTATTGTGTTCATTTTAACAAGCACACTCTCCGTTGTAGGGCCAAATCCCTTCCTCAGTATTTAAAAAAGGAAAGGGCATCAGGGATATTCATGCACTAGAGTCTGCCAATTCTTACGTTTTCAGCCAGCTTAAGCAGAAGGAGAAATGCCCAAAACTTGAGTGTGACAGATGACTCTGCTTCACCATTAATCAGTTATTCCATATTTGTGATTGCTGAAAGACAAGAAACTCCTTTACTGTCCCTTCCAGTGACTAAGGTAGTGTCAGACCACTGTTGCATATTATTTGGAGTCCTGCATTCCTCCTTGGTCCCCCCATATCTGCACAAGGACAAGGGCTGTTGAAGTCTGAGGTCACTCTGCAGGCCCTGGCTTCCAACTCCTGTGCTAGATCTTCAGATAGGGAGGATGGAATCCCAAAAGCTTCTCATCGGTTGACTGTGCACAGGCCACAGCTGCCCATCTATGGCCTGGTCCCAGTACCACTGATGCCATGACCAGGACCAAGTCTAAAGCATGACAAAAAGGATTCATGCTGGCATGCCTCAGGCTAGGCCATCAAACTCACAATCCCCACAGGCCTGCCAGTAGGACATGCTGTCTGGCTAAAGATGTGCTTCAGATTGTAGTTTCCGGACAGCAAAACATCCTGCCCCTACAAGGATTCCCCTCAGGAATCCTCAGATTCTTGTGATTTCAGACAAGGATAATTTGGCTTATGTACACCAGTTATCTACAGGTTCGTATGCCGATTTTATGATCTGGAAGACATCCTGTCCTCAATTTCTCCCCTTGAGGACTTTATCTTGAGGGAAACCCTCCATATGATGATGCGTTTCCACTGGGAAGCTCAGGACTGAGCACAAACCTTTGGCCATTCCTTTAGTTCTAGAAGTGGATAATATCATCTTAGACTTATCTCTGCAGCCTGACTCCCAACCACCTGCTCCTTAGGAAGCCAGACCATTTCTATAGAGTCTTGGATTGCCGTGATACTTTTTTTAAATCCTACTGCTGATCCTGAAGTGGTGACTCTGCATCATTTGGGAGCTAAAAGTAGCGCTTCCACAAACCCATTGCCAAATGATAAGGGGGGGACCCTGGATAGAGTTAGCAAAAAGTCTATACTTTTGCAACCTTTGATACGAGAGCCCTCAATTGCCAATTCCATATGGTTAAGGACCAGGAAACTCTGCTGGGACCATATGAAAGAAAAACTGGAGGGGAGGGAAGACATGTCTGTCTGCAAAGGATTTTTGGATTTCTGCAGTTCTCTCTCTCAAGTTGCAAAGTATTGTCTGCATTGTGGCTTTGATGCTTTGGAAGTATCAAGCAAGGGAGATTTGCCTCGGATTTGTTATCCACCAACATGCCTGGTAAAGGAAACAATCCCTTTCAGACCATGTTAAGTCTTAAGATTCTAGATGCTGCTGTAGACAAGGACTACTTATTTGGACACAAGGCCAAAGCTATCTTCAAAAAAGAGAATGCTAAATTTCTGTAGACTGTCAAGGACTTTGTACAGGTTCAGCCACCCATATTTAGTAACTTTTCCACTTAGCCCTGGTCCTTTTGTCCTTTTCAGCACAGACCAAAGTAATGGCTAGAACACCAAGGCAACATTAAAGATGGCAGTCAGAATTTCTAGACCTAATGGACCCTGACCTCAGGCTCCCAGTAGGGAGCAACCATGACTCAGCTGGTCCTCTCTCTGTTCCCCCTCTCTCAAGTCCCATCCCAACCACCCCCACTCCCCCTACCTCAACCCCCCTTCCTTCAAAGCTAGGAGGAAGGCTATTTATCTTTTTTATAATGAATGGCCCAAGATAACCAAAGACAAATGGGTGCTAATAATCATCAAAGCAGGCTACAGACCTTTTCTCCTTTCTTCCAAAGCCTGCTGTATTCCTACTGTTCCACCAAATCAAGTAAAAGAAGCTCTGATCAAAGTGGGTCTGCTTGTACAGCAAGTCTGCATAGAAAAGGTATCCTCCCAAGAAAGGGGTGTTCAAGACTCTTCCTTGTTCCAAGAAACAAGGAACTTGGAGACCCATACTAGATTTGTCAAGGTTAAACAGATTTTCTGGTACCAAAGTTCAGAATGCTTGTGTTGCAAAAGCTCCTGCCTGTGCTTTCTCCTTTGGCTTGCATGATCACCTTGGATCTAAAATATGCTTGCCTTCATATTCCACATTGCAAAGTCCCACAGGAAGCATGCATCTCTCAAAGCAGGTAGAAACCATTACCAAATTTATCATGTACCCTTTGGCTTATCTACTGCACCCAGAGTATTGACTAAGTGATTGGCTCCAGTAAAGGCATACTGGAAGAGCAAGTGGAATTCAGATCTATCCTTATATAGATGACTGCCTGATCCATGGAGGAGCTTCTTTCTTCCCTGTGCCTAACTATGACTATTTTCTCCTCCCTAGGTTATACCTTAAACATAAACATAAAGATGTCCAACCTCTCTCCACCCCAAAAGCTTGTCTTTCTAGTGGCCTTGCTGGACACATCATCAAAGGGCTTTCCTCCCAGAGGAAAAGGTCACTTTCCTGACAAACTATTTCCAGTCTCTTCCTCTCACAGTAGTCCCAGCAAGAGAGGTTCTCAGACTTCTGGGGTAAACAGCCTCGTGTATCCTAATGATCCCCATAGCCAGACTTCACATGAGAAAGAACCAGTAATATCTCAAATGTTTGGAACCAACACAGCCAATCTTTCTACCAAAAATTCCAGTTCCTCCCTGTATGAAAAGGGAGCTCCAATAGTGGCTCTGTGCTTACAACCAAAACTTAGGAGTGCCATTCAGGATACTGCCATCAAACCAGAATCTGACCACAGAAGCCTCGGACCTAGCCTCCAAACTCAAGGAAAGTGAGAACATAGCTTTCTAAAAAGCAAACAAACTCCTACACATAAAGCTAAAGGAAATTATGGTGCTTCTCCAGGGCATTTTAGCCTTCAAAGACGTATGGAAACAGGGGACATTACTACGACAACACTGCAGTGATGTGGTTCATAAACGGAGGGGGCACTCTTTCTTGTCGTCTATCGCCTGACCGTGTTTGTGGGACATAGCCCAATCGGCCAACACCTTCTAGCCCACTACCTCCTACCATACCTTTTAACTGTACAGATTTTCATAGAATGTTGAGATTTTTGCCTCCTGTTTTGGTCTGTACCTCATAAAATTTGTGATTTTTCTGGATTTTTGTGGCACATCAATGAGGACTGAATTCTCTAAATGAGTCCTATGAGTTTGACTTCATCAGAAAATGCACTGTAACGCAAGGCCTTTTATTCTAGCAACTTTCTAAGTTTTATAAGAGCGATATTTAAAATGTGTCCCTATTTTGGTGCTGTATCCCCCATTTTTTTATGCTTTGTCCAGATTTTTTGGGCCAAGAGTTTCACAGCTATGCTCCTGTGGGAAGCAATTCTCTAGTAGATCACCTCAGCAGGTCAGAAGTGAACTGATATTAGATTTCTGTCTTGAAAAACTGCTTTTCTACTGTCCATCTCTACTAGATGGATTTTAGAACTGCAAGCCTTCAACTGGACTGAAATATTTCTTATTTTTCACCAGGATAGAGATACCTTTAGGACTGATCCCTCTTCTGTGATAAAAGTGGTTTCACAATTCTTTCTCTGAATCATTACATTCATATTTCTACATTCTTCCCTTTCCCTCAGAATCAGGGGGAACATTATTCATGTGATGTTTACAGACAACTTGGATATTATCTGTACAGGGTCAAGTCTGTTAGCAAAGGCTACAAAATTGGGTTGTTTTTTCTATCAATGGAAATCCTAATCAGCAAACAAATGTCAAATGGATTTCCAGCTGTATTGTCTTTTGTTACCAACATCACTGAAAGCAAATTCCTCAAGAACATATTTTGGAGCACTTGTACGATACAAAGAGAAAGAAAGAATCTAATGCCTTAGCTAAGCATATATGCACAGTGCATAAGTGTAATTCTTTTTATGTTTTTTGTTTTACTACCGTTAGATGTTAATTTGAGAGGGGGTGATGTCTCTTAAACTGAATGTACTGAACTGAAATGGATTTTAAAGCTACAGGCAGATAGAGGTTCAGGTTTAAATGAGACTGTACATCTAAAACCTGTTCTTAAATCACGTGCTTCGAATTATGGCCAAAAGAGAAAACAAGCCCTATGGGGTCTGTTAATGTGGAACAGACTGTATCAGAAAGTGAATGCATGCACTCAGTGGCTATTAACTCCTCAGCGGAGAACATGTTGGATGATAAACAGCTTAGTTAGAAGTGAATACTCTAATGTGGTTAGAGGTACTTTAACAGCTGCTAGCACTTCAACTAGTTTCAACTTTTATCCTTCTACTATTGCTCCTTTGGGCTGTCCGTTGTTGCCAGAATTAATGAGAACAGAAAGAAAATTGAAGAAGGATCATTCCTTGAGTCCAGGGAGAAAAGATCAGAAAAGGACTCTGATGTCAGGTTCTTTGAATCAAGATACAGGGACACTGAACAAGTATCCAAATATTTAGTTGTTAATATTTCCTCTGTTGTCTTAACTAATGACCAAATGAATGTTTTGAACAAAGGTGTTTATTGTTTATACCAGCAGCGCCTACTATTTTGACTCGTGCAGTAATTGATTTAAGATTGTTTGCTAGGAATGTGAGTAGAATGTTTTTACATTAATCCCATGGTGTTCTTTTTAAAAAAACCTAGTATGTTTGTTCCTGTTAATAATTCTTCAGTTGAAGCTTTTTTAAGATCATGTGAACATGATATTCATGATCTTTCAGCTGAACATAAGAAATGGTTTTCTAATTTAAAATTTGGTGAATGTAAAACAGTGAAAGAACTATGTGAATCTTCTGACTTTATTTGCATCCTGCGGATAAAGGTAGACCCATTGTGCGGATGGTTAAGGATTTCTATGTTAATAGTATGTCTTTAGTGTTGTCTAATGTGAATACTTAAGTTTTGATGAAGTTTCAAGTTAATTAATTGATTGGAAAAGTTGAAAGTGATTTATATGATTTTTTATGAGTGTGTTGTTATCAAGTGAAGCTTATGATTATTTTTTTGTAGAACATCCAGTGATACCCGTTATACGTGGACTCCCTAAAATTCATAAAGATGTTGGGAAACCCTCTATGAGACCAGTAGCCTCTAGTCAAGGTTGTCTTACAGAACCTTTATCCATTTTTGTTGAGAAAATGTTACGCCCCTCCCCCTTTGGATAACATTAATACAGTTTTGAAGGATATGAAGCATTTTGTTACCAGTCTTTGACTGGAGTATAAGCTCTAATGATAGGATTCCCTATCTCTCTCCCCCCTTGGCTGACCTGGCACGACTCGCAGTTCAAACTCTACATTTACCCCATACTAGCATACTGCAGTTCCTGCAAACAGTATCTACGGGATTGCAATTGGCCACCAGTCTCTAACAGCAACTTTTTCTTTCCCAACAATTAAACAGTGTAGGTTACAAACATAAACATTTGATGTGAAGTTGTTCAATCTCGCCGTTCATTCATCACTGATGGGTTTGGAGCCGATCCTGGGCTTCGACACGGCCGACTAGCAAGCTCAAAGTTCTCCAGTAGCTTGAGACCCCACCCCTTATCCCGCAACGCACTGCTAGAATTACCTCAGATCTAGTTTGCCACGGCACGGATCTCTTGGTTTCCAGCTTGGCTCGAGACTTTATTGGGAGTTTTTCAACTTTCAGCAAGTTATATTTTTCAATTTTTATATATCCTTGTTCTATTCTTAATAGCAGATATTACTAGCTAGTTGATGGTAGTTTTTCTGTGTTCATACCCCTTCCCTCAGTATAATCTATCTTGCCTTCGGTCCTTTGGCCTTAGGATCCCTTCTTTAGTTATTAGTCAGTGTTCCCTGTTGGGACTATTGTTTTTGGATTTCTTAATACTGTTTATAATTATATAGTTGCCAGTTACCCCTTTTGGGCTGTGTGTGTGTTTTTGTGTGAGTTTGTTAAAACAGCTCCTAGTTAAATAGTGTGTTTCAGTTGTGGAAATGTCTGAAGAAAAAGACAAACATCCAAAGTCTGGGTTTAAAAAATGCCCATACTGCGGACAGAAAATGTCAGTCACGGATGCCCATGTGCAGTGTGTTTACTGCTTGGGTGAGGTGTACCTGCAAGAGTCTTGCAGTATCCGTCACTCCTTTTCCACCAGAGTATTAGCAGAAAGGAAGAGGAAATTGATTGATAGGGGTATCATCAAACACCCCTTGCCAGTAAATCATCTAAATCTTCTAAATCTTCCTCTGATTCTCTGTCTAAAAAAGGAAAAAGGTCAGAAAGTGTGGTGACTTCAGCTCCACTGCCTTTGGAGCCAACAAGTCTGTTCTTTTCGGAACCGGGACACTGCTCTGGAACCGGTTGCCGAAAAACCTCCATCCATATTGCTGCAGTCTGCTCCATCTGTTCACTCTTCCAGGTCCTCTGTCAGCCTATCTGATCTGGATGTGGACCGGCTGGTTCAGAAATTCTTAAAGGCACCAGGCCTAGTTAAACCAGACCTTCGGAGCCAGAGGAGGCCGATCTGATGATTGTGGATCCCTTGGAGCCAACACCTGCTCCAGTGTCATTGGCTCCATCTGCTTGGACGTTCTCTGTGCCGACCGGGGACTCTAGGAGCCGACACTCGCTGGTCGGGTCAGAGGAGGATAGCCGCACCAACTTGTCTGTGCCGACTCTTCCTCTCTGCGCCTCTGCTCGGGTGAGCTCAGCTGCTACCTCGGGCTCAGAACCCACGGCTTCGGTGCGAGAGGAGATCGCGGCTCCGTCGGAGCCATCGACTCCTTCTCATCAGAGCTGAGGTGCATTCGATGCCACGAGGCGAGTGTGGTCTCCTAAGACCTCCTCATCTCAAGGTCTGGCCTCTTCTTCCCCTAAAGTGCCTGTATCAGTTTGTCTCCTCTGGTCATCCCAACCATAGGGGCCCTGAGCATCAGGTAGCCCCACAGGGCGCTCCCTGCACTTCTGAGACCTCTCCAGAAGTTCCCCCTGAAGAGGTTCCCAGGAAGAGATTATGCAAGAGGAGGCATTTGGACCCCCCCCCTCCCCAGGAGTCTCTCACATCAGACACCGACCTGGATGAATCAGAAGGGTCCACTAGATCCCCCTCTGAGGACATCTCCTTTGCGGAGATTCTTGAAATATTAGGCAGAGGGGTGAGTGGCAGTCCAAGAGCCCTACTGAGGATGAGTTGGTTCTCCTGAAGGTATTTGGGTCTCACCCTTCCACCTCTTGGGTATCCCCACCCTATGATGAGCTTATGGATCTGGTCTCTCGTAGGGCGTGGGAGTCTCCAGAATCTATGGAACCTGTTCCTAGGAGGCCTAGTACGATTATTTCAGCCCCTGTGGACAAGTCCTTTTTGACCAAGAGAGTACCTGTTGATGCCATAGTGGTGGCGGCAGCCACCAAAAAAGAAATTTCTGAGACTTCCTCATCTATCCATCCTCCTAACAGAGAATCTAGGATCATGGATAGACATGGGAAATGCATGTTCAGTTCAGCGACTTTCTCACTCAGATCACTGAACTACTTGACACATTTTACCAGACTGCAGGGAGATCTCCTTAAGGAGTTGGGAGATGCTCTTCAGGGTGGTGTAGCTTCGAGTGTATCCAACAAGATTGCCACTCAGCTCTCTACCCTCAATTCGATAGTCAACTCATCCATGCGTCTCTTATCATACGCAGCTGATGGTTCAAGTAGAGCATCAGGTACAGGAATCGCTCTTCGTAGGCATGCCTGGATGCGACTCTGTTCCTTAGCGGAACCCTTCAAGTCTTTCTTTACTAATACCCCATTTGATGGCTCATCTTTGTTTGGGCCAAAGGTGAAGGAGACTTTAACCAGGTGTGAGCAAGAAGGAAAGACTCTGTCTGCCACCTGAGTCCGTTTTTCCACCCCCACTCGACCCTTTCCCAAAGGTCAGAGGGGAGGAAAGATGCAGTTCCGGAAAGCCCAAGGAGCCTTTCAAGACGTGTGGAGAGCCCCCCTCCAGAGGCAGAGGAGGGGGTTTCAATGGAAGACGCCGCCCTCACTGCAGAGGAGGTCCGCAACACCAGGGTGAAAGAGATCACTTCTCTGGTCAATCTTACCAGTGCTCCTGAAGGGAGGCCCAGCTGTCCTACTCTGGAGGCAGTCGGGGGTCGCTTATCATTGTACCCAAAAGCCTGGCTAAATTTAACAAACGACAGTTGGGTACAAAGTATAATTTCCAGAGGGTGTTTCGTACTGTTCTACACCCAGTCTCTTCCCGTCAAAAAAAATCCCGGACGTTCCACCCAGTCACATGGGACAAGCAACAATAGAGGTATGCCAATTGCTTGAAAAGTTATCCAGCCAGTCCCAGTAGACCAGACAGGATTCAGAACTTACTCCAAGGGGACTGGAGACCCATTTTGGATCTCAGCAGACTCAACCAATTTGTGAGAAAAGAGAAGTTCCAAATGGTCATGCTACAGTCCATACTCCCGTTCTTGGGGAAGGACAATTGGATGTTGCTCGACCGCTCTCAAGGATGCACACTACCACATAAAAATGGTCAGACCATCCAGAGATCACCTGCGTTTCCGGTTGGGATCCAATCATTATCAATTCCTTCTCATTACAGCCCCCAGAGTGTTCAAGTGCATGGCAGTAGTCAACGACTCACCTGAGGCATCTAGGATTCCAGGTGTTTCCATATCTAGACAATTGGCTCCTTACCTCCACCACCTGGCATCAACTTCTTCAAGCGAGAGAGGCTACTCTGACACTCTGCGATTGGCTAGGCATTACAGTCAACTTTGAAAAGTCTGTCTTGTCATCGCAGCATATCGTTTTTATAGGGACAGAACTAGACATGTCGACCACCACTCTCTGCCTTCCGCCAGAAAGAATTTCTATTCTTCGTCAACACATCATGTCCCTGATATCAACGAACAGAGTACCAGCTGCAGAGGTACAGAAAGTTCTAGGATTGATGGTGGCAGCTATTTTAGCAATCCCGTTAGCAAGGATGCATATGAGAATCCTTAAATGGCTTCTATTCACGCAATGGTCTTACCAAGAACTTCCAGTGAGTCACATGATCCTGATAACGAATTCCTGCAAGAAGGATCTTCAGTGGTGGTTGACATCTCTTCATGTCACAATAGGACGTCCTCCTGTGACCACGGACACTTCCCTGATAGGGGGGGGGGCTTTTTCAGGGAAAGACTGCCCAAGGCACATGGACAGGTCAAGAATCACATCTGCATATCAATCATCCTGGAGTTGAAAGCAGTACTTCTAGCGTTGCAATACTTTCAGGACTCTCTTCCTCTAGGGACAATTGCAATACAGACGGACAACATGTCAGTGGTCTGGTATCTGAACAAACAAGGCGGGATCAAGCCTTATCCCCTTTGCCGAGAAGCCCTCAGAGTATGGCAGTGGGTACTGTCATCCCAGTGCTTTCTGTTGGCAACGCACATCCCGGGCAAATCCAACATCATAGCAGACAGACTGAGTAGAGCAATCTTATTGCCCCATGAATGGTCCCTCAAACAAAGAGATTGCAGACAGGAAATTCCGCAAATGGGGCCAGCCTTCTTGCGACCTATTCACCAGTTACATCAACAACAAATGCAGAAGCTATTTTGCTCTGATTCCCATGCCAAGTCACTCCCCGAGGGATGCGCTTGTCCACGATTGGCCCCCGGGTCTCCTCTACGCATTTCCACCAATTCCCCTGATACCCAAATTCTTACAGAAAGCAAAGTCGCTGGGACGGATGATCATCCTTATAGCCCCTCTCGACAGATTTGGTTCCCATTTCTTTACCATCACATTCTGGAAGATCCATGGATCTTGGACCCAGTTCCAGACTTGATGACACATCCGTCAGGGGATCTTCATCCATCCTTGCAGACACTGAAGCTAACCGCTTGGCTGCTCCAATTCCCCACATAGCCAGGCTCTATAATCTTTCCCATGACACTAGTCAGATTTTGTTGGCGTCCCATTAACCTTCCACCAGAAAATTGTAGCGTAGTAAGTGGAAGAGATTTTCCATTTCGGCTTCTTCCCACAACATTGACCCTTATCAAGCGCCATTGTCTTCTATCTTACAATTCTTGACAGAAATCTTCAACAAAGGAGCAGTGGCGGCTATGGTGCGAGTGCAGTTAGCTGCTATATATAATTTCCATCTAAGAACTGATGGTTTGAATATTATGGCTCACCAATTGTCTAAGACTTTTCTGAAAGGTTACTTTCACATAAGGCCTCCAGTGAAGACACCTTATTCCCCCTGGAATTTGAATTTTTATGTTGTCTCATATCATTTTTCCTACTTTTCAGCCTGCATCATCTTGTGAACTAAAATTTATGTCATGGAAAACTGTCTTCTTAGTAGCCATCACTTCAGCCCATAGAGTGTCAGAGCTCCAAGCCCTTTCCATCAAGCCCCCTTACACGGTCTTCCATACTGACTCTCAGAACTAATCCATCCTTTCTGCCCAAAGTTTGTTCTGAGGTTAACATTAATCAAGTCATTGAGTTGCCCATTTTTTTTCCTAATCATACCAACAAATTGGAATATATGTTGCATAAACTCGACATTCATAGACCACTTAGATTTTATTTGGACAGAACAAAAGACATTAGGAAATCAGATCAGCTCTTTGTGTCCTTTTTCTGAGGCCAGGAAAGGTAAACCAGTTGCTAAAACAACCCGGTCTAAGTGGCTGTCGGATTGTATCACCTACACATATGCTTGTCATAATATGCCCTTGTCTAGTAAGGTAAAGGCTCATTCAACCAGAGCAGTTTCTACCTCTTCAGCCTTTCAAGCCAAATTACCTTTGGATAACATCTGTGCAGCAGCCACATGGTCTAAACCTCACACTTTTATAACTCATTACAAAGTGGATAAGGCCTCCAGGGACAGGGCTTCATTTGGTTCTACGGTTCTGAAGAGTGTACTTCCATGAGCCACCCAAGATCAGGGTGCTAGGGACGCTACCCATCAGTGATGAATGAACGGCGAGATTGAACAACTTCACATAAAGAAGTTATGTACTCACCATAATGTTCCATGTGAGTTGTTCCATCTCACCTTCATTCTCACATCCCTCCCTCCTTCCCCCTCCTGGCTGGCAGTTGACCTGGAGGCTGTCTTCATCCTGGTTTTTCAATGTGTATTCATTCCTAGGCAGAATAATTATTGTACTACTATATGGTACGCAGCAAACGATCTGAGGTAATTCCAGCAGTGCATTGTGGGATAAGGGTTGGGGTCTCAAGCTACTGGAGAACTTTGAGCTTGCTAGTCAGCCGTGTTGGAGCCGAGGATTGGCTCCGAACCCATCAGTGATGAATGAAGGTGAAATGGAACAACTCACACGGAACGTTATGGTGAGTACTTAACTTCTTTTTAAGCTCTCTCTTACTGTGCTGTGTAACAAAGCGAGTCACCATTTTGGTCAGTCATAGGACTCTTTCTGCTCTATTTTTTGCCTCTTTTTTTTCCCCTGTAACTAAAGTAAACTGGATTCATACATTTGTCTCTCTGATCCTAATTTTTACAGCTATACCTTATACCTTTATGGCTTTCTAACTTTCAGACATTGATTAAGTTTTACTTGTTTGACTGACGTTTGAACATGTAACCTGATAAAAACCTTAAAATTGTGTACTGTTGGTCTGTCTTTCCTGCTAAAAGTAAGTAGAATTAAAGTGCTGAGTGCAGGTTTTAGGCCCTTACATTCAACTTACTTCTGGTGTGGTGAGCCATTCAAGATTTAAGCAGTAACCTACACCTGGGTGTGGGTAATGCTGGATTTACCCACTGTTGGTGTGGTTTGGTCATGAGGGTGAAGCCCTAGTGGCCAAACAAAGACAACTATGGGTAAATCCAGCGTTACCCACACCCAGAAGTGGGTTATTGCATTATTTAAGAAAATAAATGCTTTTCTTTAATAATGGCATTGTATAATGCCTCCTTGCTGCCCTTCCGCAGCTGTCCAGTATTCTGTGGCAGTTCTGATGTACTGCCCATGTGTATGGTTACACAGTACATCAGAACTGTGAGTGTGGAAGCAACGGAGAAAGGAAGATCTCCGTTGCTTTTAAAAACTTGTCTCGCTATGTTAAGAGTTTAACATAGCGAGACAGCTTTAAAAAAAACAACTGAGAAAGGAAGATCTCAGTTGCTTTTATTTAAGATATCTTGCTATGTTAAACTCATTTAACATAGCAAGATAACAGCAACGGAGCTCTTCCGTTATCCGTTGCTGTCCAAAAAAAAAAAAAGGCATACTAATGGAAAAAGTCTGGGCGACCAGACCTTTTTCCATTAGTATAAGTCTTTGATTTACAATGTGCACGCTGACCAATCCGCGTGTACGGTTTGGAATATTAATGGGGGGGTCATTGTATAATCTCCCTCTAACCACTCCTACTGCTTTCTCTTTTCCCCACCCGACCTCTTACCTCTAACAAGTATAAACTTATACTGGCTACAGTAGTATAGGCACCATTTTCAAACCTAGGTGCTTAGGATTCCCTGGGTCCCCCCCCCCCCCCCTTGGCTGACCTGGCATGACTGTCACAGTACAAGTTTCTTCATTATATCAATTATTACTGTTTTTGCATGTAGCTGTATGACCTATTTCTAGGCTGTGATACTGCACAGACTGTTTTATTTTGTTGCAGAAGATTTTGAAGTAGCTAGTGACTTTACTGAACTCTGTCCCAATATTTGTGTTCTAAACTGAACCTGCACCTAGAGAAAGTGTGTAATCATCAGAGCAAGTACTTTCTGCATATCTTTTTAATGTTTGCTCATACAAATTGAATAAGTGCATTTACAACCTGAATAACTTGTGCTAGCTATACTGAATGCTTTTACTGACTATTTTGCATTTGTACAATGATGAACGATTAGTTTTTCTGGTATATCTGTAAGATCTGGCAAGTGTTTATGTTCTCTACTACTAAGTTTTATTAGCCATAAACCCTAGTCTACTCTGAAGTGTGGTACTTTTACTCCCCCCCCCCCAAATCTCTCTGATTGTACTATTGTAAAATAATTGCCTGTTGTTGCCTTGGTGCTTACCATAGAATATCTGTTTTTCTCTTCTTTTCTAGTCAAACTCTACATTTACCTACACTAGTGTACTGCAGCTCCTGCAAAACAGTGTCTATGGGATTGCAATTGGCCACCACAGTCTAACAACTTTTTCTCTCCCAACAATTAAACAGTGTAGGTTACAAACATAAAAAAACATTTGTTAAGCTCTTTTACAGTGCTGTGTAACAAAGCGAGTTACCATTTTGGTCAGTCATGGGGCTCTTTCTGCTCTATGTTTTGCCTTTTTTACCCTGTAAGTAAAGTAAACTGATTCATACATTTGTCTCTGACCCTAATTTTTACAGCTATACCTTGTACCTTTATGGCTTTCTAACTTTCAGACATTGATTAAGTTTTACTTATTTGTCTGACATTTGAACAAGTAACCCTGATAAAAATCTCAAAATTATATACTGTTGGTCTGTCTTTCCTGCTAAAAGTAAGTAAAATTAAAGTGCTGAGTGCAGGTTTTAGGCCCTTACATTCAATTTACTTGTGGTGTGGTGTTGGTTTGCCTGCTTCACTTCTCTCCCACTCCCGAATCCTACCCACCCCAAGTATCCTCAAATTTATACTTTCACCTTGTTGTCTGGTCACTCCCACAGCCCCCTCCCACCACCATAATTTGTGCTCTCTACCTTTCACTCCTCCCACCTTGTCTTCCATCTTCCTCTTTTCCATAGCCATCTTGGGCTGTCTGCTCTGTGGCTTGCCTCTCTCACACTTAACTCTTTCACTCCCTATCACACCTACTATCTCATAACATACTCACTATTTCCATCCATCAATACTGTTCTTTCCCTCACACTGCTTATCTCTAGCCACCACCCTTCCCGAATATATTTCTTTATATTTTTCCCTATAACTCTTCCCCTCCTTTTTCCGTCACACAGTGCTATCCTTAATGCTATTTCTCCCACTTCTAATCTCACTAGCCCTAAGCACTTCCTACCACACTGAGCTCCATATCTTCCCCTCTTCCCCCAACATTCCCTTTCCCAGACCTCTTCCAACATATAACCAAGATCCACTGACTATTGCCCCTTCTCTTTTCTGTCTCTCCCGTTTTCAATGTCTTAAATTTAAACTCATGGCCTACCTCGCTCTTACTTCTAAGCCCAAACTCAAGTACCCCATTCCCCTTACTGACCACCCTCACCTTTTCCATCGTGTATTTGCTCTTCTGGTTTCTGGTGACATCCATCCTAATCCTGGTCCTCCCCTCTCTCCACTACCCCTCCACCTTCATCTGTTGTCCCCCACAAAAAAAAAATCCTAAAATATCTCCAGCCTCAAACATCTGTCTATCTTTGCAATGAACATCCAAAGCGTAAACAACAAAACGTCTGAACTTCACGCATGGTTGGCCCAACACAATCTCACATCTTGGCCTTATTGGAAACCTGGCTAAAACCGCATATCAATTCCTCTGAATGTCTGCCACCTCAATAGGTCTAATAGCCACCCACCACCTTTTTTGGGTGTCCTATCTTGTACTCTGTCTCACTGATGCTAACACCTATAGACATTACTTTGCCTAGTTTCTCCCCTGCTGAACTACTGCTCCTAAACTGCCACATCAATAGCTATAGGAAGTTTGCGATTTCCTTTGTCTATATCTCCCCAGGTAAAAACATCCCTATCATTGAACATATACTCTCCTGGATAAACACCTCCATCGCCTATGAAACGATCATTCTTGGAGATGTTAATATAGATTGGAACTCCTTTACTGGTCACCCACCCCAACATTTCATAAATCTGTATGAATTCTCACAACTGATCACTACCCCTACCCACTACAGTAAAAATGCTACTGGTTCCACAATTGACTAGATCTTGACAAACTCTCCTAACAACTACTGAAACCCTTCTATACCTTCCCTGACTCTATTAGTGACCATTCTCCCATCTGTATCTTAAAGCACTCTCTTCATCTCCCTAAATCCCATCTCTACAGAGATTGTAGGAAACTGACTAACTTTTCCCCTGAAACCTTTAACTATAGACTCTCTGCCATTGACTGGTCTTTCCTAAAAACTCTCCCGCTCAATGATGCTGTTACTAAATTCAACCACATTTTCCTTGATGTCCTAAACTCTCTTGCTCCACCTTGCAAAATCAGAAACAAATCTAATTTTGCACCCTGGCTCTCTAAAGCTACTCATGTTTTGATGCATGAAAGAGATGCTCTATGGAAAAAAAATGGCAAACCACTAAAACTCCCACCTTTCTCCAAAGTTATAAGCAACTCAGAAATTGTGTAAAAAAAAAAATGTATTATTTTGGATAAATGCCAATATTTCACTAATTTTCAAAGCTCTCACCCAAATGACCCCCAAAAATTCTGGATTACTATCAACTCCCTGCTCCACACTGGTTCTCCTACCATCCCTAACCCTTTCCCCTATCACTCTCCCTGTGAAACTGTAGACTTACTCAACAAGCACTTCATAAACAGCATCTCTAAACTCCTACCACCTGGCAACTCTGGTCATCTCAACTCTAATGTGTCACCCTTGCCTCCCCCTAAATCTGTGTTCCTCTGTCTTTCAGCCTTTTACCTTGCAACCTGTTTCTAGTAAATACATCAAATCCCTGCTTCTTAAACTAAAACCATGATGTTCTTCGTGTTTCACTGTTGCAGTCATTACACCATGATGTTCTTCGTGTTTCACTGTTGCAGTCATTACACCATGATGTTCTTCGTGTTTCACTGTTGCAGTCATTACATTTGGGTAATCCTGCTGGCAGGTTGCCCTCAGTCGGCCTGAATTCCAAAGTCCTGGGTCCTGCGTCGGCTGCTGTTGCCCCTTCCCTGACGTCAGGTCGTCAGGGGTATAAAAGATGCGGCCGATGTCATTTTAGTTTTTCTTGCTGCGCGGTGCCCGAAGCAGAAGCAGTTCGCAAGTGCCAGTCTGTCGACTCCTGAGATTTTCATGTTCGAGTTTCAGATCCGAAGTCTTCATTAAAGCTAAGTACCCCGTTGGGGAAACTTTTTTCTTGCTCCAGACCGCTGTCAGAAAAAGTTAATAATTGCATTTCTTGTGGAAAGCAAATACCTCATAAGGACTTTCATTCTTACTGTATTCCTTGCCTAGGCCCTGATCACAACATTGCAGGTTGTCGGTTTTGTGCTAGATTTAACCAACGCACTATTAAGCGTCGGTATGATTTTGCTTTAAACTATTTTGGACGCCTATTTAATTATCCAGAAATGTCGTCGGATAGCTATCCGACTACCGGAGTTCACAAAAAAATGCAAAGAAGAGGAGAGAGATAGACAACCGAGGCCCAAAACTGATGACGAAGCCTCTCTTAAGCCAGTCGCCGGTTCTCAGTGAGGCGCTTTTGCAGCCCCTGACGCCCGCTACTTTAGAGTCACAGGCCGCTACCGACTCCCACGTGGAGTCTGCCATGCCGCTGGAAACGCAAGGTATTGGAGCCTCCGACACTATTCCTTCAGATGGGTCCTGAGCCACTGAGCAGGCACCGGCTTCTGAGGGTGTATTCAGACCTAAGCATCTCTACATTAAATCAACCACAGCTTCAAAGGCAAAGACTAAAGCACCTTTTAAAGCAAAGAAACAAACTCCAGAGCCACGTGGACAGGCCTCTATGCCCAAAAAACAGATGCTCAAAATGACCGAAGACCTAATTACCTTGATTAGGGGTTCCCATCCTCCTCCTGATAAGAGGACTAGGCAAGAGACCGACTATTAATCTCTTCAGATCAGGTTTCTATTTCTTCTGATTCCTCTTCTGATCAGGAATATTCTCTTCCCCCCATGAGGATTCTGATGCTGAAGAATCTATACCTTCAGCTTCTCCTCCAGAGGACTATTCATTTGGAGAAACCTTGCATACCATGAGGGAGCATTTCCACTGGGAGAGCCAAGATTTTTCAGAATCTAAAAAGAGGCTCAGGGATTTCCTTTTACTACCTCAACACAGGCCACTAGCCATCCCACCTATGTTAGATATTGTAGATTGTGTTCTCTGAATCTAGTCTTACCCCTGACTCCTTACCTCCAGCTCCTGTTAAGCCTGACAGATATTACAGGGTTCCTCACTCTCATAAATTCCTTTTTAAAAACCCTGCTGCAGACCCAGAAACTATTTCACAGGGTCCCAAAGGAGTTAAGGCTTCCGCTGCAAAAAATCCTACCCCCTCTGACAGAGATTCTAGGGCACTGGATAGATGGGGGGAAAAAAGGTTTACACATCTGCTACCTTGGCTATAAGGGCCTTAAACAGTCTGTTTCATATGCTTAAATATCAGCAACATGTCATGGCACTGCTTAAACAGAAAATGTTATTAAACTCTGACTGTGCAGAAAACAAGGAAATGCAGGATTTATTGCATGCAGCTGAACAAGTTGGAAAGCATTGGTTTTGATTCTTTGGAGGCCTCCTGCAGGGCCGCAGTCACGGGTTCTGTAATTAGGAGGTATGCTTGGTTAAAGGAACAAATTCTGCCTGATCATGTCAAAGTTAAATTATTAGATTCACCTTTACAGCATTATACTTTGTTTGGTGTTAAGGCAGAGGAGGTGTTAAAGAAGATGGAGGACAAAGCTAAATCTATGCAAATGGTCAAAGATTTTTTACAAGTACAGTCACCTAGATTTAGTAGAAACTGGCCTACAAAGAATTGGTCTTTTCCTGTGTCAGACAGACCTCAAAGGGGCAGATCCAGATGCCCTAGAGGCAGATCCCAGGCGCAAGGTTCCTACAGGTCAAAGCAATGGGGTGCTTCTACCTCCAAAGTTGGAGAAGACAAATCACAACCATACAGGAAACAGTCCCAATGACTTCCCCCTGCCTGCACCAAGCACTTTCTGGCAGCACCCTTAGGGGGAAAATTAGCATTTTTTTCTCAAAAGTGGCACATTATAACCCAGGACAAGTGGGTTCTAAACATCGTGTCACAAGGGTACAAGTTCCATTTCCATACCCTGCCAAAGGCAAACGGCTGGCCAGGTCTGCCAAAAAATCAATGGGCAGAGGCACAAAAACAAGTCTCATCCCTCATGGACATGGGGTCCATTCAACAAGTACCAGAGTAAGAGCAGGGACAAGGATTTTACTCAAGATTGTTCCTGGTACCCAGAAAGGACAAGACCTGGAGACCAATACTGGACCTGTCTATTCTGAACACATTCCTGGATATACCAAAATTCAAGATGATAACTTTGCAACAGCTTCTGCCCATGCTGGGCAAGAACGCTTGGCTGGTGACTCTAGATCTAAGAGGCATACCTGCATGTCCCAATTAGACAATCATGCAGAAGATACCTCAGATTCAAGGCTCGCTCTCTGCATTACCAATTCTCTGCACTGCCCTTTGGCTTATCTACTACGCCCAGGTTCTTTACAAAGTGCATGGCACCAGTAATTGCATTCTACAGACAGAGGAATACAAATATATCCTTACTTGGATGACTGCCTAATTCAAGCAGAGAACAAGGACATTCTTCTACAACATCTGGCATTTGTGAAAAGACTTCTAACATGCCTAGGGTACACAGTCAACGAAAAAAAATCAAAACTAGTACCCTCTCAAGAGATAATATTCCTGGGTGCAAGCTTAAATACAACTGCCCAGATGGCTTATCTCACGCCAGACAAACAAAGGCAACTGACTACCTATTTCACAATGTTGGCAACAAGAGCCCAGTTATCCACAAGAAAAATTCTGCAGGCTTTGGGCTTCATGGCATCCTGCATCCTACTAATTCCATATGCAAGACTGCATATGAGGAAACTACAATGGTACCTAAAAAGTGTTTGGACTCAACATTACCACAGCCTGGAAACAATGATTACTCTCATTCCCTGCCTGCAACAGGAGTTTCGATGGTGGGCAAAGGCTTGTCACCAAAACAAGGGACAGCCATTCACATTACCCCCAGCCAGGCAGACCTTACAACGGATGCATCAGATTATGCCTGGGGGGGCCCTCGTGGCAGAAAGATGCATTCAGGGTACATGTCCTCTACCCAAATGCATCTACATATCAATCAAAAAGAGATGCTAGCTGTTCAGAATGCCCTGACAGCCTTCAAGGACCTACTTCATCCTGGACAACTACTAATAAAGACAAGACTACACCACGGTCATGTGGTATATAAACAAGCAGGGGGGCACACATTCTTACCCCCTTTGCAGACTAGCCATGACTTTGTGGGACACAGCATTAACTTACCAAGTAAATCTGCAGGCACAATTCCTGCCAGGAAGGAAGAATACTCTGGCAGACGAACTAAGCAGAAACCTCATGGATCCCCACGAGTGGCAGCTGGATCCACAAGTCTTCAGCATGATAACAAGGAAATGGAGATGCCCGGACATAGATCTATTTGCCTCCCCTCACAACTACCAACTAAAAAGATTCTGCACAAGGACTTATCACAGACAAGCATGGAAAGTGGATGCCCTATCAGTATATGCCTTTCCCCCACTGCCTCTACTCCTCAAGGTACTCCTAAAGGTCAGACAGGAGAAGACAAAAATGATACTTATTGCCCCAGACTAAAAATGATACTTATTGCCCCAGACTGGCCCTGCCAGCACTGATTTCCAATCCTCCTAAAGAACTTGTCTCAATGCCCAGCTTGGACCTTACCTCAAATTCCTCATCTACTGTCCCAGCAAAACAATCAGATCCTGCACAGCCAACTCAGGACTTTAAACCTGGCAGCATGGCGGATAATGTAGTCATACAAAACACACCTCTCAGTAAAGCTGTGATGGATGTCATTTTGGAGACCAGAAGGCCTCGTACTAGAAAATCTTATGCTGGAAAATGGAAGAGATTATGTGCTTGGAACCAGTCACAAGGAACTGATACAGTTGTGCCAAATATTCCTCAGATTTTGCAATATTTAACTGAGATGCTGGACAAAGGCCCATCTTTTTCATTTATTAAAATTCACACCTCTGCCATTTCGGCGCATTACAATACAGAGCTACCAATCTTTTCTCATCCCTTATTAAAACAGTACCTCAGAGGAGCCAAAAACTTAAGGCCTCCAAGGAAATCACCAATGCCTGCATGGGACCTCAACTATGTCTTGGAAAAACTAATCCTGCCTTCTTTTGAGCCAGCTGCTACTGCTGATATAAAGTTTTTATCTTGAAAAACAGCTCTGCTCCTAGCAATAACTTCTATGGCTGTGGAACCTTTTATCATTTTTTATCCAGACAGGGTCTCTCTGAGGACAAACCCAACATTTATGCCTAAGGTGGTGTCAAGTGTGGCTCTTAACCAAAACTATTCATCTGCCAAATTTTTATCCAAATCCACAGAACAAGGGGGAGAGAATTCTGCATTCTTTGGATGTACACAGACAACTTAGATTCTACTTGGGCAAAACCAAAGTTTTCAGAAAGACAGAGCAATTACTAGTGGCATATGCTGCAGGATCACAAGGAAAGGCCATCTCAAAGCAGACTATTTCAAAGTGGATAGGCCACTGCATTCGTTTCTGCTACTTACACCATGGCAAGCCAGTGCCTAAGGGCATTAGCCCACATTCAACCAGAGCTGCAGCCACTTCAGCAGCTTTTCTCAGGGGAGTACCAACCAAGGACATTTTAGAGGCTGCTACTTGGAGTTCAGTGCACACCTTTACAAAGCACCATCATCTGCCACTCTACTCTTAATCCAGGGCAGGCTTTGCCACTGCAGATGTTCATCGTGTTACACTGGGACTATGTCAGGCGGTCCTGCAGTCGGCCAGAGTTCCAAAGTCTTGGTCCAGCGTCGGTTGCTGTCACCTCCTCCCTGACGTCAGTGCGACAGGGGTATAGAAGATGCAGCCGACGCCATTTTCTTCAGTCTTTCTTGCCGCGCGGTGCCCGAAGTAAAAGCAGTTCGCAAGTGTCAGTCGGCTGTCTCCTGAGATTTTCATTCCAAATCCAGAACCAAAGTCTTCTACAAAGCCCATTGGGGAAACTTGTTCTTGCCTCAGACCGATGTCAGTAAAAGTTAATAACTGTATTTCTTGTGGGAAGCAAATACCTCATAAGGATTTCCATTCCTATTGTATCCCATGCCTAGGCCCTGACCACAACGTTACGGGTTGTCTGTTTTGTGTAGGTTTAACAAGCGCACTATTAAACGTCAGTTTGATTTTGCCCGACATTATTTTGGTAGAAAATTCAATTATAACATGCCGTCGGAACTTCCGACGACCGGAATACACAAAAAGCGCAGACACAGATAGGCATCCGAGGCCCAAAACTGACAATGAAGCCTCTTCTAGGCCAGTCACCGGTTCTCCGGTTTTCTGCGAAGTGCCTTCGCAGCCCCTGACGACCGCTTCTGTAGAACCACAAGCCGCCTCTGACTCCCATGTGGAGATGGCTGGGCCTTCGGACGCACAAGCTCTTCAGCCTACCGAGACTAACCTTTCAGAGGGATCCGGAGCAGCTGAGCAACCCACAGCTACAGAGGATAACTTCAGACCTACTCAGTTAAGCATTAAACCCTCAGCTAAGTCTAAGCCTCCTTTAAAGTCAAAGAAACAATTACAACATTCTCCAGGACAGGCCTCCATGCCTAAGAAACAAATGCTCAAAGTGGCCGAACACCTAATTACTCTGATCAGGGGGTCCCATCCCCCTCCTGATAAAAGGCCTAGACAGGATGCAGACAATAACTCATCCGACCAGGTGTCCATCTCTTCTGATTCATCCTCAGGCCTAGGATATTCTTTACCCCTTTATGAGGATTCTGATGCTGAGTAATCAATTCCATCAGCCTCACCGCCTGAGGACTACTCCTTTGGGGAAACCCTACATACCATGAGGGAGCATTTCCACTGGGAAGGCCAGGATTACTCAGAATCCAAGAAAAGGCTCCGAGACTTCCTTTTATTACCTCAACACAGACCCCTTGCTATTCTGCCAGTGTTAGATATTGTGGATGATGTTTATACTGAATCCAGCTTAAATCCTGATTCCTTGCCTCCAGCCCCTGTTAAAACTGACAGATACTACATAGTCCCTGACTCACATAAATTTCTGTATAAAAGCCCAGTTGCTGACCCTGAAATTATTTCTCAGGGACCCAAAGGAGTTAATGCCTCTTCAGCCAAGAATCCAGTTCCCTCTGACAGAGATTCCAGAGCATTAGACAGATGGGGAAAGAAAGTGTATACGTCTGCAATTTTAGCAATGAGAGCCATAAATTGTCAGTTTCACATGCTAAAATATCAGCAATGTTTACTGTCTCAGTTAAAACAAAAAATGCTTCCAGAATCAGATCCTCCTAATTTTAAAGAAATACAGGATTTATTGCATGCAGCTGAACAAGTGGGAAAGCATACTTTGCAGTGCGGTTTTGATTCTCTAGAGGCCTCCTGCAGAGCAGCGTTACAGGCTCTGTCATTAGAAGACATGCTTGGTTAAAAGAACATACGTTACCAGATCATGTTAAAGCAAATTTATTGGATGCACCTTTGCAGCAGGATGTGTTATTTGGATTTAAGGCAGAAGAGGTATTAAAGAAAATTGAGGACAAGGCAAAATCTATGCAAACGGTGAAGGATTTCTTACAGGTTCAGCCTCCTAGATTTAGCAGAAACTGGCCAACAAAGAACTGGTCCTTTCCAATAATTACAGACAGACCTCAAAGGGGAAGATACAGACGTCCAAGAGGTAGAGGTCCAACACAAGGTCCTTACAGGCCTCAACAATGGGTTGCATCAGGCCAGAAAGAAGGGGAAGACAGGCCACAACCATATAAAAAGCAGCTCCAATGACTTCCCACTACAGCTGCCAAACAAATCCTTCTTGGCAGCCCCCTTGGGAGGAAAACTGGCACTCTTCTTCCACAATTGACAAATGATCACCAAAGACAAATTGGTTCTCACCATTGTATTTCAAGGTTACAGGTTCCACTTTCACACTCTACCAAGGTTAAAAGGAATGCCAAATCTGCCACCAAATCAATGGGCAGAGGCTCAAAAACAAATTACAGCACTCATGGATATGAGAGCTATTCAAAAGGTACCATCACAGGAGTAAGGACAAGGATTTTACTCAAGACTCTTTCTGGTACCCAGAAAGGACAAAGCCTGGAGGCCCATTCTGGATCTTTCATCTCTAAACACTTACCTGGATGTTCTGAAATTCAAAATGTTGATATTACAGCAGCTTCTTCCCATGCTGGGCGAGAAAGCTTGGCTCGTGACTTTGGACCTCAAAGAGGCATACTTGCATGTCCCCATCAGACAAAACTGCAGAAGATACCTCAGATTCATAGCTGGTTCAATGCACTACCAATTCTCTGCACTGCCCTTTGGCTTATCTACTGCACCCAGGGTCTTCACAAAGTGCCTGGCACCAGTAATTGCATTTTGCAGACAGAAAGGAATTCAAATTTATCCGTACCTGGACGACTGCCTGATTCAAGCAGAGAGCAAGGACATTCTTCTACAGCATCTGGCGTTTGTAAAAAAGTTATTAAGTTGCCTGGGGTACACAGTAAACAAAAAGAAATCAAAACTAGTGCCCTCGCAAGAGATTATATTCCTGGGTGCCAGCTTGAACACAACGGCCCAGATGGCTTATCTCACGCCAGACGAACAAGGACAACTGACTCAGTACTTTCAATTGATGGCAACAAAGACCCAGCTCCCTGCAAGAAAAATTCTGCAGGGCTTGGGTTACATGGCATCCTGCATACTACTAATTCCATATGCCAGACTGCATATGAGGAAACTACAATGGTACCTAAAGAATGTATGGTCTCAACACTGTCAAAGTTTGGAAACAGTTATACCACTAATCCCTTGCCTTCAACAGGAGTTTCAGTGGTGGGCTCAAGCTTGTCACCTCAACAAGGGACAGCCTTTTACACAACCCACAGCCAGGCAAACACTGACAACGGATGCATCGGATTACGCCTGGGGAGCACACATGGCAGGCAAATGTATTCAGGGCACGTGGACCGCAGAACAAAGGCATCTTCACATCAATCAAAAAGAGATGCTAGCTGTACAAAATGTGATTATAGCTTTCAAGGACCTGCTGCATCCAGGACAACTACTACTAAAGACAGACAACACCACAGTTATGTGGTACGTAACCAAGCAAGGGGGCACTCACTCCTACCCCCTATGCAGACAAGCTATGACCTTATGGAACACAGCTGTAAACCTTCAAGTCCATCTGCAAGCGCAATTCCTGCCAAGAGAGAAAAACACACTGGCAGACGACTTAAGCAGAAACATCATGGATCCCCACGAATGGGAGTTGAATCCCACAAATATTCAGAATGATAACACAGAAATGGTGGAGCCCGGACATAGATCTGTTTGCATCCCCAATACACTGCCAGCTACAAAAATTCTGCACAAGGAGTTACCATCCACAAGCATGGAAAGTGGATGCCCTCTCATTCAGCTGGAAGAACCTACAAGTATACGCTTTCCCATCACTACCTCTCTTGCCAAAGGTACTCATAAAAGCTAGGCAGGAAGAGCCAAAGATGGATCCTGATTGCACCAGACTGGCCACGACAGCATTGATACCCAATCTTAAGGAGTGTAGCACAAGAACCACCTTGGATTTTGCCTGAAATCCCACATCTGCTGACTCAGCACAACAAACAAATACTACACAGCCAGCTAAAGACCTTAAAGGTAGCTGCATGGAAGATTCCTTAGTCAAGCAAGCAATGCCTCTCTCCAAAGCTGTTATGGATGTCATTCTGGAGGCCAGAAGGCCTAGTACCAGGAAAGCCTATTCGGATAAATGGAAGAGATTCTGTGCCTGGAACCAAGCTCACAGCTTTGACCCTCGTCCCAAACATTCCTCGGATACTACAATACTTAATTGAGATGCTGGACAAAGGACTTTCCTCATTTTCCACCAGGACAGGGTGTCTTTACAAACTAACCCTACTTTTATGCCAAAGGTGGTATCCAGTATTGCTCTAAACCAAACTATTCACCTGCCAACTTTTTATCCTAAACCACAGAATAAAGGAGAGAGACTACTGCACTCTTTGGACATTCACAGGCAGTTATGCTTCTACTTGGACAAAACCAAAGCTTTCAGAAAATCTGAGCAATTATTGGTAGCATATGCTGCAGGAGCACAGGGAAAAGCCATTTCAAAATGGATAGGACATTGTATAAGTTTCTGCTACACATACCATGGAAAACCTATACCTAGCAGCATTAGATCTCACTCCACCAGGGCAACAGCCACTTCAACTGCCTACCTCATAGGAGTACCTACCAAGGATATTTTGGAAGCAGCAACTTGGAGTTCTGTACACACCTTCACCAAGCATTACCATCTGCCTCTATACTCTAAATCCAGAGCTGGCTTCGCCACTACAGTGCTGCAGGGCCTTATAGCCACTCCAAATGCCTTATAGGACCAGCCACCCTTCCTCAGCTTTGGGATTCTACCCAAGTGTAATGACTGCAGCAGTGTAACACGATGAACATAGTACAGTTTTGTACCTACCATAAATGTAGATGTTTGAGTGTAGACACTGCTGCAGTCCAGGTTACCCTCCCTCCTTCCCCTCTTACTGGCTGGTACGTATCTGTCTTCTACCCTTACTACCTGTGGGGAGTATTTGCTGGTAGCTGTAAGTTTTTTGCTTTTCTTATGTATGTTTTATTAGCAATTGGAATTGCCTACATATTTCGAGGCACCTGACATCTGGGGCAAGAAAAACTGAAGAAAATGGCATCTGCTGAATCTTATATACCCCTGTCGCACTGACGTCAGGGAGGAGACGACAGCAACTGACGCCGGACCAAACTTTGGAACTCTGGCCGACTGTGGGACCGCCTGACGGCAGGATAACCAAAGTGTAATGACTGCAGCAGTGTCTGCACTCTAACAGCTACATTTATGGTAGGTACAAAACTGTACTTTCTGCAGGGCCTCATAGACGCTCCTAATGCTGTTTAGCTCCAGCATCCCATCCATAGCTTTGGGACAAATGTAATGACTGCAACAGTGAAACACGAAGAACATAGTACAGTTGTGTACACTTACCATAAATGTAGATGTTCGAGTGTATTCACTGTTGCAGTCCAGGTTTCCCACCCGCCATCCCCCTTTCTTCTGATGGAACCTATGTGGTGTATTTGCTGGTAGATGAAGGTAATGTTTATATTGGTGCATGTATTTATATATATATATATAGGTTCATAGGTTAGGTTCATAGGTTAGTACTAGGCTATCAGCCCTAGGGCCTATACAAGCCTAGCCATAACAATTCCCTGAATATTTCTTCCCACATTATTTACTTTCCTGGACCCCTGTCTAGCAGGGCGACTGACGTGATCCCTGGGGTGAATTTCCTTTCTCCCATCCAATCGTCAAGGTTCCTCTTGAAGAGGTCCAAAGAGGCACTCTGCTTGACATGTATGGGCAATCTATTCCAGAGTCTGGGGAGTCTCTGGGTCAGGAACCTATCCCTCCAACATGTTTTGTTTATTGTGATGACAAGGTTTAGATCCCTGGGCGTGTAGCTCTGAGGGATTGGGATTTCTTTAAGTGTAGCATGTCCAACAGCTCTGGGTTTGACATGGCCTTGTATGTTAAGCAGAGATCGCCTCTGAGTAGGCGATATGCGACAGAGTATAGCTGGAGTTTTTAAGGCGGTCAGCATAGGGCATCTGCTTTAGGCCTGTGATTCTTTTAGTGAGGTATTTCTGAGGCCTTTCCAGTTGTTGCAGATGTCTTGAGAGGTACATACCAAATGGGGCATTGTATTCTATAATGGGTCTAATGAGGGATGAGTACAGTGGGACAATGACCTCCTTTTTCTGGATGAAAAGCCCTTCGTGATGAGGTGTGCCACATAGAAGGATTTCCTGACTGTTGTGGCGATGTGGTTATCGAAGGTGAGACCACTGTCCACCTGTGTCCCTAAGTCTCTTATCACACTTTCTGTGTTTAGTGTACTGCCACCTATATGGTAATTCATGGATACATGTTTTTCCCAAAGGGGATAACAATACATTTCTTGGCATTGAGCTTGAGCCCATGGCTCTGGCACCAAGCATCTGTTTCTGTAAGGCCCTTTTGTAGAGTATCCACATCATTTGGGATTCAATAATGGCTCCCAGTTTGCAGTCATCTGCAAACTTTGTTAGCCAGAGTCCCTTAGTGTTGACCTGTACTTCAGAGAAGTAGATGCCAAACAAGAGCGGCCCCAGTACTGAACCCTGAGGTACTCCACTTGTCACTTGTCTGGAGCTGGATTTGGAGTCCGCTACTTTTACAGTGTGGGTTCTATCAGTAAGCCATTTAGCAACCCATTGGGTGACATAGGGATTAATGCCCAACTTAGTAAGTTTATCTATGATTCCAGAGTGGGGATGGTGTCAAAGGCCTTGGCAAGGTCTAGATAGGCTGTGTGGACCACCTTACCCTTGTCCATGGCTCTGGAGACTGATTCAAAGAAGTCAATCAGGTTCAGGAGACAAGATCGGCCCTTCACAAACCCAAACTGGGTGGGGTCCAGTGTTTGAAGGTTGCCAATGTCTTTGTTTATAAGTTCCATGATAATACGCTCCATGGCCTTGCAGATAAGGCTTGTCAGACTGATGGGACGGTAGTTTCCGGGATCCAAGGTGGATCCCCCCTTGTGGATTGGGATAACTATAGCTCTGCGCCACTCAGTGGGCACGAAACCTGAGGTGAGGCTATGATTAAACATGACACTTAGGTGAGGTGCCAGTTCATATTGTAGTTCATGTAGTACACAGCCCGGGATGTCATCTGGTCCCATGGATGCTGTATTCTTGGCTTTAGAGAGTGCGTTTTGTACCTGCGTGGCCGTTATTACTGGAATTTGACAATCTTCCGGTATTGAGATGGGCCATTTAGGGGGTGAGAGTGGGGTGAAGTTGGCACTGAATCGATCTGCCAGGATATTGGCAATATCCTTCGGATCAGTGTATTTAATGCCATTCTGTTTTAGCTCAGAGCAGATCTGAGCATTGCCATTTAGATTCTTGACATAATTATAGAATGCTTTGTGGTTGTCTTTGGAATCTTTGGCAATTTTATTTTCGTAACTAGCTTTGGAGGATTTTATGAGGCATCTCAGTTTCTTACTGAGGCTAGTAAGGAGTTTTGCATCCTGGGATTTTCCTCTTTTCTGAAAAAGTTTCTTCCTTTTGTTGTAAAGTTTGTTTATGGCAGGGGACCACCAGATTGGCTTCCTTTTTTGGATGAGAGCATTTTGGTTCTATTTGGGATGGCACGATTCATGCATGAGTGGATGTGCTCATACAGTGCCGTAGTGTAGGATTCAGCAGTTGAACTTTCAGTTCCCGTCTGCTTGGGTGTCATGAAGTTTGTCACCTCTGATTTGAGTAGCATGAAGTTGGCTTTAGAAGTTTTTATGGTGGTTTCTTTACTGGGGGGTGGGGGTGGGATGTGGATGTTAATGGTGATTAGCTTATGGTCAGACCTGACTAACGAGGGGGTGACCATAGGTATGGAGCATTGATTTCCCATGTTGGTAATGACCAGGTCTAGGATATTGGAGCCCCTGGTGGGACTATGGATTAGTTGATCCAGGGCGTTGGAATTTATGAATTCCAAGAACCGTTCTACAAAGGTGTTGGGACATGAGTAGTTTTCCCAGTTAATGGCAGGGTAGTTCAAATCACCCAGTATTAGGGTGTTTGGTTCTATCTTAATATTTTCCAGTATGTTTAGAAAGGTGTAGTGAGAATCTTGGGGTATGGTGGGGGATCTGTAGCAATCTACAATTTGGATTGCAGTCTTACCTAGTGTTAGTTGCACTTGGAGAATTTCAGACACATTGTGTTGGCCAACTAGCCTGGTGGTGTGAATATCCTTGGTGAATATTGACACTCCTCCACCTTTAGTGTTTGGTCCTGGTTTGGTGGCGAAAAGTGTGGTAAGAGTTGTAGCCTGGTATTGCAGGGTGCTCTCTGGAGCCTTGAACCAGGTCTCAGTTACTGCACAGATATCGATGTTCTCCATTTTTAGGAGTGCCTCGAGAGAGTGCATTTTGAGGTTTAGACTTCTAGCATTGAGTAGCATTACCTTCAGATTTTGCATGCTTGTACCGGTTATGGTGGTGGTTTTGTCCTTTGAAGTTTGCCTAAAAAGGCACTATAGGGGTGGCAAGAACCTTAGCCAGTAACCTGAATCCCAGGGCGACAGGTGCAGACCATCTCTGGCAAAGCATCGTGGTCTGTCAATCATGTCATCCCAGGCAGACAGATACTGGATCCCCTTTGAATGACACCATAAGCTTAGCCAATTGTTGAAGTCAATCATTTTATCCTTATATTGTGGTATCATTCTGGGCGAAGGCAGGATGCTACTCAGGGCTAGGGTCATACCTGCCTGGGCCACATGATCCGAGAGCTCTTCCATGTCTCTTTTCATGTAGTCCAGGGAGGTACGTCTCAAGTCATTCACTCCAACATGGACAATGACAGAGTCATATTTGTACTTGTTGTGGAGTGACTTGAGTGCATGCGTTATGTGGCGGATCCTGGCACCCGACAGGCAGCTGACTGTAACTTTCTCCTTATTCAGCCTGGTGAGAGGGACATCAGTGTGCCGGACTATAGAGTCACCTATGACTATAGAGTCACCTATGACTAAAGTGTTAGGTACATTGTCTTGCCTTAGGGGCTGTTGCTGGGTGGCACACTGGTGTTGTTAACTATGTGACACATTGGTTGTGATTGGTGTTTGTTTGCGTTTCAGCTTCAGAGGTCTTTGTTGCTTGGGCAGGTTACAGTTAAGGGCCTCTGCATATGTGGATTTAGTGTTGCTATATGTGGGTGTTGGTGGTGCGGGTTTAGAAGGGCTATGTGTTGCTTGAGGTGTAGTGTGGGTGTTAACCTTCTCCTCTTGACTGTTTAGCACAATCTTGGGTGGAGAGAGCTTTGCTTCCATTTTGGCTATAATAAGTGCATCTCTCACAGGTTGTAGTGTTGGGTGGTAGGAGGAGAGGGTTGTCTGTGTACATGAGGCAATTGCTGCATTGCCCCAGTATGCCCAGATTCACCAGGTGGACAGGAGAAATCACTGGAAGCTGACCCTTGGACATGCCTGGTTTGGGGCTTTTTTTTTTCTTTGTAAAGTATAGGAGCTGTTTCCTTAGCAAGGTACTTTGCAATTATAGGTTGTTTAGTGCCTACTATTAATTTCTCCTTGTTAACAAGGAGAGTGCAGTGTTTGTATGAGTTTAAGGCTTCCTAGTGCTTTCCAGCAGGTATTAGAGAAAGTGCTAGTCACAGGGATGCTTAAAGGTAAGATTGAAAAGAATGCACTCTGCAGTGTGCACTAGAGAAGTTAGATGTGAAAGTAGGTAACTTGAGTTTTACCTGTTTAAAAAGTTAAGGTTTAGTGGAGAGTTACTATTTTTAAAACAGCAAGATGGACTGAAAGGGGTGGTCACTTTTGTATTTTGGTACTATGAAATACTGCAGGATGGCCAATAAATTTAAATAATTGAAGGGGTGGGATTTCAAAAGTGATGGTTTTGTGATTACTCACATAAGCCAGTGAAAGTAGAGAGAAATGAGATATATGGTCAGATTAACATAAGAGGCGGGCAACTAGAAAGACAATGCCTGACTCAGAACAGAGAGAGCTGTGGTCTCTTTTGAAGTTTTAATATGCTGTTAAAACAGAATGCAAGCAAAACACAAGGTAAAGAAAACAAACTACAGTATTCAAAATATAGAAAGGCAATATATATATATATATATATATATATATATATATATATATATATATATATATATATATATAATCTATATATAAATTTTGGCTACCCTTTTAGGGGGCACCTGACATCTGGGGCAAGAAAAACTAAAGAAAATGGCATCGGCCGTATCTTTTATACCCCTAATGATCTGATATCAGGGAAGGGGCGACCGCAGCCGACGCAGGACCCAGAACTTTGGAATTCAGGCAGACTGAGGGCAACCTGCCAGCAGGATTACCCAAATGCAATGACTGCAACCGTGAATACACTCAAACATCTACATTTATGTTAAGTGTACACAACTGTACTTTCTCCCTCCACTGATAAACTCCCCCTCTCAATTTATGAAAATTGCTGGTGACTCTATTGCATATCCTGTATCTATCTTAATCAGCTGCTCCATTCAGGAATCTACCATACCAGAAATATAGAAATCCTTCTATACCATTCCTCTGCAGAAAGGTGGCAACTCTGTTGAACCCTCTAACTATAGACAAATCGCTATTCTCTCACTGCTCTCTAAGATCATTGAAAAATGTATACATACTCAACTACTGTCCAATCACATTTACGAAAATTTCCTCACCCCCTCGCAACATGGTTTCCACCCTAAACACAGTACTTGGACTGCCTTACTATCCTTTACTCAAAGGTTACAGAAGCCAGGGACAACCTCCTCATTTCCTGTCTACTACTTGATTTGTCTAAAGCCTTCGACACTGTTTCATCCCATCCTTCTTAACAAACTCTCAGACTTAAACCTCTCTCCTCCTACTCCTGGCTGGTTCCAATCCTACCTTACTGGCAGAAAACAAGCTGTTAAATGGCAGCAGGCTTTCTCGCCCTTCCTTGCTGTTCAATCAGGAGTACCCCAAGGCTCGCCCTTCCTTGCTGTTCAATCAGGAGTACCCCAAGGCTCCATACTTGGACCGCTCCTTTTCAACATTTTTACCAACAACCTACATTCATCCTGCAGTCTCATCTGTAATCCTATACACAGATGACTCTACTCTCTTATCTGTCTCCAGTACTATCTCTGAACTACACTCACTTATCTCTGTTGAAAAATGGCTCAGAAACGATTAACTAATCCTTAACCCTAAGAAAACTCAACTCCTTCTATTCCTATCTCAGACATTCTCACCTTAAATCCAACTTTTCTCTTTCCTCCCTAGATGGCACCACCATCTTCTCTGCCTTACACACCAAACTCCTTGGGGTAATAATTGATGACCAACTAACATTTGACTTGCACATACAACAGACCATCAAATAAACCCACCAAAAACTTGGACTACTTTATAAGAACAAAAAATTCCTCACTACTGCCACTAAACACACTCTTGCATAGGCATTTCTCTCACCCAGTCTTCTGTACGCTTCCCCCATCCTTACCAATATCCAAACTACCTCAGTGCAGAAAATGGAACAAACGTACAACAAAATTGCCAGATTTATTCTAAACCAACCACTTTCTTCACATCACTGCCTCACTAAACAGACTTCAGTGGCTGGAATTTCTGCACGTTCTCCTACAATCGCAACGCCACACTACCTTTTCCATACTCAACAACCCCTCTGCCTTCCCTGCTTTCGCCTCCAATGTTACTCCCCCCGGCCTTTCCGGAGTGCTGATCAGCATTTTCTCTAAGTTTATAAACCCAAAAGGAATATTGGCAAACTACTTTACAAACACTCTGTCTCACTAAATTGGAACAAAGTCCCTCTCCATATTAGATCCAGCCTTTCCTTTCCCTGTCTTAAAAAGGAGCTTAAATCCCACCTACAAAACTTGAAATTATGCTGTTGCATTGACCACAAGTAGTCTTAGTCTCTCCCATTGTATAACCTGTTGCATCTCCTAACTTTCTTTCTTTCTTAGTAACTTCTGCTTAAACTAATCTCCTAAACCCACAGCTCTACTACTGTAGCTCCCTCCCATTCTCCACACTACCCCCCCACTTCCTATCAAGGAATATACATTGTCCTTTTGAACAAAGATTATCTTTTTTTTACTCTTGTATGTAGTAAATTTTGGTCCACTACTATCAGTGCAACCCTTAATGTTCATAATTTTTTTCTCTTTATAATTAATTTTGTACTTAGTGTTTTTAATAGTTTGTCCTGTATGTTTATCTTTGTTTATGTTTGCTGGGGCTCTTTCCCCTTGGGTCTCCACAGAAAATGGGTTGCTTACTATCGATGCAATGCAAATAGTTAATAACCTTTTCTTTTTTTACAATTATTTTGTATTGTGATTATTTAATGTTTGTGTATTGTCACTTTATTTTTACTTATGTTTGCTGGGGCTTTTCCCCTTGGGTCGCCACTGAAAATGGGTTTGTTTGCAAACTCAGTTGGACTAACCTGGTTAACAAATGTGAAATAAATAAATAATAAATCCTTGTGTCACTGGATGTGAACTGTTTGTTCACCATTTTATCTAATGATATACGGGTGGAGAACATTAGATTATTTCTGTCACGCTATACTGATTATGTGGACTGCAAGATTAGTTTAATTTGCTGGCTGCTTGATCTCCTTCTTGAAAATGTTTGTCTTTAATGAGTTTTATCTACAGAAGATTGATGTAGCTATGGGCACAGTATATGTGTGAATAGCTATGCGAATGTGGTACTGCCATACTGGGAATTGAACATGGTTTTGACAGAATATTTTTGCAGATTGTAATAAATACTATGGGTATTTTGTTGATTACCTTTTTCTTATATGGAATGGACCTTTAGTAATGTTACATATGCAGATAGTCAAAAGTTACCACTATATTTTTGAAATTTAGGATTAAATATTTATACTATCAGAATCTTCGGATGTTTTTATAGGGAAGGACAATACTGGAAAGATCACTACCACTGTATATAAGAACGATTGTAAGAAGAACAATACATTACATAGAACCAGCATGCATCAAAGATATATACCTTTAATAATGTTTTGAGAGAGCAATTTATTAGAGTGTCTAGGCTTTTTAGGGCTTTTAATGGTATGAAGAAGGAATTTTTAGATAGGGGCTACTCTGTTGATTAGATAATTACTGAAGATGTATTTTCTCAGACACTCTCATGCTAAGCCCTATTTTTCTAATTCTAACTCTGAATCCGTGGTTAAACAGGGGCAGCATAGCAAAAGATATAACTAGAGTTGCTTTGACTTATTCTAGTAACGTCAGTTTAGTCTGTGACGACATCAGATCGAATTGGTCCATTTTGATGGTTGATTAAAATTTGAAGAACAAATTAGGTAACTGACTTAGGTTTTTGTTTAAGAATGCTTCATCTTTGAAACAGTTGTGCTTTAACCATCATTCTTCACCACATATTTCATCTGACAGGGTATGCACTCTTCCTTGTAGGTCATGTAACATTTGTAAATCTGTTTTATCCACATCTGTACATCCTGATACTGGGAAGTTATATAACTTGAGTTTGTATGCAGATTGGGCTAGATATAACAAATCTGTGCTACTACAGTGTACATGCTGCTCTTGTTTCAATGTTGGTAAAACCAATCGTTCTCTTAAAGAACGTATTTTGGAGCACTTACACGGTATAAAGGAAAAAAAAAAACATCTAATACCTTAGCTAAGAATATATGCACAGTGGATAAGTTTAATCTTTTTTGCTTTTTGTTTTACAACTGTTAGATGTTAATTTTGAGAGGGGGTGATGTTTCTAATAAAACTGAATGTGCTGAACTTAAATGGATTTTGAAACTACAGGCAGATAGTCTCATTTAAACCCGAACCTCTATCTTTAAAACCTATTCTTAAATCACATGCTTTGAATCATTAAGTATTTAACTGTTTTTTTATTATTTGAAATGGTCTGAAGAAGCGCCTGTTTGGCGTGAAAGCACTTACTGTGTATTAAACTTTATTTTACACTTCGGTTGTGTTAGCTGTTTTTATATTCATTTATTTCTAACCTCCTCAACATATCGGATCTCATTATACCATGGCTGCTACTTACTGCTAGCACATTTCTTAGCGGAATTTCCACCAGGGAAGTTTTAGAGGCTGCCATTTTGTACTCTGTCCACACCTTTACCAAACATTACAGTCTTCCTATTTTCTGTCAAAGAAGGGTTGGATTTGCTTCTGCAGCCTTGCATGGCATTTTAGCTTTTGCTTAATCCTTTCTCTTCTAGCCTCCCATCTAGTTATTACATCAACAGTGAAACAGTATGAACATAGCACATTTGTGCTACTTACCATAAATGTAGATGTTGTGTTTTCACTGTTGCAGTACTTCTTCTTTTCCACCTTCCTCTCTGCCATTCCTTAAGGTTGGGGCAGGCATCCATTCCCTATGCCTTCCTCTGCCCTTCTTCTCCAATATTAGATCTTTAGGGTTCCGTCCTATGCACACTGGTAACTTTTGGGCGCCTTGTGCTTAGCCTGGAGCTACACCTTGGAGGGTTCCTTCTTTTCTTGGGCAGCCCTTACACCCAGATGTCCTGATATCGGGTGTAGGGCATCTGCCAGGAGGAGGGAGTTCAACCTCTGGTACTTGGGCCACCCAAAGGCTACCTCAGCAAGAATAACTCCATATAGCTATTACTGGAACAGAAGACCCTGTAACATCTACATTTGCGATAAGTAGACACAACTGTACTTTCTCCCCCTACTCTTTTTTTTTTTTTTTTGGCTATGGAAGATTGTTCTGCTCATTCAAGGGAAGGCACTATAATATACCCTGCTCCTTTGATCCTCAGTATGGCAGCCTGGAAGATGGAATGTTTTGTCATCTGTTGTCAGAAGACATGCAAACCGTAATTAGGGAGGCCAGGAAACCAAGCATTAGGAAATAGCTAGCAAAACTATGATGCCAAAAGAGGAACCTGATAGCTACTGAAGTAGAGATATCAGTGGTCCTGCAGAATTGTTTCACTCAGGCTTAGCCTATTAAGGTTCACTTTTCTGACATAAAAGCATGTTTACCTTTCAATCTGCCATTCACTTCCATGAAAGCAGTACAAATCTTTGAGTGATGTTGTATCTCATGCCTCTGAAAAAGAAAACATTATTGGCATGTGATGTTGCAGAAATCTGATCTTGCCACTGTTTAAGCCAGCATGTCAGCCCACTTGAAGTATTTGTCAGGGAAGACACTATTCCTAGTGGCAGTCATTTCAGCCAGGAAAGTTTTTTGGAATCACAGCCACTCCTGCAAGGAACTCGTCATGGTCTTCCACACACAACCAGTTATCTTGCACACCAAACCCCTCTTTCTTGCCAAAGTTATGATGGAGATTGCATTAAATAGGACCATCAATAGCAAATGTTGGAAGTGTTATGGGGAAGAAAGAGGTAACTGGGAGCATATGTTTTGGGATTGTAATGAGTTGGCAGACTTTAAAAATTCCATACAGAGTACTCTGTCAGGAACATTGGTGGAGCAAATTAATGTAACTAAGGAAATGATTTTTTGAGGTGGGATACAGGATCCAAAGTGTCTAGAATGTAGTAAGGCCTTGTTACTCTTTTGGCATTCACCAGAATTGGTTAATTCCTAGAAAATGGAAATCAAAATCTAAAACCACTATACTTTGAAGCAGTGAATATTGTAACCGTGATTAAAAGAACATGAAGTGGCGTCTTTAAAAAAAAAAAAAAAAAAAAAAAAAAAGGGTAGGAATAAACTGCATAGAAAAATATTTGCATGTATTCCCAAAATTTCCAGAAAAATATTTTGGAGGGGGAATGAGGTTTAATAGAAGGCAGGAAATTTAACAATTTTATGCAAAGTTGTTTGCATTAAGATATATATGATGCATATGTTCGCAAATGTGAACTTATTAATATGGTTTGTTTACTATTATAAACATAAGTTTGCCTGTGTCACACGTGATTTCTTTTTAACACCTTTATTGAATTAGTCATTGGCTGAGTCAGCGTCCCTTAAATACTGTATTTCTGAAAAATGCAAAAGGGGGTTCCCCTCTTCCTGATATACTTCTTCCTTTGTGATGTATAGTAAGGCCCTTATAAACACTACTCACTTGGATGGAGTCTGATTGGATTGTGGCAGGTCCAAAGGAAAAAAACATGCTTCTGAATGTATTCTAGGATGCAGTCAAAGCCTTTGTAGCTATTCTAGGAGCTAAGTTTGAATGATGCAGTTATCCAGAAATGGGTACATGTGAATGTCATTAGTCATGTAGTGGATCATGACTGGCACCAAACATTTTGATTAGGTATATGCAGAAGCATTCTTTAGCTCTAGAGCTGACATCAGACCTTCTTGTCCCCACTTCTAAGGCACTAAAGTAACAACATTTTGAATTTATTTAGCCTTGGTTGGCCTTGTATAGAACTCCTGGAATAGTCTTGAATATATTTTTTCTTCACGGATTCGCTCAATTACACTCTGTGAATGCATACCTTGTGTGAAGTGTCCTCCTAGATCCTTATTTGTTCTTTTAGAGCAGGTGGGATACCCCGTGTTCTGAAAAGGAATAAGTAACTTTTGGATATGGTGCTTGGAATCCACGTGTATTTGGTGGTGTCTGTCCATTTCTGGCAGAAAAGGGCCAGCAGACCTCCAATATTTTGTGTTTGTGGGGTAGGAAAAAGGTGAGTGAAGGAATGTGGGAGTGGGGAGAAGTGGCATAGGTTCATATGTTGGTACTAGGCTATCGGCCCTAGGGCTTATAGAAGCCTAGCCATAACAATTCCCTGGCTATTTCTTCCCACACTATTTACTTCCCTGGAACCCTGTCTAGCACGGTGACTGACGTGATCCCTGGGGTGAATTTCCTTTCTCCCTTCCAATCATCAAGGTTCCTTTTGAAGAGGGCCAATGAGGTGCTCTGCTTGACATGTATGGGCAGTCAATTCCAGAGTCTGGGGAGTCTCTGGGTCAGGAACCTATCCCTCCAGCATGTTTTGTTTATTGTGATGAGAAGGTTTAGATCCCTGGAGCGTGTGGCTCTGAGGAATTGGGATTTCTTTGTGTAGCATGTCCAACAGCTCTGGGTTTGACATGGCCTTGTATGTTAAGCAGAGATCGGCTCGGAGTAGACGATATGTGACAGAGTATAGCTGGAGTTTAAGGCGGTCAGCATAGGGCATCTGCTTTAGGCCTGTGATTCTTTTAGTGAGGTATTTCTGCAGCATTTCCAGTTGTTGCAGATGTCTTGAGAGGTACATACCAAATGGGGCGTTGTATTCTGTAATGGTCTAATGAGGGATGAGTACAGTGGGATAATGACCTCCTTTTTTCTGGATGAAAAGCCCTTGGTGATGAGGTGTGCCACATAGGATTTCCTGACTGTTGTGGCGATGTGGTTATTGAAGGTGAGACCACTGTCCACCTGTGTCCCTAAGTCTCTTTTCAGACTTTCGGTGTTTAGTGTACTGCCACCTATGTGGAAATTCACGGGTACATGTTTTTTCCCAAAGGGGATAGCTATACATTTATTGGCATTGAGCTTGAGCCCATGGCTCTGGCACCAAGCATCTGTTTCTGTAAGGCCCTTTTGTAGAGTATTGACGACATTTAGGGATTCAATAATGGCTCCCAGTTTGCAGTCATCTGTGAACTTTGTTAGACAGAGTTCCTTAGTGTTGGCCTGTACTTAAGAGAAGTAGATGCCAAACAAGAGAGGTCCCAGGACTGAACCCTGAGGTACTCCACTTGTCTGGAGCTGGATTTGGAGTCGGCTACTTTTACAGTGTGGGTTCTGTCAGTAAGCCAGTTGGCAACCCATCGAGTGACGTAGGGATTAATGCCCAGCTTAGTAAGTTTATCTATGATTCCAGAGTGGGGGATGGTGTCAAAGGCCTTGGCGAGGTCCAGATAGGCTGTGTGGACTGCCTTACCCTTGTTCACAGCTCTGGAGATTGATTCGAAGAAGTCAGTCAGGTTCAGGAGACAAGATCGGCCCTTCTCAAACCCAAACTGGGTGGGATCCAGTGTTTGAAGGTTGCCAATGTCTTTGTTTATAAGTTCCATGATAATACGTTCCATGACCTTGCAGATCAGGCTCGTCAGACTGATGGGGTGGTAGTTCCCGGGATCCAGGGGGGATCCCCCCTTGTGGAGTGGGATAACTATAGTTGTGTGCCACTCAGTGGGCCTGAAGCCTGAGGTGAGGGTACGATTAAACATGACACTTAGGTGAGGTGCCAGTTAATTTTGTAGTTCATGTAATACACAGCCCGGGATGTCATCTGGTCCCATGGATGCTGTATTCTTAGCTTTGGAGAGTGCGTTTTTTACCTGTGTGGCCGTTATTACCGGAATTTGGCAATCTTCCGTTATTGAGATGGGCAATTTAGGGGGTGAAGTTGGCACTGAATCGATCTGCCAGGATATTGGCAATATCCTTGGGATCAGTATATTTAATGCCATTCTTTTGTAGCTCAGAGCAGATCTGAGCATTGCAATTTAGATTCTTGACAGTTATAGAATGCCTAGTGGTTGTCTTTGGCAATTTTATTTTCATAACTAGCTTTGGAGGATTTTATGAGGGATCTCGGCTTCTTACTGAGGCTGGTAAGGGAGTTTTTTGCATCCTGGGATTTTCCTCTTTTCTGCAACAGTTTCTTCCTTTTGTTGTAAAGTTTGTTTATGGCAGGGGACCACCAGATTGGCTTCCTTTTTTTGGAGGAGAGCATCTTGGTTCTATTTGGGATGGCACGATTCATGCATGAGTGGATGTGCTCGTACAGTGCCTTAGTGTAGGACTCAGCAGTCGAACTTTCAGTTCCCGTCTGCATGGGTGTCATGAAGTTTGTAACTTCTGACTTGAGTAGCATGAAGTTGGCTTGGGAGAAGTTTATGATGGAGTGCTGTGGAACCAAATAACTTTCACGCAACACAGTTCAGCAGAGAATAATTTTTTATTGGAAAGAGAAACATGTGGGGGAATAGGAAATCAAGGTCTGTCACCTTGAATAGAATATTGCATTCTTTATACCTTTCTGATTAAAAGCAACAATTATTGTAACAATCTTAGAATCACTAGCCAATTAAAAATGAACACTACAACATTAATTTTGCTAAGATCTCCTGACTCCTTGTTTGACTTCTCATATTAGGCACGAGTTCCAAATTCCATCGTAGAACTTTCTACGAAGAACATAACTGTCTACATTTCTGCCATGCTGGAAGTTTCTCATATTTGGCAGGAAGTGCATCATCAGATGCGTACTGAAAAGCACTCTGGAATCCATCTTGTTAATGAGCACATACTAACATTTTCTTCTCTGTACTCCCCACCCTCCATAATGCTGTAATGCATCACTCAAATCATAAGTCTTTATGACTGGACAATGGTCACAGGCCCTCAGATGAGTGAAAACTTTTTCAGATGCTCTTCACATGTGATTTCCTTCTGTTCCTGACCTGAACAGTTTGTATGTAGTGGTTGTAAAAATAGTCTTATTAGCAATAAAAACATGCCTACATCTTGATGGAATGAAAATGCAGTCTGAATGCTGTATTTACTTTCACATTGACCCAATCATATATATATATATATATATATATATATATATATATTATCATTTACTTTAATAAAATCTTGCAATACTTTTATCACACTGCAGTAGAAGATGAAACTGTTGTGGTCAGTGGTATTGATTCAACTTTATGCATTTGTAGTGTAACATTTCTTCTGGATTCTAATAAAGAGAATAAGGCTGAACAATAAGATTATAATGGATAGAAGCATGAACAACTTTAAAATACCTTCTCCCCATCCAGAGAAGATTAGCTAACCATGCCCACTTGGGAGCTATCCGCTTCTTTAGCATGTGAAAGTTCAGCACCTTTCTGAATTATTTCTAGGTGACTATGAATGGCAGCAGTATTGTCAGGAATGAATGAGTGACGCTTAATTTTGATGAGCACTCGTGTACCCCCTTTAGAAGCGAGGGTGAAATCAAGTGCCATGTGATTTTATAGCATCACACTGTGCAGTGCAGTCCATTTTTCATTAATCAAATTAATAGTCAAAGGTAGAATTACTAAAAATTTCTAAGAGCTTTCATAGCTTTCTAAGTTCCCACACAGACTTCACCACCCCATAAGCAGGTATAATTCCTGCTCTGGAAATGACCCAATCTCCAAGATCTGTGGAAGCAAGCTCTTTAAAAGCAGACTTTTGTACAGTATTATGATAAACTCAGGAGGCATCTGTTTTTCTAACTGGGTTTGCAATGTATTATTTCCTGTGATGAGCATTACAAACCTTCCCTTCAGGTAAAATTGCTGTATCTTGGGTAGCTGGAATAACATTACAAATATAATATCAAACTGGCTAGTCTGTAGGTAATTAAGGTTAAGAGAGATTTCCACAAATATAATAGGATTCTTGTAAAGCAAGCCATACCCTGCCCTCCAGTCCCATCATAAATTCTGCAGGTGAAATTGCAAGTATCGTTTACAAAGTAGTGTTCCATTGTCAAGATAGCAAACATGTCCTTTACAGTAATGCCTCTTCAGTTATCAATAACTGTTGTGTGTGTGAAAGAATTTTATTTTTTGATTTTTAGCAGCAAAGATAAGAAATGTGTTATCAAGCTCTGAATCAGTCACTGACATAAGAATTAATTGAATACCCTTATGTGCAGTAGGTATTTGCGCACAAAGCCACAACTTGATAAAAAATTAGTCTGTGTACAAGTATGCAAGGCAGCAGAAAGTGTTAAATCTAAAATGCCTTGCAGGTGCGATTCAATTCTAACCAAAAGCTTGTCTCTGTTTTTAGTAATACATGTATGTCTATTAAGAAATGTTTCAGTAATTGCTTCCAATAGTTGCAGATGATGAGCTTGGTGGTGTTGTTCGTGTTTCACTGTTGCAGTCATTACTTTTGGGTTATCTGCCTGCAGGTAGCCCTCAGCTGGCCTGAATATCAAAGTCTTGGATTCCTGTGTCAGATGCTGTCTTCTTCCATGACGTCAGGTCGTCAGGGATGTAAAACATGCAGCTGACACCATTACATCAGTCTTTCTTGCCGTGCGGTGCCAGAAGCAGTTCACAAGTGCCGGTCGGCCAACTCCTTGAAATTTTCCTTTTCGAGTTTTAGAACTGAAGTCTTCAAAAAAGCTAAGTACCTTGCTGGGGATCCTTTTTCTTGCTCTTAAACCGATGTCAGTAAAAGTTAACAATTATATTACCTGTGGAAAGCAAATACCTCAAAGATTTTCATTCGTACTGCATTCCTTGCTTAGGCCTAGACCACGATGTCCCTCGCTGTCAGTTTTGTGCCTTATTCAACCCCGGAACTATTTGTCGTCGGGCTATTTTTGCAGCAAATTATTTTGGTACTGTGTTTAACTATCCAGAAATGGCTTTGGTAAGCCATCAGACTACCGATTAGTCTGAAAAAACGTAAAGATAAAGACAGACCGCATAGGTCCAAAACTGCCGACGACGCTTCCGTTAAGCTAGTCACCAGTTCGCTGGTACTCGGGCACTTTCGCAGCCCCTGATACCCGCTACTTCAGATTCACAGGTCTCTGGTGAGACTCTTTCGGAGTCCGGTATGCCACAAGATGCTTCGACTATGGAACCTGCGGATGTCTCTACCTTGGATGGATCCGGAGCCGCTGTGTAGGCACCGGCTTCTGAGGGTGTATTCAGGTCTACAGCCTTAGTTTCATAGTATAGTACTAGGCTATCTGCCCTGGGGCATTTGTAAGTCTAGCCATAGTGATGTGGCTTTTGCCACCCCATGAAATGGTACAAAAAATGTACAGAATAAATTTAGAATACTGTGCCTCTGTCTAGTAGTGACACAATGAAGGACCCCTTATATAATAGAATTAGTTTACTGTGCCCCTGTCTAGCAGTGATGCAGATGTGACCCCTGGGGTAAACTTACGATCTCCCATCCACTCATCAAGATTTCTCTTGAAGAGAGTCAGTGAGGGGCTCTGCCTAATACGAACTGGGATCTTGTTCCAAAGCATGGGAAGCCTCTGGGTTATGAATCTATCCCTCCAGCATGTCCTATTCATACTTGTGCCGAAGTTTAAGTCTTTAGCTCTCGTGGTCCTGATGGATTTGGATTTTTTGAGGTGGAGCATGTCCATCAGATCCTAATTGGACATGGCCTTGTATGTCAGGCAGAGATCACCTCTGAGCAGGCGGTATGCTACTGAATAGAGCTGAAGTTTCTTTAGTATGGCAGAATAAGACATATGTTGGAGACCCATGATCCTCTTGGTGAGGTACTTTTGTGGTCTCTCCAGCTGTTGCAAATGCTGGGTGAGGTACATACCAAATGGGGCATTGTACTCAATCATGGGTCTGATGAGGGAGGAATATAGGGGTACAATGACATCCTTGGATCTGAATGTGAATCCCCCCTTCATGATGAGGTGTGCAAGGTAGAATGTTTTTCTAACCACTTTGGCAACGTGGGTGTCAAATGAGAGGTCGCTGTCGACGTGGGTCCCTAGGTCTCTGATTACTTTTTCCATACTCAGTGGGTTGCTGTCTATGTGATAATTTGTGGGTACTTTGTTTTTCCCAAAGGGGATGACTATACATTTTTTGGCATTTAGTTTAAGGCCGTGACTCCGGCACCAGTTGTCCGTTTCTGTGAGGCCTTTTTGTAGGATGTGTGTGTCTGCTGGTGTATCGACTATGGCGCCTAGTTTGCAGTCATCTGCGAACTTTGTCAGCCACAGCCCTCCCATGTTTGCTTTAACATCTGAGAAATAAATGCCAAACAAGAGGGGTCCCAGGACAGATCCCTGTGGGACACCACTTGTGACTGGCTTTGAGTCTGACATTGCTCCAGCGATTTTAACTTTATGGGTTCTGTCCTTTAGCCAGTTTGCAACCCATCTAGTGACATAAGGGTTTACTTTTAAGCTGTTGAGCTTATCTATGATGCCTGAGTGGGGTATTGTGTCGAAGGCCTTAGCCAAGTCCAGGTATGCTGTATGGACTGCTTTGCCCTCATCAATGGCTCTAGTGACTGTTTCGAAAAAGTCATCCAGGTTTAAAAGGCAGGATCTGCCCTTTACAAAGCCGAACTGGGTGGGGTCAAGTGTCTGTAGGTCCCCTATGTCTCTGTTTATGAGTTCCATAATGATTCTTTCCATAGCTTTGCAGACCAGACTGGTTAAGCTTATGGGGTGGTAGTTTCCAGGGTCTGTAGAGGCACACCCCCCTTGTGGAGTGGGACCACTGTTGCTGTACGCCAGTGTTCAGGTACATATCCTGAAGTAAGGCTAAGGTTAAATAGCATTTTTATGTGTGGGTTTAGCTCCTCTTGGAGTTCACGTAACACGGGATACTGTCAGGTCCCATTGATGCTGTGTTTTTTGCTTTGTTTAGGGCGGTTCTCACTTGGACATCTGAGATGACAGGGAGATTACATTCAGCTGGGATAAGTATTTCTTCTTTTGGGGGTGAAGGAGGGGAGAAATTTGCACTGAACCTGTCAGCCAGAATGTTGGCAATATCTGTGGGTTCAGTGTATTTTTTGTTATTGTGAACCAACTCTGAGCATATCTGAGGGTTTCCGCCCAGGTTTCTAACATAGCTGAAGAAGGCTTTGTGGTTATCTTGAGTGTCCTTAGCGATTTTTCTCTCAAAGTTGGCCTTGGATGTTTTTATGAGAGAACGTAGTTTTCTGCTAATGTTGATCAGAGATATCTTCCCTTCATGGGATTTTGCTCTGACGTGCAGTGGCTTCCTTCTTTTGTTATACAGTTTGTTTATGGCTGAGGTCCACCAGACAGGACGCTTACCTTTGGTGGAGAGGGACTTGGATTTGTTTGGGATTGCATGATCCATGCATTCTTGGAGATGTCCATAGAAAGCACTTGTGAAGGATTCGGCATTGTGGGACGTGGTATCCACTGGCACAGTGGGCTTAAAGGATACCATCTCAGTCTTAAGAAGAGTGAAGTCTGCTTTTGAGAAGTTTTTCACTGTGGTCTTTTCTGCTGGGGGTGGAGGTGGAATATGTGTCCAGGGTGATTAGTTTGTGGTCAGATCTCACTAGTGAGGGGTATACTTCCGGTGTGGAGCATTTTGTCCCCATGTTTGTGATGATCAGGTCTAGTATATTATCTCCCCTAGTGGGAAAGGTGACTAGTTGTTCCAGTGCATTTATGAATTCCAGGAACCTTTGGGCTAGGGTATTAGGGCTAGAATAATGTACCCAGTCTATGTTTGGGTAGTTGAAGTCTCCCAGTATGATGGTATTTTGTGATACATTCATATCCTCCAATGTCTTCAGGAAGGCTTAGTGGGGTTCTTGAGATTGGGAGGGTGGTCTGTAACATGCTACCAGTTGTATAGCAGTTTTGCCTATGGTTAGTTGCGCCTGTATGGTCTCTGATGCTTCATGTGTTGCTACTAACCTGGAGGTGTGGGTGTCCTTGATGAATATGGACACTCCCCCTCCCTTTGTGGTTCGGCCCGGGTTTTGGGGCCGAAAAGCATGATACGAGGTATAGCCTGGTAGCACTGGTGTGCTCTCAGGAGTCTTGAACCAGGTTTCAGTTACTGCACAGGCGTCGATGTTCTCCATGCTGAGGAGTGCATCAAGTGCCTGCATCTTGAGATTTAGACTTCTGGCGTGGAGCAGCATTACCCTTAGAAAACAAAAATGGAAAAAAACTAAGGAGGTGGGTTTGTTTTTTGAGCCTTGCCTAAAAAAGGCACTATGGGGGTGGCAAGAGCCTTAGCCAATATCCGGAAGCCCAGTGGTGACAGGTGTAAGCCATCCCTTGCGAAGCAGCGTGGCTTGTCCAACATGTCATCCCAGGCAGACAGACATTGGATCCCCTTAGAATGACACCAGTACTTGAGCCAATTGTTAAAGCTGATCATCTTGTCTTTGTATTGTGGTATCATTCTTTGTGAGGGCAAGATGCTGCTCAGGGTCAGGGTCATACCAGCCTGGGCTACATAATCGGAGAGCTCCACTATGTCTCTTTTCATGTAGTCCAGGGAGGTACGTCTCAGGTAATTCACACCAGCATGGACAATGACGGAGTCATATTTGTACTTGCTTTGGAGTGACTTGAGTGCGTGTGTTACGTGGCTGATCCTAGCTCCTGATAGACAGCTCACAGTCACCTTCTCCTTGTTCAGCGGGACATCAGTGTGTCTGACTATAGAGTCACCTATTACTAGTGTATCAGGCAAGGTGTTTGGCCTTAAGGGCTGCGATTGGTTGACACACTGATTTATTGAAGTATGTGTTGCATGTGTTTTGTTTTGAGGTGGTGGATTTTTGGATGTCTGCTTTGGGAGCCTCTGTTGTTTTGGTAAGTTTTTTATTAGAGCCTCCGAGTATGTCTTTGTGCTTTTATGTGTTTGGTTTGCAGTTGTGGTAGGGACTGGGATTGTTGTATGTGTGTGGTTGCCATCTCCTCCTTTCTGGTCATGCCAGCCCTGAGTTGAGAGAGTTCAGCCTCCAGTTTGGCTATATAGTTGCATCTCTCACATGTATTTGTGTTTGTTGGGAGGAGGAGAGGGTTGTCTGTGTACATGAGACAATTGTAGCATTGTCTCAAGATACCCAGATTGACCAGCTGAATTGGAGACGACGCCAGTAATCTACCACTCGACATTCTCGAACAGTATAAGGGAGTGCTGTACCTTTAAGGGAAGTGGATATTCACAGGGGTGGTAAGTAGATGTAGTGCTTTACTTAGTACGAGAGTGCTTATTTAGTAGAGAAGTATTGAGAACAAGTGCTAGGCTTATAATATAGTCAGTAGTCTAGTTATACTAAGAGTAGAGCTTCTTTAAGGGAAAATTTGAAGAGCAGACTTGGCGGAGCCAGAAAGTTAAACCGGCGCTGCGCTGCGCTATGCGCACAACCACGCAAACGCAGATTTTAACAAATGAACTACAAAACAGCTAGATAAAATACGCCCTTCTAAAGACTTTCCCTGTTCTTTAAAAGACAAGTCACAGTCCTCAGCCAAGAGAACAGCCCGCAGATTGCAGATGCGCAATATTAGACACAGAGAGAAAGAGACACACACATGCGCGCGCACACAAAATGCATTGTATTTATAACTTGGTCTGCCAACAGCTTGTACAAATTGTTGTATGCCTTAAAATTAACATTAAGCTTAACTGTACATCATTTAAAAATACTGACGAACCTTTTGCTTTACAAACTGTCTGCCACCCCAGTTTTACCCCTGCTCTTTAAATTTTTAAACCACTAGCACTATTTTGCCTAAAAAGTGTGGCAATACAGTTAAGTTACATAATGTGTAGGGGATTACCACATCAACCCCCTGCACTACAAACCAGTGGACAAATCTGTTAAATGGGTTGGAATGTGGCATCCTTCTTACATTCTATAACATCAGTAGATTACCATACTTTCATACACGGATTATGCAACCATTTACTAAGGAACTGAAAATATGAAATAAAAATGTCTGTGCACCAAATGGCAATAATTATACATGTTCATTCTCTTCCACTCCAAGTTGTACAAGTCAGGCTGTATGATTTAAACATTTCTAGATTACCATAATTTTAATGACTTCCGTGAAAAAAGTTAAATGACGGACTTTTACTGAAAAATAGAAAACATTACTATCACTATATAAAGTGGCACTAGCAGTTATGTACATCGATATGCAAGTACCAGTTGATCACTGCCATTTAGTACACAAATCATTTTTAAACTTAACACTTTTTCTGGGACTATATAAAAAAAGTGTAAACAATGGTAGGCATGCATTCACTGCCAGAAAGCCAGAGACTGGGAGGGTTGCTACCATGGATCCAAGACTTTACCCTTGTAAACTGTTGTCACCTTGTAACACATTAAGGGAGCACACTGTTACTTGGGTTGCATATTATGAGAAGCAAATGAAACAGAAGTTACAGTCAAGTCTAAAACTGGAAAATTATCAGAAGCACATCATAACTTTGCCTGTGAGGTCCAGCTCGTGGCCAAAAAAGGGTCGTTGCCCAACTGTATTTACCTGGTTAAAAATGTAAAAGAAACTAGTAAATTCATACTGACATTTGTTGTGCACCTTACTGGGAACACGGATCCTGAAGAATGAAAAATAAAAACAAAGCTACTTACTGTTAAGCTAGGATTACTTTTCCTTCCATTTAAGCTAGAGCAGGCAAATAGGATGGATCAGCATTGTAAGACCTTTCTTGGTGACTTCTTGCACAATTTTGTCACCGTTTTCTAGCTACATCTTGCCAATATACTGTATACTTCTGCTTGTCCACCTTTGTCTGGTATCATCATACAAAGACTAATCCCCAAGAGCTCAGAAGAAACTTGTAAACAGACTGGCCTTACTAAGTCAAAAAACACACACGGGTGACTAGCTATTACGTTGCCATAGCTGAGCTCTGGCACAGATTGAGACATCCAATAGAAGAAAATCCAAAAGGTCACCCTCCTACCTCTTAGAGCAACAAGTCTGCACAAAGGCACAAATGAGGGGGAGACAAAGGGCCAAAAATAGGGACATTTTTTAAATATTGCTCTTACAAAATTAGAACGTTGATAGAGTAACATGTTTTGCATAAACAGAAATGTTTTGATAGGTATGAAGTCTGAAACTGAAATGTCATTGTTTTCTGACTTCAGTCCTCAATGATTTGCCCGAAAACAGTTATACAAACCAAAAACATGAGGCAAAAATCTGTACAGTCACGCTCAATCGCAGTGGAAGCTTGTTTATTTTTCTCTACTGCATGTAGGTTTTTACCCTTCCAGTATATTTATGTTTGTTACTTCTCCATAGTCTTTTCATTGCTCATTACTTCATTTCCTTTAACGTGTATAGTTCATTAGCAGTATGACGCTATCAGTTGCGTTAATACAACAGACTTGAGGGCAAAGCTACACAAATCTGAGAACACATTCTCAGATTTGTGTTTTATTGTGATCAACCACTTTGTATACCTTGCCTCCTAATGTTCAGTCACGTTCACTAGTTTCTGTTTAATTGGCCTCCACTGAAAACTTCTACTGAAAATTCCTGGTAAACAAATATTTTTGTCAGGTTACAGTACTAAACAGTAAGACAATTGATTATCTGTAAACTTTGTTTTGTATGGTGTTAAAACCTCTTATACTCTGATGCTAGCTAGAAGAAAAAGTTTGCATACGGATTACAAAAAATAAACCGCTGGCATGCATTGCAGCTGTTTACAAATGACTCAGTACAACTTTAAATGGTTTACAATACTATTTAATAAAAGTTTAAATGTGGACTGCTAAAAAGATGCACCTCTTATTCTGTCTGTTTGTAATGAACTTAAAAAGTTATTACATATACAGATTTTAATGGACTTTCTCAGTCAAGTACAGTATGGTAATTCACAACCTGTCAGTACTCATACATTAAAAACAATAATTTTAATTCTAATGTTGAATCTCATAAAAAGAAAGCAGACACTGTTCCCAACAAAGCGCTTCAACCACTAATCACGCACTTGAGTTCGGGAGCGTATAAACAAAAACGTTAGGCGTAATAACCGGCATCGTAGCTCTCGAGGATTACTGACAACTGAATTGCTTGACGGTATAAAAGCATATTTCTTTAAACCTATCCAGAGTGTAGAAGATCAGACAATTCACAGTCCGGTTTTCTTTTCAGTACTGATTCCACCTACCTGTACCAAGTTAAGGCAATGGCGATTATAAAACAGCAATATCATGGACTACTTGCTCTCTGCAAGGTTTGAGCTAATAATCCCGCCTCTCTCTACTTACATTGGACATTATTGGCATTCTTAGAATCTTTTGAAGAGCGCTCGGGAAATTCCTTACTATTGTTGGCTGAGTTTAGTGTCAATCAAAACATGACGGTCCCTCCCTTTGACGTTAGTGTGAGTAGCGGCACGGTGGCCAGAGCTGGTTAAGCCTTGTAAGTCCCAAAAGCTAGTTTGGTTTTTATATTGATTTTTTAAACAGCAAAAGAGACCTGTCAAGATGGACATGAAACGAAGGATCCATTTGGAGCTGAGGAATCGGACGCCGTCTGATGTAAGCATGCTCCGTTACTTGGTTTTGTAGTTATTGTGAGGTGCGAATGGGCACGACTTGGCGCTGCTGCTGCATTCGGTGCGTGCCCTTGGCTTGACTACCTGTGCACCACATTTGGGGGCCAGGAGGTGCACGCGCACACTTCTGGATCTGAATGGACCAGCGCAGAATTTCTGTATTTACAAATACAAACCCTGCCTACAACCCGATTTCTGTTGAGGTGTTAGTTGCTTTGGTTGTAGAGGGCTGTAGTGCTTGTAGAATTATGAAATGGGAGAGACTGACTAGGGAGCCATATTTGTAACTTTGTAGTCCGCGTGAACGCGCCCATTCTCTCGCGCAGCCTGGTGGATGGTGTTTGCCGTTTTCAACTTTTAAACGTCTAGTGTAATTTGTGCTGTTGCCGGATTAATAAAAATGTTTAAAAAGACTGTTTTCAGTTGCTTGTTTTATACGTTGTTTTGCTTTTAATTATAAATATTCCAAGTAGTTGGAGTTTGTCTAGCAAAAGAGCACTCTACCACTTCGGCGCCTGTTAAACGCGAAGATATCTTGAGTGGTAGCTGTAGAACGGTTTCACGGGAAGGGAATTACGTTTATACACGACTACTTACAAGATTCTTTAGTTCGGTTTCATATTATCTTAATTTTATAGCTTTTTATTCAGGGTACAGGTTTGAACAGTCAGAAGAAGCCCCCTCCCCTGAAAGTTTTTGTGTCTTGATTACTGGAGAGCTGAACTTTCAGTGTCACATTAATGTTGAACGGATAGTAAAATTTCAAACCCTGCTACTGAACAGAAAATGTTAGAATCCATAGTTTGTAAAACTTGTTTTCTGTTTTGGGGGAATAACGCAGTGGAATTGGTTCGACTTTTTACAGTTTTTTTAGAGGAGCTGTATTGATTATTTTGTACCACCGTAGGCGACACTTTCCTTTACCTGGTCGCTGCTACGATCTGCCCGATTGTACGTCGATGGGCATGGTATTACCTTCAGTACCTACTCTTCGGGGATGTCTTATAAGCGTTTGACAGCGGCAGGCTTCATCACAAGACGACCCATTGCCCCAACAACACGGGTCTTGTTCGCAGCACCTGAAACGCGTCGGGTTGGGCTGCAAGTAGGACAAGCCGCCATTTTCTAGCAGCGACAGTGCAGAGAGCAAGTGGCAATCGATTAATGGTCCCCAGCATGACACCCCGGTTTCCTTTGGGATGGGTGGATTTGGGGTTCATTTTAGAACTAAACGATTAATTTAACGCAGTATGTGTATATTTATAGTTGTACTTTTTGCGTATGTACCTACATTCATAACCTTTTATTCTAATTATGGGGGTTATGTTTAAATTTATTTCCCAATTAACTGTTAACAAGAGTTACGTTTTAGCCTGGTTTGATTGATGTGCGACTCCGAGACTGCCATTTTGTCACACTTACGTTGTTTGTAAAGGTGTCTATGAAAGTTTATATAAACATTGTGCCCTTAAAGACTGTTTTTAATTTGTACGGATATTTTTTTTTGGGGGGGGGGGCGGATTTCAGACTCCAACACACTCTCATGGGAATCAAGTGGGAGAAACGTTGTTTACAGTAGAATGTTGTCAGTCGCAATTCTGAAGTGACGTTCTAAATGGAATGTCTTTCCCCGATTCCTGTGGTGGTATTCTTGCATTTGTGGAAACTGTGCGTCGACTACTGTTACCTTGTTGCCTTTAATTTTAAGGTTTAATTGTAAATGCTGGTGTATTGTCAAATAATTGATCGGGTGTGTTTAACTTGCTTACGCAGCTCTTTGTCTTCAAAATTAAGACCAGCCTCTCTAAGGAGATCCGTTGTGTTGCTCCCACCCTGAATTTAGAGTTCAGAAAATGTTTCACGACGTGACTTTACAAGTTTTTGACTGTTACCTTTTTTTAAGTCCCGGTTCCCATGTGGGTTGCAAAAGAGGTAATTAAGTGTGGCATTCTTAACATTCATTAATGTTTTCATTTTTAGCAGTCGTACCTGTTTAACGAATGGTTTCGCGTGCTGCATTTGTTGGAACTGTCGTTTTTTGGTCAGTCCTGTAGTAGTACCCTTTTATGACTGTTTATGCTGTGCCCATGTGGCAGTCGAGACTAAAATGCGTAGTACTGTTTTACAAATTAGTTTTGTTGGGTGTTGGATGGGATGTAGATAACCTGATCGTTTCATTAACTGCAAGTCGTTTAATTCGTGTTTCCCTCCCTGTGCAGTGCAATACTCGGAGCACCTCTAGCTGCTACATTTTGATAAACGTAAATCACTACGTTATCGTTATTTGAACTCTACATTTAGACTTATATGTTCTCAAAGATTCGCAGTACTGATGTGTACCAATTGTTAGGGACATCGGGTGCTATATGTCATCATATTCTGTACGCCATTGGGCGGGTATCTGTCTTATTTTTCTGGTGATGGCCAGTGTGAGGCATTACTGCTCAAGGCAGAGCTTGTATCTAGAAGTCTAGTTTTTGGGTTAATTAGGAAGTTAGTGACCAGTAATTCGGGGGACGTGCGTTTCTGTCCCACACTTGGTATGTGGTTATTGATTGCAGAAGTTCATAGTCTTCCGCACATTGAGTGCTCTTTTATAAAGAGTAATGCAATTCGTGATGCAGGTGAATGATACTAATGTTGCGTTTAATACCATAACTTTCCCTTTTTACTACTCTGTTAAGTATCATCCAACGTTCTTTTATATTCTAGTTTTTGGAAAAAAAAATAAATTGTCTAAAAAATGACAACTATTTGCACGGAAATCGACTTTACCAAACTTCCGGCATGGCTCAGACTTGGTACCATTTCGTTTGCAATCTTTTTTGATGTAAATTATACAACTTAATCTCCCGGCTTCTCAGAAGGTTCAAAATTTGTAGGATTTGCGAAACGTGCAGAATTGATTTACATAAGCAGTGACCCCGTCTTTCCCATTAAAACTTTTCCTGTGGCAGAGCTGCATTAGATTTGGCAAATGGTTTTGACACCGTTTCCCATACTTGAATTGTAAACGAGCTTAAGAGCACAAATGTAGATGGACCCTTGTGTTACAGGATGGATAGCAAACTGACAGAATCGAGTTGGTTAAAGTAGCTGGAACCACTTGGCAAAAGGATGACAACTGGTGTTCTCTGGGCTTAGTCCTGCTTGTGGGCGATATCCACTTCTTCAGACCATCGTATCTTTAATTCGGGCATATGGCTGACTAAATTTACCAGTGACTGCAACCTGAGTGTTTAGCATTCCATGCAGTGTTTTTACAGCAAGGGCTAAGCCATGCAAATAGGACTATGAAAATGGAGATGGTAGTTTGCAGTGCAGACAACATCCTGCTGCAGACTGATGTGGTCATCAAGCGAGACATTCCTCCGCCTTTAACCACCACATAGCAACAGTAATGGGGAAATCCTAGTTATCCCTGTGTACCATACCCTGATCAGACTACAGGCTCTCTAAATTTGGTGATGCTATACCATCCTTTTAAAACTGCTATTCTTAGAATAAACTTTCTTTCAGATCTTACTTCCAGTGCTCTCTTGCTTTACAGCAGTCTCCCTTCCCTGTGTCTACCCAGAAAGTACGTTTTCTGGACTTGTCCAGCAGTATGAGATTCTTCCTCTCCCAAGTTCTCTTACAATCTACAGTTCTTTAGAGATGCATCTTTCTTGCTTTGTTTTCTCCTTGTCTGTAGAAATGTTTAATCTCACACTTTTTTATTCTTTGCTTGTCTTGCAACTTGTGCTACTTTTCTGAAATAAATACAGATTATTTTGTCAGGTCCATGTTTTTGTTCATAGTGATGGGTATTCTTCTCAGCGAACTTCCTTGAATTTATAAGATTATAGGGTGCTGTTTATGCACAGTTGTAAAGGCTGTATCCGTTTTTTTTTTCTGCTTTGTCACTGGGGGTCATGTGTATAGACATGTACATGTCTAAGGGTTTTATGGCCAGTCCGGTTAAACGTACAATGAAAATTTAATTAACTGAAAAACAAAGCAACTGACTCATCCTTAATCTTTAGCAAAGGAAATGCCTGATGAAACCAGGAATAGTATCAACAAACAAACCATAAATCAAAAAGGTGCTAAAAAGAACTAAAACAGGGCCAACACCAAGTAGAAGAAACACTCGGGATTTTAGTTTTTTTTTTCTTTAATTAAATCTGGGTGTTTCTTTTACTTGTCTATTAGTCCTGTTCATCCTTTTAAGCACCTTTTTTGTTTTATGATTTCTGAATACTGCATTTTTCTTTCGCTTTCAGCTCTCTGCCATGAAGAGCCTTCATTGATAAATATAGTGATGTTGCACCTGTCACACTTTTCATTGAGAAAAGGTGAGAAAGTGAAAAGTTGTGCCGTTTTAAAAACAAATGGAGGCGCTAATGTTGTGATGTGTGCAGTTGATTGATTTGTGTTTATTTCAAAAGGATACATTTCAGCTTTGGGCAGTACGTAATGGGGGTGAGGGGATAACTTCTTTTGAAAAGTGTGTTTTATGATGGCTTTGCTACAGTCTTGGGAGTGGTGTAATTGACACGTTACCCATTCTTTGTCATTGTCTCATTGTGCAGTGAACCCCCCCCCCAGTTTTTAGTAAAACCTGTATATTTTGTAATACAGTTTGTAGCTTTTGGATTTCATAGATGGGGTGTTTGTATATTGGTTGCCAGGAGGAGACTTTAGTTTCTTCTGATTCCAAGTACAATATTGTGTATATTAGAAAATGAATGAATAATTTTAAGAGTTCTGATATTTATGCATTTTCATGTAATATTATTTAACATTTCTCATAAGTATTGCTTGTGCATGTTGATTTAAGATAGCTGAGGTAGCACAGCACAATAGTGCTTTATCACACTGGATCTGTAAAGTTTTTCAAAACTCTTGTTTAAAAGTAGAAAACAGTGTGTGTGGGTACTGGCAAATTCGTGTTGGACATTTGGAAGTTAATTTTTAAAGCAGATGAGAAACGTGAGCTCTAAAGAAACCTAGCACTGTACTGTTATTTTTGAGAAGCGGTATCTTATAGAAAACAGTTACTGTTTATTTAGCACAGTCAGGTGTTGCATTCTGTTTGTCTATGCACACACACACATTTTGTATATATATATATATATATATATATATATATATATATATATATATATATATATATATTTTTTTTTTTTTTTTTGTGAATGTTGAATCAGGTTCCATTTATTTTGGTGAACCCACTGCATGGTGTTAATAGGGGAGTGAAACCTTCCTATGCTCTGAATTTGATTTTATTTATTTTTTATTAATTTTCAAATGTTTCATTACTGGTTAAGTTCTATTCCTTCCCACAGTATGCTTGAGGAGGGCCGTTGGTTCCCTTTCTGGAGAACTTTTACACAAATGATGGTATGTCTGTGTGGAGTGCTTTTAACTGTATGTTTTATTGTACAACTTTGTCCTCTCACACCCCATGTTGGGCCTTTTATAATTTCACAACGTCAGATGGCATGAGAAGGGGCAAGGGCTATCAATCATGGCCATCTACTGGAGTTCAGAAGATTTTATTTTCCTAATTCCTTTTGCATAATAGTTAGTGGTGGTCCTGCAGTGTTGTCCTTTTTGAGTACATCAGTCTTCACTCAGCTTCTGTTCTCAAGTTGACTTGTTGCTTTATTGCTGTAAGAGCTAAGTTTGCATATTTTGAGAGGTGAGGATTTGTTCTCTGCCTTTTTTGCTGCTGCATTGGCTGGTCTCCATACCACTGGCAATCACAGCAGTCAGAAGTCCACTCTGGCCAGACTGTAGTTGAGGCTCCATACGACTGCACTTTTTAGGGAGGGTACAAGGCTTTGGTTATTTTCTTTCCTGGATGTTAGATTTAAGAGACTGAGTGGGCAGTCTGCAATGGAAGGGCATGGCAGAGTTTCTGTGCAAGCTGGAACTCCATCTTTAGTTCTTTTTTTTTTTTCCCTCCAGAACTTTGAATTATTAAAGAATTTTGTTCAGTGTGTTTGCTATGTATTGATTTGAGTAGTTGGAGATCTCAGATATGTGAGGTACAAGCCTTGTATGGTATTGCAGTATATCTAGGAATATCTGTAGTGCTTGCTGTATTACATTATTTGCAAAAGTGCCTTGTCATGCCCCCTTGTATTGGTGCCTCTATAATTTGTAACAGGTTATGCTTACAACTCCACCCAAAGCCTTAGTTACTTTTGTGCATCGGCACTTAGGATCACTTCTAGTTTTGCCAGATAACTAAATATTATTGAATCTTTACCTTTGTAGTTGTGTATAAAATGTTTACAGCTTGGAGTTGTCTTTCCGGACAATATCGAGCTCATGTCAGCCAAAAACTCTTGAGCCAATGTCCTACCCAGAATGCTCTGCTCCCTGTTACCTCAGATCGAGTTTGCAAGTTGATAGATAAAGGTAGATGCTATCTCTGGTCATAGCAAACCTACCAGAAAAGGAGTACGTAAGATCAACCAAGAACCTCCGGATGGGGGACTGAGGGCAGGAAGTAATGAATGAACGAAGATACACACAGATGGAACGTTATGGTAACACACCACTTATTTGATGTTCATCTTCGTTCATTCCTTACTGATGGGACAGAATCCCCAGCTACTTGTATCCCTGGGTAGCCCTCATTGAAGGACATTCCTGAGCACCATGAAACCAAAGAAAGCTCTACCTCTGGAGGCAAAGTCCAATTTGTAATGAAAAATAAAGGTATGGGGCTTTGCCCAAGTTGCAGCTGAGCAAATGTCATTGAGGAAAGCCTTGCCATAGATCTTGTAGAAGGTGAGTTTGTTTTTGTTGTAGATAAGTGATACATTTCTCAACATGAAGCCAGTGTAACTTTTGATAACAGGATGACCCCGTCTAGGTCTAAAAAAAAAGCCAGAAACAGTTGATCTGATTTACGGGTAGATTTTTTTCCTGTCCAGATAAAAAACGTAATTGCCTGTGAACATCCAAGGAGTGCAGGCAATACTCTCCCTTGTTAGAATGGTTAGGAAAGAACACTGGGAGATCAATAGACTGGTTGATTGCTCTGACAATACTTTTGGTAAAAAAAAAAAAGGTAGAGTTGGTTCTGTGATACCCTGTCCTTATGGAAGATAAAATAGGGAGGTTTGATGCATAAGGCATGCAGTTCTGATGTGATTGCAATCAGAAACTAAGTTTTCCAAGAGAGATATCTTGCATCACAAGAAGACGCAGGTTCAAAGGGTGGAGCTGTTAAAGCTTGCAGAACCAAAGCCAAATCTAAAGGTTGTACGGGTTCTCTGAAAGGGTTGGATACGTCCTTTCAAGAAAGTATGTTTGTGTGACATAAGTGAAGAATCTTGAAAACCAGTATGAAAATTTGAGATGACAACCAAAATTATAGTAGAGGCAGACACCTCAGAGTGGAAAAGATGTGACAAGTAATTAAATACCACAGAGACAAAGGCTGACAAGGGGTCTGTTTGCTTATTTGTTGACCGTAGAACCTCTTCCATTTAGATTAGTTTGGTGGATGATTTATGAGATGCAGTAGAAATATTGCGCACAGCGGATAAAAGGGTTTCATGCCTTGTAATCGTGGAAAGTGGATAGACCAAGCTGTCAGTTTCAGGGTTGTTAGATTTGGGGTAAATCGGACCCTGCAGATGGGAGATCAACATTTGAGATGGATTGAGCATCCACTGTTGATCTAGCAGGTGAGGTCAGAGGAAGGGTAACGACTTGTCGAGGCCAATATGGAGCAATGAGGATCACTTTGCTCTTCAACTGTCGTGCTTTCTTTAGAAGTCTGGAGATGGGGGGAAGAGGAGGATAGGCATGGACAAGACCCGAGGGCCAGGCGTGGACTAGAGCGCCCCTTGGTGACTGTCCCCAGGGGGTGATCAGGGCAGAGTAGTTGTTGCACTTGTAGTTGGTTGGGGAGGTAAATAGGTCGCAGCAAGGCTGGCCCCAGTGGTGGAAGATTTTTGCCGCTATCAGAGGATTGAGGGAGCACTTGTGAGGCTGTAGAATGCACCTGCTTAATTTGTCCGCTATCAAGTTGGAGCTCCTGGGAATGTGCATTGCAATCAAAGTTGTGAGCTATCGCCCATTGCCATATTCTTAAGGCCTCTTGGCATAATTGGTAAGATCTGGTGCCCCCTTGTTTGTTGCTGTACCAGACCACTGACAGTCTGTCTGGATCGCGATAGTCCCTGACTGATGGCATGAAATGCTTGCAACGCTAGAAGCACCGCCCTCTGTTCCAGGACATTGATATGCAAAAGGGCCTTTGTCTCCAACCAGGAGCCTTGGACTAAGTTTCCCTGACATAGCCTCCCACCCCATCAGGGAGGCGTCTGTGGTCACCGTGGCTGTCAGTTGATGGGGGGATGAAAGGGCGAGACCATTGTTGGGGGTTTCGAGGCATCCACCAGTATAAATCTTGCTTGCATCTCTGAGTCACTTATTTGAAAAGACAAAGGATGTTGTAGAGGGTACCACTGAGTGAGTAGTAGACATTGAAGTCTCATGTGGAATCTGGGTGGGGGAACAATGGTAATCGAATTTGCCATTGACCCCAATAGCTGAAGGTTCAGATTGAACTGGAGATTTGTGGTAACAGACCAGCGGTTGAACTTGTCTTATTCTCTGAAGTCGGTGTTCTGGAAGAGATGCTGTGCCGTTTCTCATGTCCAACAGTACTCCTAAGAATTCCAAAGACTGAGTTGGGGTGGCGTTGGATTTCTCCCAGTTTATAGTGATTCCCAGGCTTCGAGCTGTTAAGAAAATATACTGCAGAGCTTCTTCCAGTAGATGCTTGGTGAGGACTGTAAGGAGCCAGTCATTTAGATATGGAGATGCCTGGAATCCTTTAAGTTGCAAGTGAGCGATAATCACTGCCATGCATTTTGTGAACACTCTGGGGGCTGTAGAGAGACACTGAAGGGCAGGGCTTGAAACTGGTAGTGATTGGCTTCTATACAGAAGCGGAGGTATCTTCTTGAGCGTTTGTCCATTTTTATATGGTAATACGCATCATTAGCTACAGATCGCATCCAATAGGTTCATAGGTTCGTACTAGGCTATCTGCCCTAGGGCATTTGTAAGCCTAGCCAGAGTGTGTGTGGCTTTCACCACCTCTTAGGATGAGAATACTTCGCCCATTTAGGGTTTAGTTTACTGTGCCTCTGTCTAGTAGTGACACAGAGATGACCCCTGGGGTAAACCTACGATCTCCCATCCACTCGTCAAGACTTCTCTTGAATAGAGTTAGTGAGGGGCTCTGCTTCGTCGTCTTTCAGAAGAGGAAGGGTAGATTGAACCGTGACCATCTGGAATTTCTGTTTTTACAAATTTGTTTAGTGTACTGAGATCCAGAATTGGTCTCCAGTCCTGTCTTTTTTGGCACTAAAAAGAACCTTGAGTAAAATCCGGATCCTATCTGGTCTGGCGGGACTGTCTGGATGACTTTTTTTTTTTTTTTTTTTAAAGCAGCTTTTTGATTTTAGTGTGCTCCTATTTCCATTTGACTGGGTGAGATGTCGGGTAACGCTCTTGATGCGACTGGGCAAAGAAGGAAGGGGATGTGATAGGCTCTGGATATAATCCGTTGTACCCAAGAGTCGGTTATGTTTTGCCGGGCAGCAGGGTACAAGGAGAAGCTATCCCCGACTGTTCACAGAGGTGAGCAGTCGGAGAACACATCAGGAGCGTTGATGGGGTTGGCCAGGGAGACTCTCTGGAACCCTAGTTTCACGGACTTCTTCTGCCCCAAAGGGAGAGTCTTCTATTGGAGTTTCCCCCTCTGCCTCAAGGGGAAAACTCGCATGTGCATCCCGGAAAGAACCCTGTGATTTCTTGTGCCAAATCTTTCCACTACTCTGATTTCTGGAATAGAATCGCTGAGGGGTGGAGTGTCTTTGACGCCAACGGCAGACAAGGTCTTACCATCTTGTTCGCACCGTGCCAGCATATCCTTGACGTTAGGGCCAAACAAAGAAGCGGCATCTATAGGAGCATTCATGAAGGAAGCCTTAAAGGAGTCCACAAAGGTGCTTCCAAGCATATTGTCTGGCGACTATACCAGTGCCTGCTGCTCTAGCCGCCTCTTCCGTTGCGTGAGAAATGAGACGAATGGAAGAGTTGGAAACTGATTCTCTTAAGGTGGCTGTCTGAGAAGCCACATTATCACAGACTTCGTCAGAAACTGCTCCTGCCTAGGTTTCAGAGAGCTGGTTGATAAAATCTCGCTGTAGCCTGGTAAAATGTGCCAAATAATTCAGAGACCTTAAAGTGAAGGTCGAAGCAAACACACGCTTGCTTCCCTAATCTATCAATCGCCCATGACTCCTTGTTGGGCGGGTGGACATTTTGGCTCTTTTCTGCCAAATCCTTCATAGTCACAGCTGCCACCACCATAGCATCTACTGGGAGACCATGTGACCAGTAGGGGGTGCTTGGCGGGGGGGGGGCGATATTTTATCTGGCCTCTTGGGTGTCACTTCTATGGTATCAGGAGCCTTCCGTGCATACTATATGATGAGCTGGAAAAGCTCATCGGCAGGCGGGGTGACCCAGGAGGTAGGGGGCCGGTCACGAAAAGCCGGCAGGAATACAGGTTCCTCAGAGGAAGGATTAGAGGGCTTCCAGTCACCCTCTGTCTAAGTATCTCGGATGTCACCAAAGGACACCTCATCGGAGGGTGATCGTGGGGACCTTTCCCCGTCAAAATCCGTATCTTCAGTCATTGACTTCTCTGTGGAGTCCTTGTGTTTCCTCTTGGACCATTTCTAGCTCTTTTGTAGTTCCCTGTTTAAAATCCGCCTCTGGGCGTTTTTTTCTGGCTATACTGCTCAGACAAGCTCCTCGTGGTCCTGCAGAGTGGTCCTAGCTACAGAGAACTCAGAAAAGCGACTACTTCCTGGATTTAAGCATCTTTGCTTTTTTTTCACTTGGAATCCCTTCTGTAGCTTGCCCTGAACAAGCTTAAACTGTTTTTTTAGCTGTTTGCTGCATTATTTTAAAATCTGCACTTAAAAGTTACTTTTTAGTCGAATTTGATCAAAAGTTTGTTTGTTTAATTTAACTGTTGAGGCTGCCCACTAAAGTGTGCTAGCCTGTGTAACTGATTTATCACTGTTTCTGCATTTTCTCAAAAAAACAAAAAAATAATCCTTGTTTTCCCGCCTCTGCTCGACTAGTTTAGACCAGTTTACAGGCATTGCTGTGGTGTAGTTCCTGTGTTGTCCATTACCTTACTTGGATAGAAGGAAGTTTCTTTGCTCACCAGTGGGAGTGGGGAGCCTTGAGCAGCCTACCTGTCCCTGTAGGAAGTGACCTCAGCACAAGAGCTGTAGTAATTGGTTGTTTTGGACCATTTCTAGCTATTTTATAGTTCCCTGTATTGTGCGCATAGCGCAGCGCCGGTTAAACCTCTGGCTTCGCCAAGTCTGCTCTTCAAATTTTCCCTTAAGGAAGCTCTACTCTTAGTATAATCAGACTACTCACTATATTATAAGCCCAGCACTTGTTCTCAATACTTCTCTACTAAGTAAGCACTCTCGTACTAAGTAAAGCACTACATCTACCTACCACCCCTGTGAATATCCACTTCCCTTAAAGGCACAGCACTCCCTTATACTGTTCTAGCATGTCGAGTGGTAGATTACTGGCGTCCTCTCCAGTTCAGCTGGTCAATCTGGGTATCTTGAGACAATGCTACAATTGTCTCATGTACACAGACAACCCTCTCCTCCTCCCAACAAACACAAATACATGTGAGAGATGCAACTATATAGCCACACTGGAGGCTGAACTCTCTCAACTCAGGGCTGGCATGACCAGACAGGAGGAGATGGTAACCACACACACAACAATCCCAGTCCCACGTAGACCTACCACAACTGCAAACCAAACACATGAAAACACAAAGACATACTCAGAGGCTCTAATAAAAAACTTGCCAAAACAACAGAGGCTCCCAAAGCAGACATCCAAAAATCCACCACCTCAAAACAAAACACATGCAACACATACTTCAACAAATCGGTGTGTCAACCGATCACAGCCCTTAAGGCCAAACACCATGCCTGATACTATAGGTGACTCTATAGTCAGACACACTGATGTCCCGCTGACCAGGCTGAACAAGGAGAGGGTGACTGTGAGCTGTCTATCGGGAGCTAGGATCCGCCACATAACACACGCACTCAAGTCACTCCAAAGCAAGTACAAATATGACTCTGTCATTGTCCATGCTGGCGTGAATGACCTGAGACGTACCTCCCTGGACTACATGAAGAGAGACATAGAGGAGCTCTCCGATTATGTAGCCCAGGCTGGTATGACCCTGAGCAGCATCTTGCCCTCACCAAGAATGATGCCACAATACAAAGACAAGATGATCAGCTTTAATAATTAGCTCAAGTACTGGTGTCATTCTAAGGGGATCCAATGTCTGTCTGCCTGGGATGACATGTTGGACAAGCCATGCTGCTTCGCAAGGGATGGCTTACACCTGTCACCCCTGGGCTTCCGGATATTGGCTAAGGCTCTTGCCACCCCCATAGTGCCTTTTTTAGGCAAGGCTCAAAAGACAAACCCACCTCCTTAGAAAACAAAAATGGAAAAAAAAAAAACTAAGGGTAATGCTGCTCAACGCCAGAAGTCTAAATCTCAAGAGGTAGGCACTCTATGCACTCCTCAGCATGGAGAACATCGATGTCTGTGCAGTAACTGAAACCTGGTTCAAGGCTCCTGAGAGCACCCCAGCACTACCAGGCTATACCTCGTATCATGCTTTTCGGCCCCAAAACCCGGGCCGAACCACAAAGGGAGGGGGAGTGTCCATATTCATCAAGGACACCCACACCTCCAGGTTAGTAGCAACACATGAAGCATCAAGAGACCATACAGGTGCAACTAACCATAGGCAAAACTGCTATACAACTGGGAGCATGTTACAGACCACCCTCCCAATCTCAGGAACCCCACTCAGCCTTCCTGAAGACATTGGAGGATATGAATGTATCACAAAATACCATCATACTGGGAGACTTCCAACTACCCAAACATAGATTGGGTACATTATTCTAGCCCTAATACCCTAGCTCAAAGGTTCCTGGAATTCATAAATTCAAACGCACTGGAGCAACTAGTCACCTCTCCCACTAGGGGAGATAATATACTAGACCTGATCATCACAAACATGGGGACAAAATGCTCCACACCGGAGGTATACTCCTCACTAGTGAGATCTGACCACAAACTAATCACCCTGGATATACATATCCCACCTCCACCCCCAGCACAAAAGACCACAGTGAAAAACTTCTCAAAAGCAGACTTCACTCTTCTTAAGACTGAGATGGTATCCTTTAAGCCCACTGAGCCAGTGGATACCACATCCCACAATGCCGAATCCTTCACAAATGCTTTCTATGGACATCTCCAAGAATGCATGGATCATGCAATCCCAAATAAATCCAAGTCCCTCTCCACCAAAGGCAAGCGTCCTGTCTGGTGGACCTCCGCCATTAACAAATTGTATAACAAAAGAAGGAAGCTACTGCACGTCGGAGCAAAATCCCATAAAGGGAAGACATCTCTGACCAACATTAGCAGAAAACTACGTTCTCTCATAAAAATATCCAAGGCCAACTTTGAGACAAAAATTGCCAAGGACACTAAAGATAACCACAAATCCTTCTTCAGCTATGTTAGAAACCTGGGCGGAAACCCTCAGATATGCTCAGAAGTTAGTTCACAACAAAAAATACACTGAACCCACAGATATTGCCAACATTCTGGCTGACAGGTTCAGTGCAAATTTCTCCCCTCCCTCACCCCCAAAAGAAGAAATACTTATCCCAGCTGAATGTAATCTCCCTGTCATCTCAGATGTCCAAGTGAGAACCGCCCTAAACAAAGCTAAAAACACAGCATCAGTGGGACCTGACGGTATCCCGGGTTGCGTGCTACGTGAACTCCAAGAGGAGCTAAACCCGCACATAAAAATGCTATTTAACCTTAGCCTTACTACAGGATATGTACCTGAACACTGGCGTACAGCAACAGTGGTCCCACTCCACAAAGGGGGTACCTCTACAGACCCTGGGAACTACCGCCCCATAAGCTTAACCAGCCTGGTCTGCAAAGCTATAGAAAGAATCATTATGGAACTCATAAACAGAGAAATAGGGGACCTACAAACACTTGACCCCACCCAGTTCGGCTTTGTAAAGGGCAGATCCTGCCTTTTGAACCTGATTGACTTTTCCGAAACAGTCACTAGAGCCATTGATGAGGGCAAAGCAGTCCATACAGCCTACCTGAACTTGGCTAAGGCCTTCGACACAGTACCCCACTCAGGCATCATAGATAAGCTCAACAGCTTAAACGTAAACCCTTATGTCACTAGATGGGTTGCAAACTGGCTAAAGGACAGAACCCATAAAGTTAAAATCGCTGGAGCAATGTCAGACTCAAAGCCAGTCACAAGTGGTGTCCCACAGGGATCTGTCCTGGGACCCCTCTTGTTCGGCATTTATTTCTTGGATGTTAAAGCAAACCTGGGAGGGTTGTGGCTGACAAAGCTTGCAGATGACTGCAAACTAGGCGCCATAGTCTATACACCAGCGGACGCATACATCCTACAAAAAGGCCTCACAGATGCGGACAACTGGTGCCGGAGTCACGGCCTTAAACTAAATGCCAAAAAATGTATAGACATCCCCTTTGGGGAAAAACAAAGTACCCACAAATTATCACATAGACAACAACCCACTGAGTACGGAAAAAGTAATCTGAGACCTAGGGACCCAAGTCGACAGCGACCTCTCATTTGACACCCACGTTGCCAAAGTGGTTAGAAAAACATTCTACCTTGCACACCTCATCATGAAGGGATTCGCATCTAGATCCAAGGATGTCATTGTACTCCTATACTCCTCCCTCATCAGACCCATGATTGAGTACAATGCCCCATTTGGTATGTACCTCACCCGGCATTTGCAACAGCTGGAGAGACCACAAAGGTACCTCACCAAGAGGATCAAGGGTCTCCATATGTCTTATTCTGCCAGACTACAGAAACTTCAGCTCTATTCAGTAGCATGCCGCCTGCTCAGAGGTGATCTCTGCCTGACGTACAAGGCCATGTCCAATCAGGATCTGATGGACATGCTCCACCTCAAAAAATCCAAATCCATCAGGACCACGAGAGCTAAAGACCTAAACCTCGGCACAAGTATGAATAGGGCATGCTGGAGGGATAGATTCATAACCCAGAGGCTTTCCATGCTTTGGAACAAGATCCCAGTTCATATTAGGCAGAGCCCCTCACTGACTCTCTTCAAGAGAAATCTTGATGAGTTGGATGGGAGATCGTAAGTTTACCCCAGGGGTCACATCTGTGTCACTGCTAGATAGGGGCACAGTAAACTAATTCTATTATATAAGGGGACCTTCATTGTGTCACTACTAGACAGAGGCACAGTATTCTAAATTTATTCTGTACATTTTTGTACCGTTTCATGGGGTGGCAAAAGCCACATCGCTATGGCTAGGCTTACAAATGCCCCAGGGCAGATAGCCTAGTATGAAACTATGAAATGATGCTTTGCGGGGTGTTTCCTCAGTGGGAGGTTTTGAGGAAATCTGCAGGGGGGGGGGAGTCTCCTGAGGAGGAGAGACGAGGCTCTTGTGCCCGGTGTTTGTATTTGAAGCTTGTGGCACAGTGGGGGGAGATGACTTTGACAAATGAGCTTTGCCAGCAGAGGCAAGCGCCCTTTCCATGGCCTGGAAGGCTGGCCCACCCAGGAAGGGATGGGAGCCCGGAACAGAGCATGGCAACCTTGGAAACCGGGGTTACACCCTGCCCTGACGAGCCCACCTCCACAGACCAGGAGTCTCAAGGACCGTGAACCGTAAGAGAGGGCATCCCCGGAAGGTGCCATAGAAAAATGGCGTGGAGTCAGGAATGTCTTCCCCAACGGTAGAGCCACTGGAAAGGGGTAACTTTTTTATGGCTGCAATCCTTGCACTGCTTGAAGCCAACAGAACTTTTCTTATCCAACAACTCTTGTGGAGAAGCACAGTAGCAAAAAGAATAATAAATGCTACCCAAGAAAAGGGTACAAAGAGAAAAGGAAGGATTACCAACGATGGTAATAGAGTTACCACAAGGTAAAAAAAAAAGGTAATTCGGGAAAGACTAAAGGAAGAGAGTCTAAAGTGTACGATAGGATAGAAAAATATTAGAATAACCTTAAGAATTTGGAGTAACAATATATAAACTGAAAAAATTAGACAGCTGTGAGAGTGGCTTGACACTGCTGTTTTGGCAAACAAGATCTGAGGTGATGGAGCAGAGCATTCTGGGTAGGACTTGGCTCGAGAGTTTTTGGCTGGTGAGAGCTTGATGTTGTCCGGCACGGTTCCGAAGACGGAACCGATAACCTATCCGTAAGGAATGAATGAAGATTAATGAAATCTTTGATCTGATGTTAAAGGAGAACCACACCCACAGACTCAGAAAATGTTTATTTCATCGTGGTTTGGTGTTTCCTACATTTTAACACCACCCTGGGACTGTTTACAGGTTTTTTAATTTTTTTTATATGTAATTCCAAAGTCTGACCACATGGGGTCTGGCATTTTGAAGTAATGCTGATTGTTTAATCTGCTGGTAGGTATCCCACAATGCAATGCTTGTAAAAAAAAACACGCAGGTCTTCTAAAGCTCCTGTCACTGCATTCATAGGTTCATAGGTTCATACTAGGCTATCTGCCCTAGGGCATTTATAAGCCTAGCCAGAGTGTGTTTGGCTTTCGCCACCCATTTTAAATTAATTCTGCTATGCCCTTTTTCGAGGTTAGTATACTGTGCCTCTGTCTAACAGTGACACAGAAGTGATACCCGGGGTAAACCTACGATCTCCCATCCACTCAAGATTCCTCTTGAAGAGAGAGTCAATGAGGGACTCTGCCTAACCTGGACTGGGATTTTATTCCAGAGTGAAGGGAGCCTTTGGGTTATGAATCTGTCCCTCCAGCATGTCCTATTTATTTCAGTGCTGAGGTTCAAGTCTCTCGAGCGCGTAGCTCGATGGGATTTGGATTTTCTGAGGTGCAGCATGTCCATAAATTCCGGGTTGGACATGGCTTTGTACGTCAGGCACAGATCGCCTGATGATCCATCTAGACTCTTGGGCTTACAGTCCCATTTCTCACATCACCACCCCTAGCGTTCACGGACAACTCCTCAACGACCCCAAAACCAAATCCGTGTGCATCACCCGTGGCTAGAACATGTTTGGACAAAGCATCAACAACAGACCCAATCCTTGCATACACTGGCGTCTTTGTCAGTTTTAAGTAGCATTTCGTGCCATTCATTGACTACTTAAAGCACAAACCATGCAAATGCCACAGAACAGACTTTCATGGTGCTTCTTACTGCTGCTTCTTTTTAGAATGGCTAAGCTGCATTTGTGAAGCCTGAATTGTACTACTTTGACTCGTCTCCCTTCACACCTGACTTCCCTAGCTTTCAAAGTGCTATGGGTAATTTGAGCTGTTATCTGCTGTGATTAACAGCTCACAGCAGGAGACTTGACTCGTGTACTGTTTCTTGTTCTAGCCTTTACTTTCTGTATGTGTCGAAGGCCCAGGGAGCTGTGACATCACAGCATGGGATCGTTTTTTAAGAAGGTCGTGGTGATGTCACTTTGGGGAGGGAATTGGCCAGAAAATTACCTGTGTTCGGTGGCCTTGATATCGATGAATTGGAGACTGCAGCAAGCTTTTCCAGGGTGGGGATAAAAGTTTTTTGAAAGTGAAACCACCACAGTACAGTAAGGTACTGTTGTGAGAAACAGTTGATTTAAAATATTTTAAACGCTGTATTATTTGCTCATAGCAGGGACAGTAAATAGGGAGAAAAGGGACAGAGAAGTTGAGCATTTAATAATAGAATCCCACTGTTATTTAATGCCACTACAAGAAAAGTCTATATAGTTAATAGTAATTCATTGCAGTAGCTGAGATGTTGCTTTATGTCTTTGATTTTAAATACATCTTGTCTTTGGTTTTTGATTTTTTTTTTTTTTTTTTTTTTTTTAATACTGTACCTAGCTTCTTAAGAGGCACAGTCCAAAACATTAGTAAAATCCATTTTGCTCGGTGCATCTGTTTGAAAAGGAGGCTTAGTGTTTGGTTTTGTGCTGAAACATTAGTAGTTATTGCCCTGCTAATCAGAATAGGATAACTTTATGCATGTAGTTTCCATTTTCACATTGTGTTTTCTAACGAGATCTCAGTTTGCATGTTCTGTGCAGTAATTCTCCATGGTGGCAGGTGTCTTTCCAAATCTGATGTGCACTTCTTTTTCAGTGATTTTTATCTTTAAGTGCCAGCAAGTATTTTTTTTTCACATTTGTGTTCAGTAACCCGGAAATTGAGAAGTCGCTGATTTTGCCTTTTCTAGCATAGGTGTTCTGCAAGAGTGACACAGTGGCTTGTTACAGATTTCTGCCATGCAGCTGTTTGACCTGGAGTTCGATCCTGACTTAATCACTGTCCATATGGAGATGGTGTGTGTGCACGCATATCTATGTAGTCTGCTTTCTTTGCACATTGCGAAAATGTGCAGGCTGACTAACCACTGTAAATTATCCTTTATATATTGTATTTACCCTGGTCTTTGGGGTCTGGGGCATGGCTTACGTGGTCAACAAATTGTTAAATTTTATAAATCTTAAGAGCTGCATGTTTTCCATCCTGCTTCTGTCTGCGTGTACTTTAATCCTGGATTCCAGTGGAGCAGTATTTCTGTGACTTCTGTCTTGATCCTTCCTTGGTTATGTTATCTACATCCATGGCTTTCTGTTTTCTTATCCATTGTTATTGCCCATTCTTAGTTTTTACATTTACTTTATTTGATTTGAATTACAGTACTTGAGTTAATGTTTTTAATTGTTTACTAGTAACTTTAAATGAATTGTCATGGTACAGGCAGAGGAAATAGCCATCCTTGCACATATTACTTTATACAGTCATGTATGAATCCAAATAGATTCTTTACCAAAGCTCCAATTTCAATAATATTATAATGCCTGCATCCAGAGAATACAATCTTGAAGCCTGATCACTGCAGCTGTATTAGTCTTGTATAAAGTGGTGCCAGGCTTTCAGTTTTAACCAGTCTCTACCAATTAAATAACATTATCATGTTTGTGTCATTCTTCTCGAAGCTGGGAGCTAACATGTAGTAAATACACTATCGTCCAGTATATTCTTATGTTTAGGCACTTGTAAGAGCAGTATGCATTCTTTTAATAATTTAATCTACATGCTCAAATACTTGGAGTAGCATTGATACTTAACTTAAAGTTCACTAGTAATCCAGCTTTCACCTTCTAAAGCCATATTTTCTGCATACTAGTCTCATATGTTTGGTAGTTTATAGTTCAAAAAGTTGCAGTGTCCTATCTGAAACTACTTTGCAAGAATCTTGTTTTCCTTTCTCATTAAAATTTCTTCCCTGACAATCCATACAGCTTAGTTACAGGATTTTAAACTTGAATATCTGCATAATCTGATTTATTTAAATATTTAATTCTTTGACACTGTGGAAGGCACATCTTCCAGCCATCATGTAAAAGCCTCTGTCGAGTATCAGGTAATCTAGCAGCTAGCTAAGACAGCTTTTCTGATGAGATTCCACACCCTAGTTGCCTCTGTGGTTCCGTGTAAGCTGTGTATCAAAGTCCGTTTTTCCAAAACTTCTCTTCTCTCTAGAACCTGCTGCCTTTGTTACTTATAGACTTTACCAAGCTTAATTTTTTTTCTGCTGTGAGATGACTAGCTCTAGGAAAGTAAACTGGGGAAATTTATGACCTCAGGACATCGTGGCAACAACTACAAATAAATGTGCATCCATTTCAATTTAAATTGTAAAGATTTCCTTTTTTATAAATTTTACCCATAATACCTCCCCAAAGATGGTGTCGTTTTTGGATGGAGCAGACCACCTTATTCACAATGGAATGTCTAGCTCCTTTGGTACAGTTCTTGTCTCATTAGGTGTGTAATACTCTGTAGGAGTATTATATAGGACCAAAGCAACTGCTGTTAGCAGCATTATCAATTGGTTCACTCACTTGTGCAGTAAACTTATATTGATGTTTTTTTTTCCCCCTCTCTCCATGCGCTTTGGACTCCTGAACAGGAGGTTTCTGCTATGATTCCCTGTCCTACCCCTGGTTCCCACCCACCTCTCCTGTGTTAGATTTGCACTTCACAAGCTCCACTTCTCACACACTTAGCCTGTCACGTCACTACATCCCTTCCTTCCACCACCCAGCTACAGCTGTCTTGTTACCCTCCACCTGACCTGTCACCTCATTTGACTTGCCATTTTCCTACTTTGTTTTAGTTCTGTATTCAAGAAGTAGAACATCATATCTTTTCTGTGTACGTTATCACAACCGTATTAATTCTCTGTAATTGCAACCTCTGTTCTATCTTACTTTTACTACTTGCTCCTATATAATTTTCAAATCTTTTTATCCAAATATAGTTCCACTTTATCCTGCTGTTATCCTAGCATATTTCATTACTCTTACTCCTCTTGTACTCCTGACTTGTATAATCTCTTACTACTGCAAACTTCCAACAGCTTAAAATAAACCATAGGCATTTATGATGATATATCTCCACCTGTGCACAAGTACCAATGGCGCTGTTACTTTTTCGCTCTTGCTGTTGTACACAGTGCTAACTCCCATCTTTTCTATGGCTATGGCTGCTCACCAGTCTTAATCAGTGTGGTGATATTCATCTGAACACTCCCCGGCCTATTGCATCATTGATAATCTTCTTCCCCAATCACAGTGCAGGCACACCTATAAGTAATGATCAGTGCTTCTCATTCCCACCACTCCAGGAACCTTCAGGCTTCTATGGGTAGTGTTGCCTAAGATAAAACCATCCAACTTCTAAAGCTCTGGGTTTCTTTCTCAGTTCCCTCCTCAATGCTGACCATTCAGCAGTCGGAGTGGAAATCCTTCCGTGCTTTCTTGCAGCCCCATGAAGAAGCAGCTAGGAGGCTTCACAGAGTGGCAGCTATCCTTCGGCTCTTTTCTGGCAGAGAAGTCCAATGTTGGGCACTCCTCTTACTAGAAAATTTGAATATTATTGTATGCATCTCGTATATATGAGTGTGTACATTTGTTTAAAAACAAAATGGGACGTTGTCCCTTTAAGAAACCTGGTATTTCTGTATTAATGTCTTTTCCTGTCCGGGACAACTATTTTTAGATTTGGCTGTTGTGGAAACATTATGAAGAAGTGCACCACTTGTGTAAAGTTTGTATGTATACGAATGTTTGTGAATTAGTCTTTTATTTTGGCAGGGATGACTACTGGGCATGTATTGTGTTCACGCTGTAACAGTCTGCCATTGCCATTTGTTTGTCAGATTAATTTGATTTCTGAGGGGTTCTGACAGGATTTTTGTGTGGTGCTTGTGCATTACTGTATTTTTGGGACTTTGCATGAGAGTAAAGTTTGTGTGCTTGTGCAAACTGTTGCCAAATTGTCTTCTAGTTATTTCAAGTGGTTCTAGCTACATCTGAAACTTCCTCCTTTATCACAGCATGGATACTTTAATTCTCAAGCCTGCTAGTCTTTTTTTGGGAGTTCTGGGGGGGGGGGGGGGTGCAGTGTACCATTGCCAATTCCTCAGTCTCCGTCTTTGTCTCATCCGATGGTAGGTGAGTTAAGTGTCTAGCAGTTGTTCTCCAGACCAGTCTTACCTCTCTGGCCTCATCTAGTGTAGTTCATTCTGCCACCTCAAACTGGGGGTAAGCCACATCCTCTTTGACTCTACTATGTCTGCCATATGAATGGGAAGCTGACTTTCAGGCATGGGTATATTCCAGATTGTGCTACTGAATTTTTCCTTGTGTGAGGGCAAATGTTCCTAATCAAAGTCTGTTTTCTCTGGTAACTATAAAGGAGAAAATTAAAATTAAACGTTGTCTAATAGAAAAGCTATAGTGGATTTTCTTACCTCAGCAGAGAATTCATTTATCAGTCCAAGTACACTATATGTAGTATCTGTTCAGCAGGTCGTTCAGAGTACACCTGTCAAAATTACCTGACAGATCAGATGTGGCCCAAATGTTTGTGAGTAATGAATCTTGGTCTTCACATCCTCCTCTTGGAGAATTTTTTGTCCGTTTTATTGCCAAGAAAAATGATTAAGGGAACAAATAGATGTTCCCCCTGAATTGACGAAATGATGTATGTTGGCTTGTTCTATACTTATTCCTCCTCTACTGCCAGGAGGTAGGTAATGTCTATAATGATCCTTATTCACAAACTTTGCTTCCAGTAAAGTAGATAGACTTTGCAGTTTTTTGCTTCATAGCAGTAAGCACTCATTTTCTCTCCCTAGGTCTAACCCTGCAGCTACCTTTTGACATCTACATTGGTAGGTAACTTGTATTGGCATTTGTCCAACCCTTTTTCCTGGTCTTCAGACAGACTAGAGCACATAAGAGAAATTGCTTCCATGTTTTAAAGTCTCCATCACTTATTGTCTGCTTCCATGCATTAAAATCTCCATTGTTTGTTTGCAGAACATCATGCAACTGCCTGGATACTTCAGTTGTACCTTTTTAGGCATCTCTTTTCAGAGGATGTGGAGTAGGAATTGCAGAAGGCATGAACTTCTGCTACTAGAAAACCTTGTATTGGCACGTAGAATAGTTCTAGTTGTTGCCTAGCCAATAGTCAAGGCCCTATTGGGGACTATGTTCCATTGATGCTCAAATGTTTGTGAGATAAGGTAGGTATTGTAACCATTTTAGCATGTCCGTTCATGGACCCTCCACATTTTTCAATATTTTAGTAAAACAGTTTTTGAAAGGATGGTTACACCGGTGACCTACAGAAACAGTTTGTTCCTTCTTGATCTTAACTTTCTTTTGGAAAAATTAACCATGTCCATCGGAGTCTGCACGTTAGGCAGATTTAATGTCTGTTACATAGAAAACTGTTCTGGCTCTAATATCTGCAAGAAGAGTAGGAGTTGCAAGCTGTTATGGTGTGTGACATCCCTGCTCTGGGCCATTCGTCAAGGTGCTGCAATCCTCAACAGTGACCAGTGAGGAACATTCACTTGGAACAAAGATAAACACAGTATTTACAGATGCAGCTCTCTGCACCATTTCCCTTAAAAGAGCACACTGAGAATGCACTTTGTCTTGGGGGCTGAGTTTCCCTCCCTCTGTCTCTCCAGGCCTCCAAATAATACTCCCTTGTGACACAGCTGCAGAGTTGAGTCCTCAGCAGTGTGTTCTAAGCCAAGGCCTACACCACTCTGTGTGAAACCAGTGCTCTGTGTCCCTGGTCTAAGTGGCTGACACACACACATTCTGAAATTTGATTTTCATACACATGCACCTGGAAAAGGCTGGCACAGATTCACCAGCTATGTTCCTCCTGCCCCTACTATAAGGTAGATGCTGCCACAGAACACTCCAAAGCCATTTACTTTAAGGCTGTTACAAGGGTACCCAATTATACTGAGTAAAATTAATACTAATACAAAAATGGTAGTGTTTGACCAATGCAGCAAGGCTTTCAGGAATGGTGTCGCCAAATAAATATAGATAAAGGTTAAATTCTCTAAAAGACCAGTCACAGTAAAACGTTTTTAAAGATATTTAGCAGTAAGTAGTAATGTCTTTTGGCTTTTCCTGGTTATGGGGTCGCCACAGCGGAACTCCAGTCCGCTAATGATTGGCAGTGGATTTTTATGGTGCCGAGTTGTCAGCCTGATGCCCAATCTTCAAAGAAGGCACACCCATTCACGCACGTGCCTACCTGCATGTCTTTAACGTCACTCAACTATGGGGAGGACATGCAGACTCCACATAGAAGGTGCTCCAGCTGAGAATCGAATGGGAGAACCTCTTGCTGTGAGGTGACAACGCTATCCGCTGCACCAAAGATATTTAGCAGTAAATAACATAAAAATATTAAAAATCACACAGATGGAAAGGTTCACACAGATGCAGAAAAATGATACTTGCTATATTTCCCAACTGATTTAAGAATTACTGTTCCGTAGTTCACTTACTAGAGCAGGGCAGGATGAAGTGGGTGGAACAGTCCTTTGTCAGGTTTCAAAATGACTGCCCTGAGACTGTCTCATCCAGTATTAAAACAGCATTTCAGTGCTGGATTACTGAATGACTTCACGTACATCTGGTCATCTGAGTTCCGTTTCCTACACTACTCCCTTTACTAAACTGAACTAGAATCTAACACATATGTGTGATAATACACACACAGCTAAGATGTGTTCCAGCATCTGGAAGCTATAAAATCATTTCAAAAACTTCCACCTTTCCAGGGTAGCAATTAGTTCAAAGATAGCTGGGCTGAGATTAACCTCTTCTCTTCCAGTATTCTCTGTTAGTGTATTTACTTCAACAGTACAGTTTTGACATTCAGGTGCATTTCTTTTCTGTCCAGCAGGACCCACTGTTGGTACTTTTTTTTTTTTTTTTTTTAACACGAGCAACTTAACATTTTCAACACAAGCACCTGTACAAATGACACCTATACAGACTTTTTAACAAAACTCCAGCTATGCTGGCACTATCTCACATTGTCACAGTAAGTAAACCCTGTCTGGTTTTCTGTTTCAGAGATCATCTTAAATTGGGCATTTATTTTTTATCTGGTATTACTTTGAATTGGCTGTTGCTCTCCCACTGTTTTATTCTGACTCACTGAATCAGGGAGTAATGTTTCTACTTACTGTAGGCATGCCTGATCAGCTTGGGTATTAACTTGATGGAATCAATTCCTTTAAAAAGAAAAAGAAAAAAAAAAGCTGATCAGCTATTTATTTATATTGAGACTGAGAAGGTACAACTCATGTTAGAGTATTCCAGGTGGTTGCTTTTTGTTTTACCCACCATGGTAAACCAATCCTAGGCAGTATCAAGGAACACTGTACTAGGGCCTTGTCTTTGGCATGTTGAACAGGAGTGGACATTGTACCTTCATAAGGTATTTCATACAGGATTCCTTTTTCTAAGTCCAGGACTGACTTTGGTAGGAACATTCTCCAGGGGCTCCTGGATCCGTGTCCTTCCTCTTCACAGGTTGGGTAGACTTTGTAAACAACCCATATATCCTAAAAACTATTGTAGCAGTGAGAATGATTGCATCGAGTACATTACTATGAAACTTTTAGTCAAGAAAACCCTGAAAGTGTTCACTCTATTTTCCCCTCTTTGGGGCAGACAAATCAATAATCAGAAGGGGAATGGTGGTGGGTAGAGCTTCTGGAAGATGTCCATTTTCCCCTCCTTAGGGCATAATCAGAGGGGGAATGGTGGTGGGTAGAGCTTCTGGAAGATGTCCAGTTGGTGTTTTTTGGGCAAGACACAACCCCTTGAAGTTTAAAGGTTATTGCAGCAGTGAGGAATTCAAATGTCTACTGTTATGGGTAACTTCATCTTGTACAACTGTGTTTTCCTCAAAATCCTATGGCCTTAACTTTTTTACCATTAATCTTAGAAGCGTTTGAAACAGACTGGCTGAGTTTCATGCTTTGATTTCTCACCCTTCAGGTATAATGGTAGCCACTGAAACCTGGTTGAAAAATAGAATCAGAGATGAGATACTACATCATGTTACCATTTTTATGGACTTGATAGAACAAAGAAAATGGCTGGTGGAGTATGTCTTAACGTCTCTCCAACCCTCCAAAAAACAGTCAAATTTCTAATGACTTGTTTAAAATTTTAACTGGAAATTTATATACCCACAGTTGAGTAATTGTGTGTCTAAACATATCAACAGAACAACTACTTAAATTAACTGTTCAAAATGCTATAAACCTTTTACAGTTGTACGCAACTGATCCCCTCCCCAACTTGGTAGCACAAATTTAGTGCTAGAAAGTCTACATTAGTTTGGATACTCACCAGTATATCCAACAAGATCCATCTTTGTTCCTGTTAGCTTAAGTGGTTACCTCCCACCCTTCACAATAAGAGAAAAAAGCAGCATACTGAAACAGTACTACTACAGTCAAGTGCACAGTCTGCCTTCTTACCTAGAAAGACTGGTTTATCTTTGGGCTAAATTCTGGTAATTGAAACATTTTACAAATGCTGCACTACACAAATTTCAGCCTTATAATTCTGCTGTCTCTTAACCCAGAGAACTAGAGTACATCTTGTTCTTCCCCTCTGTCCGCTTAATCCAATGTCACCAGAGACTTAAAAAGGAACTTGCAGAAAATCCTTGACCTTGTCTGTTGCTACTGAACTACCACTGTTGAAGATACCGGCAACTATTGCTGAGTGAAGTTTGTGATGAAAAGGTTGAACCTGTCTGGACTTTTACCACCTTGTACTGGATGCTGCCACCACCCCCCTTTGACCCTCTTTCCTTATTATGGCCCTTGTCTCCAGTGACATCCATCCTTACCAGCCCTTTTCATGCCTGAAGTCCAAGCTGACTCGGGCAAATAGCTCACTACGACCTTGCTCATGAGACATTCTTTGAGAGAGGTGAGAGTAGCTCTGAGGACAAATGAAATTCAGGGCAGTTTTGTCAAAAATTAGTGGTCAGATTCTAGAAGCAGAGTATGATGCCTTTGTCTTGCACTGCTGCCATTCTGTTTACAGGAGTTGTATCTCAACTTGTCTAATTGGGGTCTGTTGGTATGGCAGGCTCTTTTGTGAGAATACACATTAATTAAAAAAAAAAAAAAAAAAAAAGACATAAAACATTAAAATATAATCAGTCACTCAAATGCTGCTTTTGTATTCATGTTTGGGGGAGTGCGCAGATGCATGTTTAGTTTCAAGATAGTATTTTCTTTTTAATGTGCAAGGTTTTATGGTACATTTCTTTCATGATCAGGGATCCTTTCAACTTGGGATGGTTGGTTTCTTACTTGAAAAGCTTGCTGTTCATCTCTGGGAACCTGCTGTTTCTGGGAAAGTTTATCATGGGTGTCTTGCTTCTCATAGTTCAACTAGGTGAATCTCCTTAATGCTATGTTGTAACTTGATTGTTGTACTGACTTTGCAATATTCATTGTCATTATTTAAGCGAGTGAAATGTGAGTGACTTAATTTGAGCAAGAAATTTAGAAACATTTGTACTTGGCAATTGGGAATTTTGCAGTTTGACTACTGGTAGGTGTTAATGATTTAAGGTGGCAGCCACTTTGGGTGGTGATGGGTAGGAAAGCACGGTTTCTAAAATGTGAGTACATTACATTATTTTCTCTCAAGGCTAAGGCCCTAGTTGGGATACCAGGTACTTCCTGTGTTTAGCCATCATTTAGAAAATGAATTTATGGGGGGTGAGTAATGGGACACATTTTGCAGTCTCTTCAGAGTTGTTCAACCACAAAACTTCTGTCTTAACATCAGGCGATGTAGGTACCAAAGAGAAGGTGATCCAGCACAAAGGTCTGAAGTTTCTCTAACTGCTTGTATCTTGGATGAGAAGGTTCCACCAACTCTTGCTATGTGTGTGATCAAATGTACAGTTGGCAATTAGTTGATGAATCTGGTGGTTAATGTTTAAGCTGGTAAATTTGCCCACAGTGCCTGTATGTGTAGCAAGTTAGGATAAGCAACATGAACAGAATAACCTTTGTCAATGGCATCACTCTCTCTCTCCAAAAGGTTAACCAGATTAAACCAGCAAGAGTGATTGGCCTAACAGTTAAGTTGTTTACCTCACAAGGTGCAAAGTTTGATTCTCACCTTTGAGCGAAATTGTCTAGGCTTAAAATGGCCCAAAGGGTAGCTGGCCTAGTACTTACATGGGAACCTGTAAAATGCACCAACTAGAATCAAGTGTTTTGTAATTTGTAAGTTTCACTGCTGCTGATGTTGAGATCTGATTGATAGTAGTGTAGGTAATAGGGAAGTAACTTCCAGAGTCTGTTACACTGTGGAAGTGCACAACAGCTGTTGCTCAACAGAACTCTGGTGCATAACTCTGTGGAGAGCCTGAAAATAAGGAGGGCTTCATCAATGTAGTTTGTAGCAACAACGTGGTTGCACTGTATGTTGTCTGGACCAGTGAGCTGTAAATTTTTTTTTTTTTTAGTTTTTCGCAATATTTTTCAAGATCTGTAAGGATTGTGTATAAAACTTAAAAATATTTATATAAAAGTAATAATTGTTGACCATGGGATGGGTACAGTGTGAACTATAATTAAATGGGATAGGCTGTTTAAGCACAAAAAGGAATTCAGCTAGGTTTATAATGGTCCACAAGGGCAACTTGCCTGTTCACATATGAATCTATCTGGTCCGTCATAAGAGTGTGTGTGTCTGTGGGGGGGGGGGGGTGGTGGTGGTTAAAAGAATCAAGGGAGGGGGCATCAGGTTGGTAAGTGGGGGATAATGAAGCCAAGTTTGTCATCCAGGACATTTGCTTGAATTATGAATCTGATGAGAGTTGATACTTGAATGGAAAGAGAGACCCCCTGCCACACACACAATCTTTAGTGATGGCTGCTGTGTCAGACTGTATATGAAAGAGTGATAGGAGCTGTACCTTTAATAGGGGAAATTTTATCAGAAAGCATTAAAAATGTTTCTGCAACAGTCGTATGCCTCCATGCTTTAGGAGGGCCCCCAAATTGGGCACGTCATTGTTGAAACTCCTGGCATTGTGCAGTGTCACCCAAAAGTAGGCCGTATTAGAATTATAATGTCTGACAAATTAACTGTGCCACATAGAAAAGGTCTTGAGACGGTATGCAAAAGGAAGAAGTGCCTTTCTTCCCTAATGCATCTTTGGCTGTTTGCATGGCTGCTGCTTTTGTAACCCCCCCCCCCCCCCATGGGCATTTGCCAGACATTAAAAGTGGGACATAAAGCAAAGTTCTCCCCTTACTCTGTCCAGACATAGTTTGGATGAATTGATAACAGCAAATTTGCACCCGATTTAGCACCAGTATGGATAGGGGTAACTTGCAATTATTTCAACATGTACTTGTCAGCTCGTCTTTTGGATGTTCGTTTTGCAAAATGTATAAGAAGATAAGGCTAGTGTTGAAATCTTTGTATATCAGTAGTATAGTAGGCACCTATGACAGGACTTTCAGATTTGGGACTTCCTTTGGGAGACATAGTCTATGGCATGTTCCCAAACAGAGATCCAAGAGAATTGAGCTGGGGGTCTCTGTTCTTGGCAACTGATTCTTTAACGTTTTCAATAAAAAAACAATATATAATATGTATTTACTATGCGGCAATACTGGGTGTGAGTAGAGTTCACATTGCAGAAAGAAACTGGTCTGTCTTGCCTGCTCACTTTGGTTCAGAATGCGAGTCTTCAAGATGTATAGTTTCTTGCTTCATTAAATTGTAACATTAAAACCTGGGAAAGTGTTGACCAGTTGTCAAGTGTACTCTTCAGCAGCTGGAGCTCTTCTCGAAATGAGTACATACAGCCCTTGTTCTGGCAGAATGAGGTCTATTCTTTATAACTATCATATTGCAGGCATTGAGACTACTTATTTGGTAAAACTTTACCAGGCTGCCATTTGCCATGTCTTGCATGCGTAAAGTTGGAGGAAGAGTCCCAGGTTGTTAGCCTTTTGTGTAGTGATTTTATATATTTGTGGATGTCTGTCAGTGATATTTGTTTTTCTAATAACCAGTTACATAAAGTAAAATACATTAGCATTTAATTTTCTGACTTCAGTTTCATTTTTTTTTTCTCTTGGAAACCCTTTTTTATGTCATTAGGCTTGGGCCCCTAGTTTTTATTTCTCAAGCTACTTTTTTTTTTTTTAAGGTTGCCAGCAGTAGGCACACTGTGTCTTTGTGTGAGTCAGCGCTGGTAAAGGTGTGCTATTTAGCTTTAATCTTGTCCTCCATTGTAGACTTAATTCAGTTGAGTTTAAAAAAAAATTCCATCAATTTTGACACAGGCAAACTTGTATTTAAGTAAAGAAAAAGCCTCCCCTTTGATTTTTGCCTCCAGTCCCTCATATATGTTTCTAATTAACCTATCAGGAAATGGAAATGCTTCCATTACCCTACTCCTAAATTCCTAGCTTACTTTGTTAAATGCTTTCTCTGCATCAAGACCTACCAATAAGTAGTATTTTCTTAACCCTCTGCTTCCCTCTGTACCATCATTGTTCTGTCAGTGTTGTCACATGTTTCTCTACCGTCCACAAAACCACATTGGTCTATATCGACTTAAATAAAAATTGAGAGCATGCTTGAGAAATCTACTTGTATGAAGCCTTCCCCGATTTACCTTTATCTACCTCCGATATACTCACCGAAGACCATCTGCTTCCTGTGTGGCATTTGCCTGTTCATTCCCCATTCACCAAGGACGGTAGGGATCATCATTAAGGCAGACATTGTTTTAAGACACCTGCCCCCATTGTCATGCCCAAAGCATTCAAGTGGTTGGTATGTAGCAGGATGTTTGTGTTACCCTGCTGCAGTCATCACACTTGGGTTATCCTGTCGTCAGGCGGTCCCGCAGTCGGCCGGAATTCAAAGTCTTGGTCCGGTGTCAGTTGCTGTCGCTTCTTCCCTGATGTCAGTGCGCCAGGGGTATATATAATGCATCCGACGCCATTTTCTTCAGTCTTTCTTGCGAACTGCTTCTGCTTCGGGCACCACGCGGCAAGTGCCGGTCGGCCGACTCCTGAGATTTTCGAAGTCGAATTTCAGATCCGAAGTCTTCAATGAAGCTAAGTACCCTGTTGGGGAAACTTTTCTTGCCTCAGACCGATGTCAGAAAAAGTTAATAATTGTATTTCTTGTGGGAAGCAAATACCTCATAAGGATTTTCACTCTTACTGCATACCTTGCCTTGGCCCAAACCACAACGTCACTGGTTGTCGTTTTTGTGCTAGGTTTAATAAGCGTACTATAAAAAGACACTTTGATTTCGTAACTACACAATGCCGTCGGAGCAAACGACTACCGGCGTGCACAAAAAATGCAAGGATAAGGACAGGCAGCCTAGGCACAAGCCAGACTCCGAGGCCTCGGCTGGACCGGTCTCCGGTGAGGCTCCGACGCAGCCCCTGACTACTGCAGATTTGGAACCAGAGACCGCTTCGGAGCTTTTGACGGAGAGTGCTAGGCCGACGCAGCCGTTTTGTTCAGCCCCTACCGACGACTCTGCAGAAAAAGATGTCGGTCCTGCAGAAACACCTTCGGTTTCTGAAGGCGTCTTCAGACCGACGACGCTCGCCATAAAAAGTATCCTAAGCTTAAGACTCCTATTAAACCTAAAAAGACTGCACTGCAGTCTCCAGTTCAAGGCCCCATACCTAAGAAACAGATGCTTAAAATGGCTGAAGATTTGATCTCTTTAATCAGGGGTTCCCAACTCCCACCTGACAAAAGGCCTAGACAAGAGGAAGATTATGCCTCCTCTGATAAAGTGTCTTTTTCCTCAGGTTCCTCTGGGGACCAGTATTACTCCTTCTCCCCTTATGAAGATTCTGATGCTGAGGATTCTATTCCCTCAGCTTCTCCTCCTGAAGACTACTCCTTTGGGGAAACTTTACACACTGAGGGAACATTTTCACTGGGAAGGTCAGGACTACTCTGACTCAAAAGGCTCAGAGAGTTTTTACTCCCCCAGCACAGACCACTTGCCACCCCCCCCCCAGTTTTAGACATTGTGGATGATGTTTACTTAGAATCTACTTTGAACCCAGATTCTCTGTCTCCTGCTCCAGCCAAACCAGACAGATACTATAGAGTGCCTGATTCACACAAATTCCTTTATAAAAGTCCTGTTGCTGATCCAGCGACTATCTCCCAGGGTCCCAAAGGGGCTAAGGCTTCTATGGCAAAAAATCCTGTACCCTCTGAAAGGGACTCCAGAGCACTAGACAGGTGGGGGAAGAAGGTTTACACCTCAGCCACTCTAGCTATGAGAGCACTAAATTGCCAATTTCACATGCTAAAATATCAGCAATTTCTCATGTCTCAGATAAAACAAAAAATGAGCACACTCCCTCAACAGTCTGAATTGAAAGAAATGCAGGATCTGTTGCATGCAGCTGAACAGGTGGGCAAACATACTTTACAGTGTGGCTTTGATTCTTTGGAGGCTTCCTGCAGAGCAGCTGTCACTGGGTCTGTTATACGTAGACATGCTTGGTTAAAGGAACAAACTCTGCCTGATCATGTTAAAGCAAAGCTTCTAGATGCTCCCTTACAGCAGGATGTTCTATTTGGAGTTAAGGCAGAAGAAGTCTTTAAGAAAATGGAGGATAAGACTAAATCTATGCAGACAGTCAAACATTTTCTACAGGTACAACCCCTCGCTTCAGCAGAAATTGGCTAACTAAAAATTGGTCCTTTCCAGCTACCGACAGACCACAGAAGGACAGACGTCCAAGAGGCAGAGGACAACCACAAGCCCAATACAAACCTCGACAATGGGCCACTGCAACACAGAACGGAGGAGAAGACAGGCCCCAATCCACCAGAAGGCAAACTCAATGACTTGCACCTCATCTGGCCAAGCAACAGTCTCTTGGCAGCTCCCTTGGGAGGAAAACTCGCACTTTTTTCAGACAGCTGGAACATTGTCACAGGGGACAAATGGGTCCTAGACATAATTTCACGAGGATACAGATTCCATTTCCACACCTTGCCAATGAAAAGAGGAATGTCAAACCTGCCACAAAATCAATGGGCAGAGGCACAAAAACAAATTGCAGCTCTCATGGATATGAGAGCCATTCAACTGGTACCTACCCGAGAGCAAGGCCAAGGATTTTACAAAGGGCAATGCCTGGAGACCAATTCTGGACCTTTCAATTCTAAACACCTTCTTACAAGTACCCAAATTCAAGATGCTAACACTACAGCAGCTTCTTCCCATGTTTGGCAAGAAAGCATGGCTAGTAACGTTGGACCTCAAGAAGGCATTCCTGCATGTCCCTATCAGACAAAGTTGCCGAAGATACCTCCGTTTCATTGCAGGTTCAACCCATTACCAATTCTCTGCACTGCCCTTTGGCTTATCTACTGCGCCCAGGGTCTTCACAAAATGCCTGGCACCAGTAATTGCATACTGCAGACAAAGAGGAATTCAAATATACCCATACCTCGACGACTGCCTCATTCAAGCAGAAAGCAAGGACATCCTCTTACAACATCTGGCTTTTGTAAAATATCTTCTAAGTTGCCTGGGGTACACAGTAAATGAAAAGAAATCAAAACTAGTACCCTCAAAATATGACATGACATTCCTGGGTGCCAGCTTGAATACAACGGCCCAGAAGGCTTATCTGACGCCAGACAAACAACTACAACTGACTCAATATTTCAAAACAATGGCAACAAAGACCCTACTCCCTGCAAGAAAAATTCTGCAGGCCTTGGGCTTCATGGCATCTTGCATACTACTAATACCATTTGTAAAGCTGCATATGAGGAAATTACAGTGGTACCTAAAAAGTGTATGGTCTCAACAGCTTGGACACAATGATCTCTCTCATTCCGTGCCTACAGCAGGAGTTTCTATGGTGGTCACAGGCATGTCACCTCAACAAGGGTCAGCCTTTCACCTTGCCTCCAGCCAGGCAAACTATGACAACAGATGCATCAGACTACGCCTGGGGGGCACACATGGCAGGACAGTACGTTCAAGGCGTATGGACTGCAGATCAAAGAAATCTGCACATCAATCAAAAAGATATGCTAGCTGTACAGAATGCTCTGACAGCCTTCAAGAACCTATTGCATCCAGGACAACTTACAATAAGGACGGACAACACCACAGTAATGTGGTACATGAACAAGGAGGTACACACTCCTACCCCCCATGCAGACAAGCAATGACCTTGTGGAACACAGCACTGGCTTACCAAGTTCAGTTACAAGCTCAATTCCTGCCAGGAAAAAAGAACACATTGGCAGACTACCTCAGCAGAAACATCATGGATCCCCACGAGTGGAAGCTGGATCCACAAGTATTTGCAATGATGACTCAAAAATGGGGCCTTCCAGACATAGTTTTGGGGGCTGGCAAACAGGTCTATCAGCTAACAAAATTTTGTACAAGGACACTTCACCATCAAGCTTGGAAAGTGGACGCACTCTCATTCATTCAGTTGGAAAAACCTGACAGTATATGCCTTCCCTCCATTGCCTCTCCTCACAAAGGTGCTACTGAAAATCAGAAGAGAGAGACCATGACTGATACTCATAGCCCCAGACTGGCCACGCCAGCACTGGTACCCACTATTAAGGAATATGGCCCAAGGCCCACCTTGGATTTTGCCACAAATTGCTCATTTGCTCACACAGCAAAACAGTTAGATTATACACAGCCAGCTCAAAACCTTAAATCTGGCTGCATGGCAAATCAACTAAGCATCCAGCCAGCTCCTCTTTCACAAGCAGTTATGGAGCTTCTTCTGGAAGCTAGGAGGCCCAGCACCAGGAAGGCCTACTCGGACAAATGGAAAAGATTTTGCGCCTGGAACCAAGCTAAAGGCCAAAACACACTTCAGCCTCACATGCCTCAGATTCTACAGTATTTAACTGAGGTGTTGCACAAAGGACTTTCTTTTTCTTCCATTAAAATCCATGCATCAGCTATTTCAGCCCACCACAACACGGATCCACCCTTATTTTCACATCCACTTCTAAGGCAGTTCCTCAGAGGGGCAAAAAACATTAGACCCCCCAGGAGAACACCTACACCAACATGGGACCTCAATTTTGTTCTGGAAAAACTTACGCTTCCTCCCTTTGAACCAGCTTTCTCTGCAGATCTACTGTTTGTATCATGGAAGACTGCCCTGCTGCTAGCAATAACTTCAGCTAGAAGAGTCTCAGAGCTGTAGGCACTAATGGCAGTGGAACCTTTCCTCATTTTCCATCAAGACAGAGTTTCTCTACGTACAAATCCTTCCTTCATGCCTAAGGTGGTTTCCAGTGTGGCTCTAAATCAAACCATCCACTTACCCACCTTTTTTTCCAAATCCACAGAACAAAGGAGAAAGACTCCTGCATTCCTTGGACATTCACAGGCAACTTAGTTACTACTTGGATAAAACTAAGGTTTTCAGGAAATCTGACCAGCTCTTTGTATCCTATGCTATAGCTTCACAAGGGAAGGCTATATCAAAACAAACCATTTCCAAATGGATAGGACATTGCATTCGTTTTTGCTATACCCATCATGGAAAACCAGTTCCTGCTACCATTGGGCCCCACTCTACCAGGGCAACAGCTACATCTACAGCCTTCCTCAGGGGGGGTTCCAACCAAGGAGATTTTGGAAGCTGCAACTTGAGTTCAGTACACAAACACTACCACTTACCACTCTACTCTAAGACTAGAGCTGGCTTCACCACTGCAGTTCTGCAGGGCCTTCTAGCCTCCTCTAACCCTCTATGAATCCCCCACCCATCCTTGGCTTTGGGATTCTACCCAAGTGTGATGACTGCAGCAGGGTAACATGATGAACATAGTACAGTTTTGTATCTACCATAAATGTAGATGTTCGAGTGTACACCCTGCTGCAGTCCAGGTTACCCCCCCCTCCACCCCCTCTGATCTAACTGACTAAATCTCTGCAAAACCTTCCTGATGTATTTGCTTATAGCTAGAGGGATTTTGTGTTTGTGCTAAAAACTTCATAAATTGGTACTAATTACTGACCACCTTTTTGGGGGCACTTAACATCTGGGGCAAGAAAAACTGAAGAAAATGGCGTCTGATGCATTATATATACCCCTGGTGCACTGACGTCAGGGAAGAAGCGACAGCAACCAACGCCGGACCAAGACTTTGGAATTCCGGCTGACGGCGGGACTGCCTGACGACAGGATAACCCAAGTGTCATGACTGCAGCAGGGTGTACACTTGAACATCTACATTTATGGTAGGTACAAAACTGTACTTTGTCAGGATGCGCATACATATCTCCATAGTTGCATAATCAGATGGCCTTGCCCCCCCCCCCACACACACACACAAACACACAGCACTGTTGAGTTGTCTTCCATCTCTGATTCTGTTATAGTAGGTATGTCCATGCATACTTCTCCCCCACTCAGAGAGAGGCAAGCATGTTTAGCTGCATTGTTCCACTCATTCCCATAGCAGGTTCAGCAGTTGTCTAAACTGCTAATTGAACTTGGGTAGTGTGGATCATAGTGGAGGCTTTATTCCCGTCTTGTCAGGTGAATAGGCTGTATTTCCTGTTTAGAACAGTCCAGTTCCCCTGTATAAAATATTGCAGTAGTTAAATTGGTACAGATACACTTCTTGCAGTCCTCATTCATTGAAAATGAAAGTGTGTTCTGTCTATTCATGTTTGTCCATCTTCCACTGTGATCACTTCTTCCATGGTTGGAGTTGTAGGTGCCACTTCTTAAAGCAAAAAGGTACCACATTGCTTTGTGGTGGGCTCCTATTTGGTATCTATATATCAGACCTTCAGCCCAACACAGTTACCCAAGTTTGAAGATTATTATAAATTGGGTGGTGTTCAGTCAGTTGCTCCAACGTGTGTTTGAAAATGTTAGCAATGCTAGGCAGTGGTCTCTATTTTTAAATTTGGAAAAGTAGCGTAGCTCATTTTGGTAAACAAAACATTTTGGTAACCATATAGGTAGCACAACTCTCTAGACACTACCCTTTGGTATATAGGCACTGTTAAAAATTCTTTTGACAGTCTTGTCTCTGCAGTAGTACAGAAAGCCTGTTTGGCTTATCTAATTTCTAAAGGTTTTTCTGTTGGAGCCAAAGAAGTCTTGTTTCCTCTTTGAGTTGCTCTTACTTTTCATAACGGTTATTTGAATATGATGCACATTATGCCATGTATTTGTCTAAACGTATCCTTTAACTTGAACGTTGGACATTCAAGGGCGCACATCTTTTCAGTTTTGAAGGTCTTTGTTATCGGGGCAGACTGATAGTGGCTCTTGGGTGTATACTAGGCTAACAACCACAAGGCCCAAATCTCTGACGAGTTCTGATAACCTTGATAAGTGTAAGCATAGGCCTAGAACTATTTCCAGGTTACCTGTTTGCATTAGAGACAGATGCCAAACCAGGAATGAATTTCCAGTTTCCCATCCAGTTGACCAAGTTGCACTTGAATTGGGTTAGGGAGGAACTTAGCTTCACGTGGATGGGGAGCCTGTACCATAGACTGAAAAGTCTCTGGGATACATACCTATGTCTGCAGTAGGTCCCCTTTATATCACAGGCAAAGTTTGTCTTTAGAATGTGTAATTCTGGTACTGTTTGTTTTGTGGATATGCAGGAGGTCCATCAGAGTGGTGCCTGACAATGCCGTGTGCGCCAGGTATAGATCTCCCCTCAAATGCCTGTACGAGACAGAATACAGGGATAGGGCCTTGAGGTGGTCTGCATAAGGCGTATTACACCCTGTATTTAGTGAGGAACCTCTGTGGACGTTCCAGTTGTTGGGTATGCCTGGTTAGGTACATACCAAAGGGGACAGTGTGGATATTTGCTTTGCCTTTCATTCCATTAAAGAGACTAAACTCCCCCTTTTTCTTCACAGAAGAAATGGTATTTTCAGTTACCTTGTTAAAAGCACTAAACCTTCATTAGCAAGTAAGACATGGGGTGATTTTAAGATTATCCCTCACTGAATATTGGGCAGTGCAATTGCTGCATTCTATGTAATTGGATGGGTAGCCTCAGGTTATCCTCGTGTCTGTCCTGTCTTGGCCATTTTGAGGTTAAAAGGAACTTGTATAAGGTTTTTTTGGCTAGGCTTGAAATGGTGTACAGAATAACTGCCTTGTACTTTCCTCCAAACTATACAGAAAAACTGAACCTTAATGAGTTGGGTAAAATACGTGTGATTATGGGAACTGTGGCTTCTGAAACTCCCAGTATAACCTTTGACTCCAGGCTTATTGCACCAGTGTTGCTGTTTTTTTTTTTTTTTTTTTTTCCTCTTGCGTTGGGACTATAGTAGACTAGCAGAGTCCCTGTTAAAGGGCTCCATGCAAACACTGTGGAGTGCCCTTCTCGACCTTCCCGATCCTGGTATTGAAAGCCTGCTAGCCTTTTCTTGTGTGTGTGTGTCTGAAACTGGCGCAATCAGTTTTGCACAAGAACTTTTCAAAGCTTTAAACCTTTCCATTCTACTCCGCCTTATTCATCTTCTGCTTTTACTGCAAAAAAGAGGAAAGTTCTTCCTTCCTTCTCTGCTCACTCTAAGGGGGTCTTTATCATGCTCCGCAGATCCTTTTCCCCTCTGGATTTAAATCTGTTGCAGAAGACACTGCTAATGAGGATATGTCCTTTTGGGATGATGTAGCCAAAATGAAGGATTTCTGTAAATGAGAAATGGTGAGGTCTCTGACTCCCAAAAGAGATGCTATGAACTGTTGTAACATGGGCACTCCTAATTCCCCAGTTTTGGGAGCTTTAGAGGATGGTTTTAATCTGCTTCCATGTTCCCTAGCTCCCACTTCTAGCCTCTAAAAAGCCCAATAGTTTTTCTTTTCTTAATAACATTATTCAAACTGCATCCATAATTCACATGAGAAATTTGATGTTTTGGATGTGGTTAATTCTGCTTGTCGGGTAGCTGAACACACTAGAGACACTGTCACTAGGATCTCAATCGGCCTCTTCTATTTGGTCCACTAAGAGTTTGTCCAAATCTGATAACGAGACTGGTGGACCAGCTCCTTACGGTGAGGGGATTGTCTCCTTTCATGGTTCCTAGCCTTGTTAGCTGTGGAACATTACCTTCTTCCACACCTCTACCTATTCTTGTGACTCCAGCTGAGATTTCAGAGCCCCTGGTACTAACCTTCCTGGCTTAGACTGTTTCGGTGGTGATCAGAACTCCTTCTCTGGCACCAATAGTTACCCGGGGTACTTCTGGCTTGTTGAAACCGGAGACGACCTGGGGGTCTGGGCTTCATTGCTGGTTCCGAGGGGCAGGGTTCGACTTTGTTACTTTTGGAGTCTGCCATGCCCCTTGGTGCTTTGGCATATGTAAGCGTGAGCCTGAATTCTGCTTCAGAGGTGCCAGTCTTGGTGCAGGATGAGACCACTATTTCAGGCTACCATCTCTGTGGGGGACCTGCCTTCGAGGCTATGAAGAGGGCCTTGTCCATTGTGGGCAAACAGTCTATGCCTTCCCTGTTGGACCAAACATTGTTTCCATCCCCTCGACCTCAGCTTCCTCCAGTCTCTCAACCCTGGGACAGAGGGAACAAAAGTCTCAGGATCAAACCACTTTGGTGGTGTCATTTTCGGATACTTCGCCAGAACACCCCCCCAAAGAGATACCTTAGAGGAAGTGCAAGAGGAAGCACTTGGACCCCCCCCCCCCCCCCGAAGAGTACTCATCAGAGGATACTGGTTTTGATGAAGGGGAAGGTTCCTAAAAGTTGCTCATTGAAGAGGTTTCTTTCTGGGACATCCTAGAAATCCCTTAAAACGTAGGGGTGGCTGGACTATCCTCCAGCCTTCCTCAGAGGAATCGGTGTAGCTAGAGGCTTTTCGTGCTCAGTCTACCTTTTGGATTTCTCCGCCCGCTGACTATCTTACGTTGATTGCTCAGCGGGCTTGGGAAGTTACCTGGCTCTCTTAAGTCGATCCCAAAGAGAATTGATGGTATATTCTCTGCCCCTAAAGATCAGCAACACTGGGCTAAAGTTATTCCTGTGGACTTCATCGTGGTTGCAGCAGCCAGCAAGAAGAAACTGGTGAAAGTCCTACTATCCATCCTCCTAACAAGGAGTCTAGGACAATGAGTCTAGGACAATGGATAGGGAAGTTGAGTATAAGCTTTGACCCTTGCGCTCTGGTCCTTGAACTACATGGCACATTTTACCAGACTTCAAAGAGATCTGATTAAAGAGCTTTCAGATAGTCTCTCAGGAGCAGTAGCTGAAGGAGTTTTGAGACCAAATTGCTTCTCAGCTCACCAACCTAGATGTCTTCAATTCGTCCATGTTGCCGAAGGTATGACAAGAGCAGCAGTTTCAGGCATAGCCATCAGGAGATAAACGCCTAGATGCGCTTATGTTCATAGGTGTGTACTAGGCTAATGGCCCTGGAGCCTTTACAAGCCTAGCCCATAGGATTACCCTGGCATCTTGCCACCCGACCTTAATTCTCAGTGCCTCTGTCAAGTAGAGCCACTGGAGTGATCCCTGGAGTGAATTTTCTATCTCTCATCCAAGATCTCTCTTGAAGAGGGCCAGTGAAGTGCTGTGTTTGACATGTATGGGAAATCTATTCCATAGCATGGGCGGTCTCTTGGTTATGAACCTGTCCCTCATCACATTCTGTTGATTGTGGTAATGAGGTTGAGTTCTCTGGAGCATGTGGTGCGGTGGGATTGGGGTTTCTTTAGATGTAGCATTTCTAACAGAGCTGGGTCAGGCATGGCTTTGTAAATTAAGCAGAGAACTCCTATAAGTATTCAATATGAGACTGAGAATAGGTGGAGTTTTGAGTCTTTCCATATCGGGCAAGTGTTTAAGGCTTAGGATCCTCTTTGTGAGGTACTTTTGATGTGATTTTGTGGAGCCATTTGTCTTCTTTAAACACTCTTGACGGATCATCCCTGTTTGGGTCAAAAATTAGAGAGACTAGCCAGATGCGAGAAAGGTGGGAAGACCCTTTCTGCCGTGGACGTACACATTTTCACTCCTCAGCGACCTTATTCTAGGAACCAGAGAAGTGGTAGGCTGTGGTTCAAGAAGACCCAAGAACCTCTCCAGGACTCGTGTGGCACTGACCCCCCCCCCCCAGGCAGAAAGGGGGGGTAATAATGGAAGATGCCATTCAAGAGGCAAAAATGGCCTGCAGAATCAGGGTTCCAGAGACTTTCCCTGGTAACTCCTATCAACGCTCCTGAAAGGAGGCCCGATTGCCTTCCTCTGGAGGCAGTCTGGGATGATTGCAACGAGTTTGCCTGGCTAGGAATAATGGGCAAATGGGTGCAGAGGATCCTTACCAGAGGTTACAGCATCCCCCTTTCAGAGGGACCAAGAAGAATCCCGGACATTCCACCCAGTCACAGGGAGGCAGCAGTCTTAGAAATTCAAAAAACTGGTCAAGTCATCCAGGCAGTCCCACAAGACTGGGGAGGATCCAGAATTTACTCAAGATTCTTTGGTGCCAAAGAGAATGAAACTAGACAGATTTTGGACCTCGGTCAGTTGAACAAACCAAATTCTGCATGGTCTCTGTTCAGTGTGTACTTCTGTTCTTGGAAAAAGATGATCGAATGTGCTCAGTAGATCTTCAGGGTGCATATTGCCATATAAAAATGGACTAGTGGTCCAGAAGATTCCTGCGCTTCTGTCTGGGAGCCAGTCACTCTCAATTCAGGGCACTGCCGTTTGGTCTCACTACTGCCCACAGAGTATTCAAATGCATGGCAGTGGTAGCACCCCTCTCAGACTGGTAGGATTCAGAGTGTATCCATATCTAGAGTGGCTCCTTACCGTGTCCACTCTTAAAGGCACTAGGTTACACTTCTCTCACTTGTTCCAGCTTAGGAATCACTGTAAACTACGAAAAATCCCATCTAGAACCATCACAACAGCTGGAGTTCATTGGCGCCGAGCTAGACAGTCACTGGCTTTGTGTCACTTCCCCTAGAAAGACTCCAAAGGGTCAGGTCAGAAGTGAGTCAGATCATTTGAAACAAGTAACAGCAAGACTCCTACAGGCTCTAAGGTCAATGGCAGCCTCTATCACTCTGGCCAGATGTAACATGCGAATTCTTCAATGGCTTCTGGCCTCCCAATGGTCCTTATTGAATCAACCAATCGATGCAAGGAAGACCTAAGTTGGTGGTTTCACTCTAATGAAATATTGTTGAGCTGTCCCTTTGTCCCTCCTCAACTCCCAAGCCATAGTGACCTCGGGCGCATTCCAGATAGTGTGTGTGTGTGTGTGGGGGGGTATTATCTAGGAAAGACAGTCCAAGGCACTTGGTCCCAACTGGAGGCCAACTTGCATAACAGTGTTCTAGAGATGAGGGCGGTGATGTTAATGTTTCAGGCATTTCAAGATACCATCCCCATGGGAATGATATCAATACAAATCGATCATATGTCTGTAGTCTCAACCTCAACAAGTGGGAACCAGATCTTGCCCTCTCTGTTGAAGTGCTCAGAGTTTGGCAATGGGCGACTTCCTCCGACTGCTTTCTGATGGCAATGAACATTCCAGGGAGCTCCAACATGACTGCGAACAAATTGAGCAGAACCATCCTCATGCCTCACGAGTGGTCTCAATCCAGTGGTGGCGGACAAGATATTCCTCCACTGGGGCCAGCCTTGCTGTGACCTGTTTGCGTCTCCTCTGAACAAATGGAGCAGTTACTTTGCTCTAATCCCCCCCCCCCCGGGGGGGGGGTCACCCAGAGATGCTCTCCTTCATGATTGGCCCCCGGTCTGTTGTATGCCTGTCCTCAGATTCCACTAATATGTCTTGAATAGAAAAATTCTCATTGCCCCATTCTGTCCCCAACAGTTCTGGTTTCCCTTCCTATGTCCTAATCTGCTTTGGAAACACTGGAAACTGGACCCAGTTCCAGACCTGTTGTCCCATCCGGAGGGACTGGTTCATCTGAATCTACAACATCACAAGCTCACTGCATGCCTTCTCCATTTCCCATGATTGCCAGGCATCCCTCCCTCACCTCCCCGGTCTAGGGCAACATTCTGGCCCACCACAAACCTTCAACTAGATAATTGTACCATGGCAAAAGTTAACTAAGTGTTTGGTAGACAGTAATCTTGACCCATATTCAGCACTTGTAGACAAAGATTTAGACGACATAGTCTTAGCTGAGACAGGCTAATTAGCCTCTGATTCAGATGCATCTTGCTGCAGTATCCAGCTTCCATATTGGTTTACATGGTTCATTACTTTGTCACACACACTTTGAAAAGCCTTTTTGAAATGAACCTTGATGCCCAGATCTCCATATAAAGAACCCTCTGCACCATGAGATTTTAATTTGGTACTTCAGTCTTATTTCTCCCCCTTTTGAACCTTCCAAGTTGTGACTTGGTCCTGGAAAACCTTATTTTTAATAACCATCACTTCTGCCAGGAGAATATCAGAAATACAAGCCTTGTCCTGCAACCCCCCCCCCCCAATCTTTCATAAGGACAGGGTCTGCCTCCGGACAAATCCCTCAGGTGGTTTCTGAGTCAAATATCAGTCAGACTTTACATCTCCCAGTCTTCTTCCTATCTTTCCAATAAAGGGGAATACTATCTACATTTACTAGATGTACACAAACCATTATGTTTCTACCTTTACAGACCAAAGTTCTATGTTAGAAAATCCGACCAGCTATTTAATGTCTTTTCTTCAGTCTCTTTAGGTAGTCCAGTATCCAAAGTTGCTACTTAAAACAGTCCACACCCACTATCTAGCTCCTTGCCTTAAACAATCACAAAGCAACTAGACATGCTTTCACATCTACCCCACCCTATAAACCATAGCAACGCTTACACCAAACTACTACTACCACAAAAAAACACAAATCACCTTAGGATTTCTTTTCCTAACCCTCACATACCTAATAAACGTCATTTGTATACACAAACACTCCACTGGAAAACCCTTTATTCCATACTACACACAGTTCCATAAAGACAAACTAGCACACAAACTTTCCTGTCAGTCCCACACTATATAGAGACAGCTCAGTACTACACGTACATAATTGCCACATAACTATATCTTATACTACTAAAATATCATTCAGATCCAACTTGGAAATAGCACTTGCAATTAAACCCACACTACTTATTACGAAGTGCCTACTTATATCAGGTGACATGCACCCAAACCCAGGTCCACTTAATACCCCACCCTCAAACAAACAAAACTCTGACCTGCAAATTCTCAACATCAGCACCAGGAGCATATTCAGTAAGCTTCCTGACCTACATGCATTTATAACCCACTACTCCCCAGACATACTAACAATCACTGAGACATGGCTAAAACCCAAAACAAAGAAATACTCCCACCAGGATACAGTATCTTAAGACTAGATAGAGTAGGCAAGAAGGGAGGAGGAATTGCAAGTTTCTTTAAAAATAACCTCAAAATGAAACGTCTACAAATCCCAGTTCCCGAGTTTCAAAAATGCTGAAATCTTAGGTGCAATTCTATACTTATAACAATAACAAAAAAATATTCTTTGCTGTTATATTCCCCCAGGAAACAACTCCACATACTATTGAGGAAATATTACAGTGGATCTCAGAGAATCTGCATCAAGAAATTATCTTACTAGGTGATCTAAATACCAACTGGATAGCCTGCAATTCTAACAACACCACTAATCATATTAATCTCTGTTTTTTCACAACTCATTCAAAATCCTACTGGGGTTGATAAAAAGAACCCATAAACAATCCGTTCTAGATTGGACACTAGTCAATTGCCCCAAACAAAACTAATTGCCCCAAACAAAACTACCAAGACAGGTTGTCTACCAGATGGTCTCGGTGACAATCTCCCCACTTTTCTCCTTCGCAAACGCACCAACATATCCAAGCCTATAACCTTTAGACAAGTTAGAGATGACCGTAAACTAAACATACAGGAGCTAATCTCTACTCTAAAATAAACTAACTGGAAACCCCTACTAACCCTAGGTTTAGACCAAGCCATCCTATAGGACTCTTTTAAACGTCCTCAACAAAGTTGCGCCCATTACAAAAATCTGAGTCAAGGCAAACTATGCACCATGGCTGAATAGGGACACGGGCCTTACTAAAGTCTAGAGATAACGCTTGGAAAATCTGGAAAAGGGATAACGCTAGCATAGTCTAACAAAATTTCCAACAACTCCAAAATTAGGCCAAGAAACAAACCAAGCTAGGCAAAAAGAACTATTCTGCTTTTTTTTTTCAAAAAAATACAGTATTTAAATTGATTTTAACTGTGTGGAAAGAATATTTAGCTGAACTGGAAGTTTTCACTCTGCTCTTCAGTTTGTCCCACCCACCCTCCCTGTTTTTGTTTTGGTGTTAATCTTGGTGGCCTTGCAGCTGCCCGCCCCTCTTGTAAATTTGTGTTTGGATACTCCTTCTGGGCCCATCTCATTTGCTCACTCAACTGAGTGCAGTGAGATCATATTCTGATTTCAGGCACTCCTACTGTGTATAAAGAGAGCATCTGGGAAACGGGGGGAAAAAAAAATTTAAGCTTGTTTCCTGCCTTTCCTGTTAAGTGGTATAGACTATTTGTAGGCTTTTGAGGCCCCAAGCCCTTCTGTGTTGGAGGGAAGCCTTCTAGCTTAGTTTGTTTTCCCTATAACTAGCCAGTTTTCTAGTTTCAGCACTCAAATCTGTTTCTTTGATCTCAGCACTTGTTCAGAAAAAAAAAAAAAAAAAATTTAATCTGCTTTTACTGTACTTGTGTTTCTACCTACTTATTTTTACTTTTGCATCATCTTAAAAGTACTCAATTGTATTTATTACTGCTTGGTGTAACTCATTCTAAGCCTTCTGGTTTAAACACTTGGGCTTCGGACCAGTTGTTTTGCACTGAGAGGGTTTGTGGTCTGCACTGTAGTGGCAGAACAGGTATCTTACATCCTTCTAGGTTGGGAACTGCTGATTGGGGGCTCAGTGTCTGTTATTCTAAAAGTGTATTAATTCTGGTTTAAGCACTTAGGCTTTCAGGCCAGTTATTTTACATTAAGAGGGTTCGTGGTCTGCACTCTTGTGGGAGGAGAGGCTGGACTCTGCCCTTCTGAGCTGGGAATTTCTGATTGAAGGCTTATAGTGCATGCATATCTGAACTGCTTCTTACTGAAGTTGGTGCGCCTTGTTTGCTGTGGCATAGATTTGATTCGCGCCTGCTGGATCTAGCTTTGTTTGTGTAACTTGAGCACTAATCCAGGCATTCTCTAAAGTATTCAATTGTATTTATTACTGCTTGGTAGTAACTTGATTAAAGTTTAGCTGTCATTCTAAGTCTTTTGGATTAAGCACTTGGGCTTCAGACCAGTTGTTTTACATTAGGAAGGTTTGTGGCATGCACTGTGGTGGCAGGACAGGTAGCTTTCATCCTTCTAAGTTGGGAACTGCTGATTGAGAGCCCAGTGTCTGTTATTCTTAAAGTGTATTAGTTCTGGTTTAGGCACTTGGGCTTCAGGCCAGTTATTTTACATTAAGAAGGTTTGTGGTCTGCACTCTTGTGGGAGAAGAGGCTGGACTCTGCCCTTCTGAGCTGGGAATTTCTGGTTAAAGGTTTATAGTGCCTGAATATTTGAACTGTATCTTACTGAAATTGGTACACCTTGTTTGCTGTAGCATAGACTAGATCCAGGCCTGCTGAATATAGCTTTGTTTATATGCTTGTTATTTCCCTGGAACGCTAATTCCACCTAATACGCGGCTTCTCAGCGCTTCTGTGGCTCACTAGTGATATCTGCATTGCTTACTGTACTTATTTCCTTGTTTCACTTGAAAGAAAGTTACTGTTTGTAGTTTTTGCATTTAAGTTACCAGTAACACATTGCACTTAAGTTACCTGGCACTTGCTCACTAAAGCAATTATATAAGTCAGCACTAAAAATTAAAAGCACTACACCCTCACTCCCCACTGGCCCTGGTTTTCAATTATTAAGGAATTCCCAGTATTATTCTAGCATGTCCACAGGTCAGTTGTCAATCTCCTCTCCGGTCCAGCTGGTGAATCTGGGAATCTTGAGGCAATGTTACAACTGCCTCATGTACACAGACCACCCTCTCCTCCTCCCAACAAATTCCAACACATGTGAGAGATGCAACCATATAGCCAAACTGGAGGCTAAGCTCTCTCAACTCAGTACTGGCATAACCAGTCAGGAGGAGAAGGAAACCATACTCACTACAATTCCAGTCTCACATAGACCTACCACGACAGCAAACCAAACACATAATCACACAAAAACATACTCGGAGGCTTTAAATAAAAATCTGCCGAAGCAGCAGAGAGACCTCCAAAGCAGACACCCAAGCAGCCGCTACCCCAAAACAAAACACGTGCAACACATATCTCACAAAGCCAGTGTGCCAAACAGTCACAGCCCTTAAGACTAAACAACACACCTGATACACTTGTAATAGGTGACTCTATCGTCAGGCACACTGACGTCCCGCTCACCAGGCTGAACAAGGGGAGGGTCACGGTGAGCAGCCTGTCGGGTGCTAGGATCTGCCACATAACACAAGCACTCAGGTCACTCGAAGGCAAGTACAAATATGACTCAGTCATTGTCCATGCTGGTGTGAATGACCTGAGACGTACCTCCCTGGACTACATGAAAAGAGACATAAAGGAGCTCTCTGAGCATGTAGCCCAGGCCGGTATGACCCTGACCTTGAGTAGCATCTTACCCTCACCAAGAATGATGCCACAATATGAAGACAAGATGATCAATTTCAACAATTGGCTTAAGTACTGGTGTCATTCAAAGGGGATCCAATGCCTGTCAGCTTGGGATGATATGCTCGACAAGCCACGATGCTTCGCTAGGGACGGCTTGCACCTGTCACCCCTGGGCTTTCGGATATTGGCAAAGGCTCTTGCTACCCCATAGTGCCTTTTTAGGCAAGGCTCAAAAGACAAACCCACCTCCATAGGTATCACAAGGGATAAGAAACTAAGAGTAATGCTACTCAACGCCAGAAGTCTAAACCTCAAGATGCACACACTCGAAACTCTCCTTAGCATGGAGAACATCGATATCTGTGCAGTAACAGAAACCTGGTTCAGGGCTCCCGAGAGCACCCCAGCACTACCAGGTTATACCTCATACCATGCTTTTCGGCCCCAAAACTTGGACCGAACCACAAAAGGAGGGGGAGTATCGATATTCATCAAAGATACCCACACCTCCAGGTTGGTGGCAAAGCACGAAGCATCAGAGACTATCCATGTGCAACTAACAGTGGGTAAAACTGCCTTCCAGTTTATAGCCTGCTACAGACCACCCTCCCAAACCCAGGAACCCCACTCGGCCTTCCTGAGAACACTGGAAAATATGAAGGTCTCTCCAAACACCATTATATTGGGCGACTTCAACTACCCAAACATAGACTGGGAGCATTACTCTAGCTCCAACACCCTAGCCCAAAGGTTCCTAGAATTTATAAACTCAAATGCTATGGAACAACTTGTTACCACTTCCACAAGAGGGGAAAACATACTGGACCTGATCATCACCAACATGGGGACTCTATGCTCCAGACCAGAAGTGTATCCCTCACTGGTAAGATCAGACCATAAACTAATCTCACTGGATATTCACATCCCGACCCCACCCCTGCCCAGAAAACCACAGTGAAAAACTTCTCTAAAGCAAATTTTACACTCCTCAAAACTGAGGTGGAATCCTTCAAAGCCCCGGCCTGTGGAAAATACAGCCCAGACCGCAGAATCCTTTATAAACGCATTCTATGAACACCTTCAGGAATGCATGGATCATGTGATCCCAAATAAAACCAAGACCCAATCCTCCAAAGGCAGACGTCCTGTCTGGTGGACCCCAGCCATAAACAAACTATACAATAGAAGGAGGAAGCTACTAAATGATAAAGCAAAATCCCAAAAAGGGAAGGCATCACTGATCAGTATTAGCAAAAAACTACAGGCACACACAAAATTGTCTAAGGCCAGCTTCGAGAGAAAAATTGCACAGGACACTAAGGATAATCACAAGGCTTTCTTTAGTTATGTTAGGAACCTGGGTGGTAATTCCCAGATATGCTCAGAATTAGTCCAAAATGACAAAAAATACACCGAACCCACAGACATTGCCAACATCCTAGCTGACAGGTTCAGCGCAAACTTCTCCCTCCCCACCAAAAGGGCAAATATATATCCCAGCAGAGTGCTGCCCCCCTGACATCTCAGATGCTCAGGTAAGAGCCGCCCTCTCCAAAGCAAAAAACACAGCATCAATGGGACCAGATGGTGTACCGGGCTGCGTCCTACATGAACTCAAAGAAGAGCTAAACCCAAACATAAAACTACTGTTCAATCTCAGCTTTACTACAGGATATGTGCCCAAAGAGTGGCGTACAGCAACAGTGGTCCCTCTCCATAAAGGTGGTGCCTCAACGGATCCTGGAAACTATCGCCCCATAAGCCTGACTAGCTTGGTCTGCAAAGCTATGGAAAGGATCATCATGGACCTCATAAATAAAGATATTGGGGACCTACAAACACTGGATCCTACCCAGTTCGGCTTTGTTAAGGGCAGATCCTGCCTCTTAAACCTGGTTGATTTCTTTGAAACAGTCACCAAGGCCATTGACGAGGGGAAGGTGGTCCACACAGCCTACCTGGACCTCGCCTTCGATACAATACCCCACTCGGGCATTATAGATAAGCTCACCAGCTTAAATATAAACCCGTATGTCACTAGATGGATTGCAAACTGGCTCAAGGACAGAACCCACATGGTTAGAATTGCTGGAGCCATGTCAGACTCCAAACCAGTTACAAGTGGTGTCCCACAAGGCTCAGTCCTGGGACCTCTCTTGTTCGGTATATATTTCTCGGAGGTACAGGCCAACACGGAAGGACTGTGGCTGTCCAAGTTCGCAGATGACTGCAAACTGGGTGCCATAATCGACTCTCCAGCCTACACAAGCATCCTCCAAAAGGGCCTCATAGAAACAGACAACTGGTGCCAGAGCCATGGCCTCAAGCTAAATGCCAAAAGTGTATAGTCATCCCTTTGGCAAAAACAAAGTGCCCACAAATTACCACATAGGTGGAAATCCATTAAGTACAGAAGAAGTAATTAGGGACCTGGGGACCCAAGTTGATAGCAATCTCTCATTTGACAACCACGTGGCCAAAGTGGTTAGAAAAACATTTTATATAGCCCACCTAATCATGAAGGGATTCACATCTAGATCAGGGGAGGTCATCGTGCCTCTTTACTCATCCCTCATCAGGCCCATAATTGAGTACAATGCCCCTTTGGGATGTACCTTACCAGACACCTGCAGCAACTGGAAAGACCCCAAAAGTACCTCACCAAGAGGATCAAAGGGCTCAAACAGATGCCATATGCTGCCCGGTTAAAGAAACTCCAGCTCTACTCAGTGGCATACCGCCTGTTCAGAGGAGATCTGTGCCTGACGTATAAAGCCATGTCCAACCTGGAATTAATGGACATGCTGCACCTCAGAAAATCCAAATCCCATCGAGCCACGCTCGAGAGACTTGAACCTCAGCACTGAAATAAATAGGACATGCTGGAGGGACAGATTCATAACCCAGAGGCTCCCTTCACTCTGGAATAAAATCCCAGTCCAGGTTAGGCAGAGTCCCTCATTGACTCTCTTCAAGAGGAATCTTAATGAGTGGATGGGAGATCGTAGGTTTACCCCGGGTATCACTTCTGTGTCACTGTTAGACAGAGGCACAGTATACTAACCTCGAAAAAGGGCATAGCAAAATAAATTTAAAATGGGTGGCGAAAGCCAAACACATTCTGGCTAGGCTTATAAATGCCCTAGGGAGATAGCCTAGTATGAACCTATGAACTTCATGAAGGTGGCAATTCTTATGAATTCTCAAACTACCATCCTATTGTGTTATCTAAACTGCTTGAGAAATGAATTCACTCTCAAGTCATGAAATTCCTAAACACACACAATCTTCTCTCCTCCACACATGGCTTCTAGCAAAATCACAGCACCACTGCTCTCCTCTTTCGTCAACCTTAACATAAATAATTTTGTTTCTGCAATATTTTTAGATCTCTCAAAAGCATTTGATATGGTCTCACACTCCAAACTTCTAGACTCTGTCTGGCCTCCCTGTCCTTTGCCCCTTTGACTGTTGCCTCTGTCACATAGGCAGTTCAGTGGCAAGGCATACACTCTCCTTTACTCCGAAGTACAATAGGCATACCACAAGGCTCAGTTTTAGGCCCACTACTCTTCTCCATATTTACCAACAATCTGCACACCGCCACCCAGCATGCCTCCCTTACACAGTATGCTGACGATTCAACTCTTATCTGCTCTGCTCCATCACTTTCCACTCTACAACAACTCGCACAAGAATCCTTCAGTTCTGTAGAAAGTTGGATTACTGATATCCAACTAATTGTAAACCCCAGTAAGACAAAATTATTTTTCACCCCCAACAAATCTATACCTATCCTCCTGTCCTTTTCAGTTTCTTCAAAAAATGGTACAATTCTATGTCCTCTGTCCATACCGAACTCCTCTGTATAGAAATTGACAACCTACTCTTCGATGTCCATATCTCACAAACCATAAAGTCCACAAAAAATGGGAACCCTATATAGGCATAAACAGTTCCGCTCAGAACAGGCACGGATCACTCTAGCCCAAACCCATCTACTCTCCACTCTAATGTATGCCGTGCCAATTCTTACCCAAGTCAGAAAACTTGATCTCACCAGACTTGAATCATGTTACAATAAAATTGCCAAGTTTGCTAACACCGCCTCCTTCAGAACCCATCACTGCCAATCTCTAAGGGAACTATGATTGTAAGAACTTCCCCAGCTAGTCATTGCCTTTAATATTGTTAGACATCCTGAAAAAAAAATAGCACTAAGCCAGTTACTTTCTCCATACAGAACTAATAGTCCTCTCCAATCTGAGAAATTCCTCCTCTGCCTCTCTAAAGCTAACCACTCAGGGAAAGCTCTTTTCTTATGCCATAGCTAGGGCCTGGAATAACCTCCCCCCTTCTTTGTTCTCTGCCCCCACTAACACACATTTCAAAAATGCTTTCAAATCACATTTTATGAATACATGACTATATTCATGCATCACACGTATCTCAATTCTTGGCACACTTTACGCCTTCCTTCCTGCTGTCTCTACTGTCAACTTGAAGTTGTATAATGTCATGTCTAATCATATGATTTTTTTATTCTTTTATCCTATCTCACTAATCCAGTGTTAAAGCCTGATGTAGGAGAGACTCCATCTTGGTAAATTTACTCACTTACTGTTGATGTATTGTTTATCGTTTTGACTGGATTGTATGATACTTTGTACTTATCACTGTTATATTATTGTTTGTATTACCATGTTGATTAATTGTGGAGCATTTCTCCCCGGGCCTCCGGTGCAAATGTACCTGTGTCCAGTCGGACTATCCCGGTAAACAAATGTAAAATAAATAAATAGTTTACACCAGACTCCATCCACCAGGTCCTGTAAAAGCACATTCAATGAGAGCTATAGCAACATCTGCAGTTTTTCATGCCAGATCTTCTTTGGTTGATATTTGTGCAGCAGCAACATGAACATCTCCTCATACTTTTATTATGCATTACAAACTGGACTAGGTCTGTAGGGGGGGACGCACATCATTATGTCTTACCATAATGTTCCTTCTGTGTTGGTCTGTCTTAACTAATCCTCAACATTCCCTCCCTCCTTCCCCTGGCCTTTAGAACTCTCTTGGTGGATCGAATATTCCCAAAGACTGGCTTCATAATAGGAACTTGGATATGGTCTCTTATTTACTATTTTTTGTCTGTCACTATAGTTTGGAAACTCAATCTGAGGTAATTTGGTGAGTGAGGAGCATTGTAGATAGTTTGGCTCGAGAGGTTTTGGAAGGCATGAGCTGGAATAAGAGTCTGTTCTGAGGCTCAGAACTGAGCCCACAGTCAAGGATTAGTGAATATTGACAGCACAGATGGAACATTATGGTAAGACATAACTTTTAAGTTGTTGCACATTTATAAAGAGGTAAGAACCATCATTAAAATTTTCAGAAGTGGAAAAGGTTTGCAGTTAGTATCTCTTGGAGAGATCTTGGTCCATTGTCTTGACAATTTGTTAAACTGTTTCTCTCTTTGGTGCTGCCTTGCATTTCCTTTGGTTATTTGCTGACGATGCAGATGTGTTTAAGTGATTTGTCCCCATTACAAGAGCAGATCCCTTGGTTTTCATAAAGGTGTCCTCCACGTCTACCAGAACGACCAGTTGTTAACATCTTAGGACTTGAGTTTCCTTTTTGGAAATAAAACTGACTTGCATTTTATTCAGCCAGCATATTTTGTGCAGTTTTAAGTACCTTTTGTGGAAATCCTGTCTCTTGGGGGGGGGGGGGGGTGCTAATTCAGGTAGGAGGATTTTAAATCTGTGAATTTTAATGTGCAGACATTGTTACACATGCTTCCCTAGTGAGTTGGTATTAAAGATGTGAAGAGAGCACATACCAGACAACTTCTGGTAACTTCACAAACTAGGTTTTTTAGTTACTACAGTAGCAGTTTGCTGATTTTGCATATAGATAAAGATTGAGCTCTGACAGGAGATCATTTTAGTGATTGGGTTACTGCAAGAGTTGGGGGGAGTAGGGTGGGAAGGATTGACTTTTCGGCATTTTACCAGTTTGCCTGTTTTGAGAATTAGAAGTTGGACCTCTTTCTGCCACATTTTGGGGATTAGAGCTTATTGAGATTGCAAGACAGATTGCTTTTAAAAATTCAGTCATCTTTAGCCCTACCTTCTAATGCGGACGTTGACCAATGATGCATATGGTATCAGCAGCTCCATCCAGTTGTGGATTACCAAAAAATCTCATTGGCTACATGCCAGTATATATGATGTAGCTAAAGACTCTGTTTCTTGGTTTTCCATCTCCTTATCAATCTGTTTGACTGAGGTGATCAGATTCCTGGAGGGTAGTATGAGGATACCAGTAAAGTAAGCAATAGGAGCAGAAAGTAAGCATTATGGTATGCAGCAGAGGGCTAAAATATAACCAAAAAAAATCAACTTTCCTTTTTAATGGTAAAAACTTTCATGTCCACAGTTGATTTGATTGCACCAGATGTAAATTTATAGTCTGTCCTGATGCCTAAAGTAACTGTGGAGTTCACATGTACAGTAATGTACTTGTTGCAAGATTTGCTTTTTGTATAGTTAAAAGTAACAAAAAAATATTTTAAAATCTTGTACAGTAATAATAATGAAGGGTTGTATCTCTTTTTCAAGAATTAGTTGCTACTGTAGAGCCGTGAATACATTTGCCATGTAGTATAGTGTGTAACTGCCATAAATAAGCTTTTAAATCTGGGTACTAGCATATGTTGTCATTGGTAAATAGATTTGCTTTCATATTTGATATACATTTTCTTTTTCTCTCCGTTGTAAGCAACTCTCGTATCCTATTCCTCCCGTCTAGTTGGCAAAACTAGTGCTCCATCCTCAATTCCCCTTCAGTGTATTATTGGAAGACGAAATTTAGTGTGTGAGGCTACTCCATATCTTGTTTGCTGCTATAACTTTCCGTGTCTGTTGTCGCCTCTTGCAAGATATACTCAAACTTTCACAGAGTTAGTGTTTTTCAAATTCTATTCAATGTTTTGAGTTACTACTGTAATCTTTAAGGAAAAGTTTTCCTCTGAGCTCCTTTCTCTTTTGTCTTCTCAGCTTCCCGTGGGCCTTGGATTGCCATTGCCATTCCTCTCCCTCTTAATTTTTTTTTTTTTATTTCAATTTGCTGTTTAGTTATTTCTTAAGCTTTGGTTAGTGTTAGATTTTGACTTTTGTATGTTGCTCCTTCAAGTCTTTCAGGCAGTTATAATTGGTCTTAGATAATGGCTATTGCATGTGATTTTTGTTTCAATGTTGAAGCATAGTTAGGTTTTAGAACTTTTGTATTATGGTTTGTGTGTTCCTTTTTCTTGGATTTGGGAAAAAAAGCCACACCACTGTCACTTACTAAAATGTTGTTCAACAAAATTCCCCCCTTAAGACACCCTTGAATATCATGTGGTGTGCTTGGGGGTGCAACATCCTTCTGTGGACTGATCTATTTGCAGACGCTTTGCACTTTGTTCCCTTTCAGACAGAGATAATAAATCATTAAGGGGCTGTAAATGGCCTGATCCCAAGATCGATAGGCCCAGGAAAGCTGCAAAAAGAGATTGATGTGCTGAAAAGCAAACTAGTCAAGGCAGGAGAGCATGGCGAAAGTTGTAGAATTTGGAGCAGTCTTGGCTCTTAAGGTACCTAGAACAAAGTCATCTTTGGCTTTGACACTGACACATTTCCCCAACTTTGGCTCAGTCTTTGTTGGAGCAGACTGTCATTCCTGACAAATCTCACAATAGATTACTAAGGAGGACAGATTCAGAAAGGGAACTCGCTTACATATATTCCCAGTCTCCATTTGCTCCTCCTGGTCCTACTAGAGTACTTTGGAAGCCAATTTGGATTGCACGATGTGGGTTTGACTACTCTGAGTGTGAGGACACACATTTCGAGGGTGAGTAGGGCAGGCCTTGCATCTGCCATCTTTAAAGCTCCTTCCCTGGTGCATGTTTTGGCACTGGTGGGTATAGAGCCACCGCTACTGCCTATCCCTTCAGTGGAGTTTGGCTTGGTTCCAGAGGGAATGAATCTGTTGCAGTTGATCATGTGCTGTATTTTGGGTGCTGTGTTTGGAGTTGTCTTGCACTTGTCAGAGTCGAGAGATATCTTTTTTGCAGGCGTTGGGCGCTAATCCCCTTTTTGAGGCTGTCCATCTTCTGTTTGACTGATCCTCTCCTCTATGCTTGCTCACCTTTTCTGAGGGTGGACCCTGCCACTGAGGCTGGTTCTTCTGTCTGACCAAGGTTGGTGGGCCTTTCACATCATGGGTAGGATCACAGTTTCCCCCGCAAGAACAGGCACACCAGTTTCTTCAGTGTTGGCTCTGTGATGATGTGAGGTAGTGCTAGCCATACCAGAAAGAGTAGGGCAGTACATGTGTAACATACTCCAGCATAGCTAGCTGGAGTTTTGTAAAGAATTGTATGTCATTTGTATATCAAACTGATTTGTACAGGTGTTTGCCTGAACATTTATTTGTAAAATTGCTTGTGTTAAAAAGTGTACCCAAAGTGGGTTCTGCTGGACAGAAAAATACACCTGTTTGCCAGACTATTGTAACTGTTGAAATGAATATATCGTAACAAAGGATATTGGAAAAGAAGGGGTTAATTTCATTACAGATAACTTTGAAAAATAGTGTGAAGTTAAATTAGCTGGTTTAGGTCATAAAGATTGTATCCTGCAGTTCTGATTACAACGAAAGACAAAATGCCTGTGGAAACTAGGACTAGCAATCTTATTGTGTTGCCCTTAGGGGTGAACTAATTGCTATCCTGGAAAGGTTGAAGTTTTAAAATGGTTTTATAGCTTCCAGATGTTATAACACATCTTAGCAAAGCTCTAGGTTTGTGTATTACGACACACATGGGCTAAATTCTGGTTCAGTTTCTAGTAAAGGGTGTAGTGTATGAACCAGAATCAGATGACCGGATGTATGTGGTTCTGAAATCCAGCACTGAAATGATGATTTAACAGTAAATGTTTTCTGTATCTGTTATTTTTAATATTTCCTGTGATTGAAACTGTGGTGTTTATTGTAAATAGGTATTCAGTATTTTCATGTTTGTATTATTAAATAAACTTTTCATTGTGGCTGGTCTTTTAGAGAATATTTTAACTTTTTGAGAGTGCTTACGTTTATTTGGTGATACTGTTGCTGCTTCTGAAAACCTTGCTGCATTGATCAAACACTACAAATTGTATTCGTATTAATTTTACTCCGTAAAATTGTGTAACCTTGTAAGGGGGTTAGATTAGCTGGCTTTGGAGTGTTCTGGTGGTGGGGGGAAATTACCTTATAGTCTGGATATAGCTGGTAAATCTCTGCCAGCCTTTCCCAAGTAGGTGTGTGTGTGTGTGTGTGTGTGTGTGTGTGTGTGTGTGTGTGTGTGTGTGTGTGTGTGTGTGTGTGTGTGTGTGTCAGCTACTTGGAGCAAGGACACAGCACTGGTTTCATAGAGGGTGCTAGAGGACTTGGCTTGGAACACTGCTGAGGACTCAACTCTACCACTGTTTCAGTGGCAAGTCGTATTTTGGGGCCTGGACATGGGGGGGGGGCAGCCTCAGCCTCCGCACTGAGTGTGCTCCCTGTGTGCTCTTAAGGGAAATTGTGCTTTGTGCAGAGAGCTGCATTTGGAAATACTGTGTGCATCTGTTTTTGTTCCAAGTGAACATCCCTCACTGATGTCCATGGTGAGGATTGAGGCTCCTTGAATACTGGCCCAGAGGAGGGATGTCACAGCCTCCACTCCATGACTTACTGTTTTTCATCTCGACTGTACCATGCATCCATGGATCAGAAGAGCAAAGGGGACTAGACAAAAAAAAAAAAAAAAAGGCACACCTCATTTGCAGGATGTTTCCTTTGAGGAGTCTGATCCTACCTTGACTTTCCAGGCAAGAGCACGTGTAAAAGACTCATTGAACCCCCATGCTAGTCATGTCTGACATCAGCTTGATTAGATTGTAAGGACCACCTTCAGTCCCCTTCAGAAGATTTCACTTTTAGCAAGATTCTGGCAGGAGTCCTGACCACAAATCCACCCTCCCGGGATGAAAATTTCTGTGAGACTTGTGGCTCAGCCCCATTACATCTTGGGTGGCTCCTGTTATAGGCCACCTTTATTAATTTGGCCATTAGGTGGTCATAGCAGGAGCCTGATAACCCATGAATCAGTACCCTGCAAGCAGAACAAAATTCTCGGCCCAACCCCCATCAAAAGGACAGACAGTTTAAGGTCCAAGGGTTCTGTGGCTGATTCCATTATTGTGATGGTAGCTGCCAAGAGCTGACAGAGGATACTGCTGCTGTTCACCCACCCACTAAGGATTCTAAGGGCGTGAGCAAGATGGGGAAGCTGATATTTGCTTCAGGGACATGTACTCTTGGGGCCTTGAATTATCCCACATGTATGAATTGCTTCCCGAGGGATCTGGAGTAGCATGCTCTTGCTTCTCTCTCTCTCTCTCTCTCTCTCTCTCTCTCTCTCTCTCTCTCTCTCTCTC